>NC_060085.1:2137000-2440500 GCF_922984935.1 Meles meles | reverse complement strand
CCGGACCATCTCCCCGTGGGTCCCTGTGGGCCGACACCGGCACTGAGCGGGAACAGACCCGCAGCCAGCAAACACTCATGCCCACTCAATCCCTTTGCAAGCAGGTAGAGGACGCTGCTGCCCACAATCATGAACACCCTAAAGGACCTGAATCCGGGTCAGGCCTGCCCTCCTTGCCCACAGCCCTCAGAGTAAAAGCTGGAGTGCTCCCCGAGGCCCCCCAGGCCCCTCCTCTCCTCTTCTCTCCCTGTCACTCTCTTGGCTCCAGCCACAGGGGCCTCCTTGCCACTTCTCCGGGGAGCAGGCACGGTACAGCCCTAGGACCTTTGCACAGGCTGCATCCTCTGCCTGAAGCACCTTTCTCCAGATAACCGCCTGCCTTCATTCAGATCTCTGTCCGCCGACTAGAAAGGGTGAGCCTTCTGGTCCTCTCACCCTGCTCCCTGCTCGATGGCCTCCTCAGCACCCCACGTGTTTCCAACATCACCCAACAAGGCGTTCTGCAGTACTGGACGCTCAAAAATAGCGGAACTCACGGGAAAGGTGAGGTTTGGAGGATGTTCTTGGTGAGGACACCTCCAACAAAAACTATGCCTGGCACCCTGAGAGTTACGGGGGGCAGCCTGGGGACAGGGGGAGGCCCAGCAGAGCCGGGGACTACTTCAGAGGATATGAGAAATGTCTAAAATGAGTGAGATGGGAACAGAGCGCCCCCCCACCCCCGATCTGCCAAGGAGCTCACTGGTCACAGAGACGCAGCCTCAACAGCCCCGGATTGCCACGGAGTTTACTCCCTTCTCCTGTTTCCGGTGTCCCCCAAGGTCGCAGGGCCTGCTTCGCAGCAGGTACTCAAGAAACTGGCCCGGGGAGTGACGTGAGCAAATGAAATAGACACCAGGGGCTGGCAAACTCGCTGCCTGGCTTTGTGTGAGCAAAAAATGGTTTTTATCCTTTCATTTTTTATTTTCAAAGATTTTATTTGACAGAGAGTAAGTGCGCACAAGCAGGGGGAGCGGCAGCAGGAGAGAGGGAAGCAGGCTCCCCGCAGAGCAGAGAGCCCGATGCGGGGCTCGATCCCAGGACCGTGGGATCATCACCTGAGCCGAAGGCAGACACTTAACCCACTGAGCCCCCCAGGCGCCCGGTTTTCACATTGTTAAATGTCTTTTCTTTACAGGCGCCCAACTGGCTCAGTCAGGAGAGCATGTGACTCTTGGGGTCCTGAGCGCGAGCCCCAGGTCGGGTAAAGAAAAGACTTCAAAATAAAATCTTGAAAAAAAAACTATATATGTAAATTAATATTCATATATAGTATAAAATATATATTATATATAATACATATATTTATATATGTATATATATTTATATATGTATATATATTTATATATGTATTATATGTATATATACATAATATGTATATGTATACATACGTAATACATATATATACATATATATGTATATTATATATACATACATCTATACAAATATGTATATATTTATATATGTATAATATGTATATATATAATACAATATATGTATTGTACAATATTACAATGTATTGTACAGTAATACAATAAATATAAAATATAAATATCAGGTATATATATTTAATCAAAGGGATGCTATTTCCTGCCGTGTGAAACTTCCATGGAGTTCAAACCCGAGCGCCCACAGGGTCCCACCAGCACGTGGCCATGCCTCTCTGCAGACGGCAGTTTACGGCGGCTTAATCACGAGGGCAGAGGTGAGTCTTGGCAACAGAGACCGTCCGGCCCACGGGGCTGAACACTTCGCCACCCGCCCTTTCCGGGCAAAGGCCGCCAAGCCCTGCTCCAGCTCACGCGGGAGGGAGAGGGGGCACACGAGGCAGAAGGGACGGGGCAGGGGAGGGGGTGAAGGTCCGGCGCCCCCGGCCTGGCCACTCACCCGCCTCGTGGCGCACCATGGGCTCCTGCCGGGTGTCCCGCAGCACGTCCAGCAGCACGGGGATGGCCCGGGGGTCCTGCATCTGGCCCAGGCAGTACGCCAGCTCATGCTTGAGCAGCGCGGAGTCGTCGCCAAAGGCCCGGCTGATCCAGGCGACGGCTCCGGGGCCCCCGAGCCCGCGGAGGGTGAAGAGCGCCCGGAAGCGGGCCTGCAGGGGCTGCCGGGGGTCCGCCAGCGTCCGGCCGATGGCCTCCACGTCCTGCTCTGTCACCATGTCGCCGCCGCGCCCTCCTGCCCGCGGGCCTCGCGCAGCCCCACCTGAGCTGAAAGCGGGGGCTCCCGCGCGCCAGAACCTACGGGCAGAAAGCCAGAAGCCTGGGTGAGATGTTCTTTTTTTTTTTTTTTTTAAAGATTTATTTATTTATTGGACAGACAGATCACAAGTAGGCAGCGAGGCAGAGAGGAGGAAGCAGGCTCCCGGCTGAGCAGGGAGCCCGATGCGGGGCTCGATCCCAGGCCCCCGGGATCCTGACCCGAGCCGAGGGCTGAGGCTCAACCCACCGAGCCCCCCCGGCGCCCCCGGGTGAGGTGTTCTTCCCCCACCGGCGGAGTCGTTCATTTAAGAGCTCGGACCCGGGTGGGGCGGGCGTCTGGGCTGAAGGCCCGGCCTGGCCCCGCCACCTGCTGCGTGGCCTCCGACTTGCTGCGTCCCCTCCCTGGCCCTCTCGCCTGGGCGTCAGCAATGACTTCTGCTGTCCTGGCCTCCACAGGTCGCCAGGGACCCCACGACCCCCGCTCCCTGCGGCCCCTCCCGCACGGAAGAGGCTTGACTGGGGCAAGCCCCCGGGTATGGAAGCAGTGACGGGCCGGCTTCTGAGAGCGGGTCACGAGGGACGCCGTGGCGTCCTCCTCGCCCTATGGAGGGCCCCACGAGGCGAGGGACCGAGGCCTCTGGCCCCCAGCCGCGGGAGCGCGGGCAGCTCCCCCAGCCCCCGTCCAGCCTCCAGCCGAGGCAGCCCCAGCCGTGTCCCGACTGCCACCTCATGAGAGAGTGGACCCGGAAGCTCCCGGCGACCAGGCGCAGATCCCCGCACAGACTGTGGGAGAGCCGGTCTGCTGTTGCTCAGAGCTGCTAACCGTGGGGCAGTTTGCGACGTGACAGGTAACTGAGGCGCGAATGCTTTCAGCTCGTAAACTGGACCCTTGCACAATCCTCCTGCAGCACCTCGTTATTCCAAACTCCCTCACAGTCCCGAAGGCCCTGCCCTGACCCCTGCCAGCCCTCTCCTCTCTTCCCCCTCTACCCCTTGCTCATTCTGCTCCAGCCACATAGGCCTCCCGGCTGTTCCTCCAACATACCAGGCCTACCCCAGGACCTTTGCATGGGCTGTTCTTGTCCTCAGGAACACTCCTCCCCAAATGCCCCCCTCCCCCATGCTCACCCTCTCACTTTTTGGGTCTCAAATGTCACCTTCTCAGGGAAGCCTTCCCTGATTACAGTCGTCCCTATTATTCTTTTCCCTTGTTCTACTTTTCTTCAGAGCCCTTAGCCCTACGAGAAACCATACAGGACGTTTACCAGCTCAGCTGCCTACGGTGGGTCTTACCCCTCATCAGAACTCTGAAGGCAGGGACCGAGACTATCTTCGTCGCCACTATATTCCCAGCACTCAGTAGGCCCGCAATAAAAACCAATCCTACCGGTAACAGCGGCTGATGCTTACAGGGACCTACTATGTGCCAGGCCCCTCTGCTAAGCTCCTCACACTCATAAACTCATTTACCTCTCCCCAAAAACCTCTGAGATGGGCACAAGGCTCGTCACCCTTCTACAGGCGAGAATGCAGACACACAGGTTAGTGACTTGCTTACAAGCTGAGCGAGGAGTCATCAATCCAGGGAGCTGGGCTCCACAGTCAAGCTCTAAGCCACAAATGCTAGGTTGAGTGGACGGACAGAGACAAAATGACCAGCCTGGGCTGGGAGGAGGGGTGCCATCTCTGTCTTCTGGACCAGCGAAGACCTGGGGGACGCTTCGTAAAGCTTGCTGTGGCATGCCGGATCCCCTGGAGGGAGGGGAAGCTGCCTGAGCAATCCAGGGAGAGCACCAGAAACCAGGAGCGAGCGAGCCGGCCAGGCGTCAGGGGCCCCGAGCTTGGACTCTGCTACACGGACGAGCAGCAACTTGCGTGGGGTCACACGGCACGCCAAGGGCAAATAGGGCCCAGGACTCCTGACTCCTGGGCTCTGCAGGATCACCTTCAAGACACCCGGAAAAGGCCCTTCATCGCCTACCCAGCCCCAGAGTCCTTAGATTCCTGGGAATGAGGGGAATCTGGCCAACAGGGCAGCTCCAGCTCCAGGATCTGCGGCAGATCTCCAGGGCAAGACCCGAACTGGGGCAAGTCTCTGGGCTTGGTTTCTGCATTTGGAAGAAAACTACAAATAGCTCCCAAGTCGGGTTTCCCTCTAGTCTCTGCTCAGATATTCAATGTGCAGGCAGGAACTCTCTGAGCACCCGGCTATAGCCACGTAAGCCCTCTCTGTGCCGCACTCCCCTTCGGCTTCCCTGCGCATCTAACAGCACCTGGTATCCGGGGTATTTCACTGATCAGTTTCTTACTCTAGAAAATCGGTGCCTGGAGGACAGAACCTTATATGTATAAAAATAAAGAGAAATCTGGAGGCGCCTGGGTGGCTCAGTCGGTGAAGCGTTTGGCTTCGGCTCAGGTCTTGATCCCAGAGCCCTGGGATCGAGCCCTGTATGGGGCTCCCTGCTCAGTGGGGACCTGCTTCTCCCTCTCCCCCTGCTAGTGCATGTGTGCCCTCTCTGTCACATTAATAAACACAATTTTTTTTAAAAAATAAAGAAATCGCACACACACACACACACACACACACACACACAGAGGTATCTACGCTGCTTTGTGCACTGCTGTGTGCTCACTGCCTAGCCTGGGATCTGTCCCCATGGCAGGAAGTGCCCAAACTGTATTTGAGTGAACTGAACACCCACTGCATTCGCAAGGTGGGTAGAAGGGGCACCTGGACCTCACAGTTACTGCAAGTGAAGGTGTGCTCACGGAGGGGTGCCTGGCTGGCTCAGTCCATGGAGCATTGTGAGTTCGAGCCCCACATTGCATGTAAAGATTACTTAAAAACTAAAACCTTAAAAAAAAGAAAAAAAGGGAAAAAAAAGGTGTGGTCACGGAGCACCTAGTACGCACTTGACAAACCAGAGCTTAAATGTTCCTGCAGGGAGCCCCAAACCTACCTCTCTGTACCAAGGAGGGCTCCCCTAGCCTCCTGGAAGCCCCTGGCTCATACCTTCAGCACGTTCTTCAGTGGGAAGCAGGGCAAGGGTGTGGGCGTGGGGTTGAGGGGATCAGCCCCTAACCAAAGCAGAATCTGGAATCCGCTCAGCCCTATGGAAGCCTCTTGATGAGCTAGTAAGGGACGGAGAAAGGGGAGACCGGGCTCCTTGACCTCCCGCCCCCACCCGAGACCTGTCTAACTAACAATTCCCAACAAAAACATCTCTGGGAACCAACTCTCCCCCAGAAAGGGGTCGTCCCAACACAGGATTCCCCCAGGGATGCTCGCAGGATCCCTCCCCTCGGAAGAGACCCCGAGTTACCGGATGCCTCAAGATCTGTCTACGCGGGCCCCCAAGTACTGGCTCCCTCATACCGCTGGTTCTCCCAAAACTGGAGAAAGAGATCACCCCTCCCGACACGCGCTGGCTCCCAGGGTCCCCCAACCTGGGAATCCAATCCCCGGCGAAACAGGGTCCCCAGAACCTGGGGAAAGAGCTCGCCGGGACTCGAAACCCCTCAGGAGGATGCCCCCCGATCCCCCCAACCAGTCCATCCTAGAGACGGGACCTCCCCACGAGGCGTTCCCCGCTCCCGTACCTGCCCGCCTGGCCCGGGCCACGCACCGTGCTCCCTGCCGCCGAAACGCCCAAACGAGCTCCGGAGGACAAGACCGCCGAGTCCACCACCCGCTGTCACCGCCACCACCGGTGACTCACCAACCGCGACGCTCGCGGCTCCCTCTGGGGGCCGCCATCTTCCCGACCACGTGACCGGGCTGGCCGGCACCAACGCAGCGCTGGGGGGGGGGTCCAGCCAGAGACTCCGCGGCAGGAGGGCGGTCTGGAAGCACGAGTCGGCATCAGTGCCACAGCTCACACTCACACAGAAGACGGCGTCTAAGGGTGTCCCTCAGGGAAGGGAAGGGCAACGTCTACTCTTTCCGCGGAAGACATTCCCTCCCACTCTCTCCCCCCCAGGCACGTGCAAATGGTGTGTGCCAATCCAGTCCGGAGCCCGGCGCGGGGTAGCGACGGAGCAGGCGCCCAGGTCGTGGTCGAGCTCTGGGGGCGTGGCCGAGTTCGGGGGCGTGGCCGATGGCGTCAGGGGCCTGGACTCCCGCCGGAGAAGGGAGGACGCGGGTCTTTTTTTCCGACCCGATGGAGCCGTTCGTTCACGGTTCACTTAACAAATAGTTAATGGGGGCTGAGGACGAGACAGCCTGCCGTCCTTACCCTCGAAAACCTCACAGCCCGGTTGTCTGAGGGAGGCAGACAAGCAACAAAAACGGAAAATAATGGCAGGTGCTGACCCCTGTTAAGCCGCTGTGAGGTCTTAGGAGGCGTGGCCAGGGGCTCCGGTGGTGACGTGCGAGTAACACCTGGCAGGTGCGGGAAAGAGCCCTGGGGACGGTGGGGGAGAGACACCAGACGCAGAGAAGCCTGAAGCGCTCTCATCAGGGAAGCACACCTGAGAAGTGTCCTAACTTTGGAATGTGGAAAAGAAGTCCGGTTGCAACACTGTTTCTAATGGCAAGGGGAAAAATTGGAAAAACAGTAAAGTGCAGCCCCTCTTACGCCTCGGGGTGGGGGGTGTCCAGCCCCGCTCATTCACCGGGACCGGCGCCGTCCCTTTCAGCCTGCCTTCCTGGACGCTGTCCTCACCCCTCAGCGTCTGTCATCTCCGCAGCGGCCACCAGAGGCCACCTGTGGGCAAGTGAGCCAGGCCCCGCCCTCCTCTGCCCACAGCCCTCCAGGGATAAAAGCTCAAATTCTCCCCTGACCCCCAAGGCCCTGCATGACTTGCCAGGTTGTGAGTTCGAGCAGGAAGTGCCCAATCTGTGTTTGAGTGAACTGAACACCCGCGGCCACACCAGCCATGGTACGAAGCTCTTCATACACAGGGTAGATCCGCATCATTCCTAACGTGGTTGGATGCTGCTCACTCTGCTCCAGGCACACAGGCCTCCTTGCTCTTCTCCAACACACCAGGCGCAGTCCTTCCCCAGGGCCTTTGCACGTGCTGTGCCCTCTGCCTGGACTGTTCTTCCCCCTGGTACTCCCATACCCGCTTCCCTTCCTCCGCTGGGTCTCTGCTCACATGTATTTCCCTATGGCCTTGGTCACCCTATTTTAAGCTTGAACTCCCCTCTGAGTAGTCCCAACCCTTAGATCTTGGTACCGCCACCCCAATACCACTTTTTTTTAGATTTTATTTATTTATGTTAGAGAGTGCGCACACACATACACACAGGTGCGCAAGCAGGGTGGTGAGGGAGGGGCAGAGGGAAAGGGAGAGAAGTAGACTCCCTGCTGAGCGCAGAACCCGACTTCCTTCTTGATCCTACCACCCACGATCATGACCTGAGCTGAAATCACGAGTCAGAAGCCAAACCGACTGAGCCACCCCAGGAACACTCTTCACTTTCTAACCCAATACATCACTTACTCTAAGTGATTATCTTGAATGTCATCTCCATGAAGGCAGGGATTTTCCCAGGAGACGAACAGCTCAAGCAAAGGCCCTGGGGTGGGGATGGATATGCAAAGTAGCCAAATGGGGGGGCGCTGGGCGGAAGTGATTTGCGTTGTGATTAAGCCAGGCAGATGGTGGCCTTGGAGGAGCCCCAATCCTCTTACCCAAAGCCCCTAAATACTTCCGCAACGCGGGTCACCTCCGGGCCTCTCCTGCTCTGGGTGGCCATCATGTCAGGGCCGGCAGTCGAGGAGGGGACGGAGGGCTGGAGCCCGGCCCCTCCGCTGTATGAGGAGTACCGCCCACCACCTCTGGATACCATCCGCCTGCCCAGGTATGCGCTGTACCTGCTGCTGGCGGCGTTCCTGGTGGTGGCCGTGGCCTATGCCATTGTGGGGCATCTCATCAAGGACCTCGCCCACGACCTGGCCGGTGGGTGAGCTGCTGTCTGCCATGAGCCCAGCTTGGGACAGTGTCGGGCCCCTCTCGGGCAGGGGGAGGGCACTCCAGGGCCCCTCACTAGCAGGGGACGGGACGGAAGGTGGATGAGCCCCCGGGAGGTTCCTCACCCACGTCCTATTGCAGACTGGGCCTTCGGCCCGAAGCCAGATGAGGAGGACGCCCCCCGGGAGCTGCGCTCGAGCCTGGAGGGCGAGGATCTGGAGGAGCTCGAACTCCAGCTGGCCCTGGCCTGGCGGGGTGATGAGGACCCTGCCGGGGGGTGGCGACACGGCCCCTGCAGAAGCCCCCGCCCCGGCTCCCCGCCGCCCTTCCATTGCCTTCAAGGACCCGCCTGCTCGGAGCTCCTTCTGGAGGCTGGGCTGAGCCGGGCCCCGCCCTCTGGCCCCGGGACCTGGGTTTGGACCCCTTTGGGAGTTGTGTAGACCGGACTTGTGCACGCAGGATCCCTTGCTCCCCTGAGCAGCCAGACTTGGCAGAGAACATTGTCTTTCTTGGCTGGCGGGTTCCCATGGTTGATCGCTGGGACTCTCTGCACGCCTGCCCACCCCACCCGGTGGCCCCAGAGCCTGATTCCACCCAACCTCTGCTCGTGAGGTTCTTCAAAGAGTAACAGTGGTAACCGAGGCCTTAGTCTGTCCCTGCTCTTGTGCTCAGTGAGCCTTTTCCACGTATTACGCTGTTTAATCCCCACTGGCCGGATGGGAACGTGGAGGCGCAAAGCCTGGAGATGACTTGCTTGGAGCAGAGCAAACTTTTTGCACAAAGAGGCCAGTTCGGCGACCTGCCTCCGAAGGAAAGCCGAAGCCCCAGGCCGGGGTTCTGGCCCTGCTCCTCCGAATCTGCCCCAGCCGCACCCCCCCCCGCCTCCTCCCTTACACTCCCTGGCTCTGCGGCTCTGCCCACTGGACCTGTGGGTCTCTGGGGGGTCCCGGCTTCCCAGCTAACGTGAGAGCTCCTGGAGGACGGTGCCTGAGGCTTCCTCCCTCCCCTCTGAGCTGGGCACAGGACTGGGCACAGGGTCAGAGCTTCGCAGGTGCCACTTGGGGGGTTGAGATGGGCTCGCTTCGGGCAGCTGCCTGAGCTCGGCCGCTGCTGATGGCCCCCTGCGCGACGATGATTACCAGACCTCAGGGTGGCGGGAGTCTCCAGGGACGCACAGGTGCTCCTAAAGGTGTGTGCCATGGCGCCGGCACCCCTCCCAGCCCCCGAGGGCCCTGCAGAGCGGGGGGGGGGGGGGGGGAGGGGGAGGAGGAGTCCCCCTCTGGTGTAGGGGCTTCCAGCCACGTGCCTGGGCCGTGGCTGTCCGGTGGCAGCTGGGGTGGGGCACTCCTTCTGCTGGGCAGGGTCCCTATCTAATCAGCCAGGGACCAAGGTTGATGGACAGGAGAGCCTGGAGCCTGAGTCATCAGCTACCTGGGTGTCCCATTCTCCTGCCACCAAGGCGTGGCTGGGCTTGGAGATGGATAGTGGGCACGTGGCCGTCGCTTCTTGTCCCCGTGCTCATCCCAGTATTGGCTGTGGGTCCCCAGGGGTCCGGGAGCCAGGACATGGCCGTATAAGCTGGTGGCAGGGGGCAGACCCCAGCGCCAGCTGTTTCTGCGTGATGTCCATTCTCCTGGCCTCCTTGGGCTTCTCTGCAAAATGGGGACGGAGACACCTTGTGGGGGGTTCAGAGACGGAGACATAATGACGCCTGGCGGCCCGGAGCCCAGGCCCATCTCAGCCTGGCCGCTGCAGCACGGAGCCTGGGGGACCTGGAGGCTGGGTCCTGGGTCCAGGGTGGAGGGGCCGGACTCCCGCGTTAATTGTTATACCAGGTCCAGAGTCTGACCTGCAGGTCTGGACCGGCCCCGCCCCTAGGCCTGCCTGCTGCCATATCAGGGGCTGGGCAGGGCCTCACCCAGCCAACCTTGACCGTGCACCGCCGCGGCTCTTCCACGACCATGGAGACCCTGGAGGTCCTTCTCCTACTCAGTGCCCTGCTCCTGTCACCTGCAGAGGCTCAGCAGGGTAGGACCTGATCTGGACCTGGTGGGGGGGGTCGGCGGGGGACAGGGGTGGGGAGGGTCCTGGGAGGAGCTCACCCATAGGTTCACCATCTCCCCATTTTTCATGATGAGGAACCAAGACCTCTGGTAGGAGGGGCAGGCAGAGGAGGAATGGGCCAGACCCCTCTTGGAGCCCCCCCAATCCCCACACTCCCTCGGGGCCTCTCTCCCCATCCCTGAGATGCTCCCAGGCCCCTCCCGCTCTCTAGAACGCGTCTCTGACACCCAGCACCCCCATCAGCATTCCCCAGCACCCTTCCCCTCTCCCCTTCCGGGGTGGGGGGCAGACCCCTGGCCTGGCCCCACCTCTGAGTCCCACCCACTCTGCCTCTGGACAGCCTCGCAGTATCGCCCGAAGCCCTGGCTGGTGGGCCTGGCTGCCGTCGTGGGGTTCCTGTTTATCGTCTTCATCCTCATGCTGGTTAATCGTGTCTGGTGCTCCAAAAAGAGGTGGGAGCCCCTCTCCCCACTCCCCACAGCCACTGTCCCTGTCCTCGTCTTCTCCCCAAAGTGCTGGGCACCCATCCTGCTTCCTGACTCTCTCTGGTCCCCTCCCGCCTGTCTCCCCATTTCCCTGCTCCTGCTCAGGCAGGCCTCACAGCCTCATGGTGTGGGACAGCCATGCAGCCCAGCCCCCCTGCTTTGTGGGGTTCATGTGCCCCAGCCAGGGGAGACTCTGAAGGCGACCTCCTGCCCTTCGCTCACCTTCACCCCTCTGTCTCTTGCAGAGCTGAGGATGAGGAGTTCGCATTCGGTGTGGAGTCCAACCTCTATTATAACACAGCCCCGAGGTACTGCCTGTGTGAGCGTGTGTGGGTGTGTGCAGGGTTAGGGGGTTTGTGGGAGCCCCCTCGGGGAGGTGAGGAGAGATGGGTGTGCACAGATGACTTCTTTCTGTTCTTGAACTCCTCAAACACATTCCTGCCCCAGGACCTTTGTACACACTGTTCTCACTGATTGGAACAGCCTTTCCTGTATCTTCTGGCTGGCTCCTCCTTCAGTCCCTGTTCCGATATTTCCTCCTCGCAGAAGCCCACCCTGGCCACCAGCCTGCCTGACACTGTGCCCCACAGCTGTGCGTTCTTCTTTGTACTTACCACCAGCTGAAATTATCTTAGTCATTACACCCTTTCTTGACGCTAGCTGGTAGCTTCCTACCAATGAATAGAACCTAGCTTGGGTCCTAGCTGTGTTCCCAGGGCTCAGCATGGGGCTTGGCACACAGTAGGTCCGTTGAACAAGACCGTGGCGTCCGACTGGGTAGGACTCTGTGACGAGCATGTGATCTGGGATGGGTGATGCTCCTGGACTCCGTGTTTTCTATGGTCCCGACTGGTTCCAGACATGATTCTGGTGGAAGGCTCAGGGAGGTGGCAGGGCTGGGGGCCCTTTCAGTGTAATATCCCAGCTTGGGCAAAAGTCTGGGGTTGGGAATCGGAGTGCAGGAGATGGGAGGAAGCCAACCTGACCAGAAGATTCTCAGCCAAGCCCAAGATGTACTTTGAGGGAGAGATGTAGTCCCAATTGTTTGCTTTGTCTGAGACCCAGTGCAGTGCCTGTGAAATGTGATTCTCATTCCCAGGATGTGCTGGAGGTTCTCGAACCCACCCGAGCTCCCGTGTTGGTAGTTTTCTCCCTGCCCGTAGTTTTCTCCCTGCCCGTTCATTCCTCCACCCATCCATCCATCCACCCATCCATCCATCCATCCGTCCACCCACCCATCCATCCATCCACCCACCCACCCATCCATCCATCCACCCATCCATTCACCCACCCACCCATCCTTCCACCCATCCACCCGCCCACCCACCCACCCATCCATCCATTCATTCCCTTACCCACCCATCTACCTCCTCACCCACCCGTCCATCCACCTATCCACTTCTCCCACCCATGAGCCCAACGATCTATCTACCCATCCTCCCTTCTACGCTCCTATCCAACCATCCATTAGCCCATCATTCTTTCCCTCCTCTAATTAACCTCGCATGCTGTGTTTCTATTCGACCCTCCACTGCAACCTTCTGGTCACTTCTCTCCCTATCTACCTACTCATCCATCCTCCCACTCATCTCCATCCACCCGTCCATCCATGGGATGGTTGAGTCTTAGCTTCTGCCTTTGTGAAACGGAACTAGCAAGGATTCCTCTGTTTTGAGGACTGTTTTGAGAATTCAGCAAAGGTGCAGAACACCTGGCCCAGGTAGGTGCCAATTAAATGGGAGTGACTGTTTCTCATTGTGGTCTGGGCCCTTTGTATCCCTACAGTGAAGAAGGCAAGAGGAAGAGGAAAGGGGAGATAAAGGACCAGAAGGGCAAGACGGCTGAGAAAGAAGGAGAAACGAACTTAGGGCTGGAGCTGGAGCACAAGGAGGAGTCCAGAGGTGGTGGGAAGGTCGCGAACACGGCCATGTGAAGACTCGACACGCTTCCTCTAGGCAGCCGCCCAGAGATGCCCCTTCCACACCGTGTAAGCAGTGGCCCGGACGTGAAACCACCATAATAACTCCATGTAGAACCGAGAGCACCCAGTGAAGAGGCGTGGGACGTGCCCTGCCCCCTGCCAGGGAGGGCTCTGTGTGTGCACATGTGGGCTCTTTCTGCCCTCCGTCCTGACTTGTCCGCCTCGTGATTCTTCCTGAATTGGAGCGCGTTCTTGGTCGTGGAGAAACCCCCAAGCCGCTACCACCTCACGGCTCCCCCTACTTCTCCCCACTGCCTGATTTCTTTTCCCTCTCCCTGCTATCCGTTGGCCAGAACCTCCCCTTGTCCCACTCAGCCTCGGGGACCAACGCCGGGTAGGGCTTGCCTTTCTGAGACCTGATAAAGAATCATTAAAGATAAAGATAAAGATCATTAAAGAATTGATAAGAGCCGTTCAGAAGGGTTCCTGTTGTCTCTTGGACTCAGTTTCCCCCTGGGGGAGGCAGCTGTTGGGGTTGGGGTCAATGCTTGTGCAGGTATGGGAGAGCAGGCTGCACAGTGCCCAGATGCCCCCCACCCCCGCCGCCCTCTCCCTGCAATCTTGATTTTGCTCCCTGAGCCCTGGACTTTGAGCCCCGAGAGCACCATATGCTAGGAAATCCTCACTACCCCACCCCTCGTCTGGGGGTCACGTGACCCCATTCCCTGGAACTGGGTCGGGGAGGCTGCGTGCCCCAGGGCTCTGCCTTCCCCTGGGAAGGGGCAAGTACTTTCTCCTCCCAGTTTCCAGCCTCCCCTTTCACCTCACTTTCTCCGGGCCCTGGACCTTGCCCTGGATGTTAACTATTTCTTAATCAGGACCTTGACAGAGACTGGCATCGGGGCTTAGTTCTGGGGCTGGTCGCTGGGGTTGCTGGTCGGATGTAACCAAGGCTGCTAGAACACTTCCAGAATCGTCCAGCAGGGGGTGCAAAAAACATAAATAAAATCAAGATAATACAGGCCCTCAGAGATGCTCTGGGGGAGCCCGGGGCATCTCCGCCCTCCACCTCCATCAGAGCACGGTCAGTCCCGTTTCCCAGCTGGAAGTGGGGAGGCGCAGAAAGAGACGCCACCGGCCAGGTCTCGCCGGCTGCAGTTGGCAGAGCTGGGACGAAGGCCAGGCGGCCCCATCATGAGGGAGTTTATAGGCTCCGGCCAAGGTCGGATTTGGGTTTGGTGGTTAATGCCCTAGGATGGGAGAGGGTTGGAGCGTGTGTGTGTGTGTGGGGGGGGGGGGGGTTCCTGGCTGTGGTTCCTAGCTGTGTGTGTGTGTGTGTGTGTGTGTGTGTGTGTGTGTGTGTGTGTGTGGTTCCTGGCTGTGGTTCCTAGCTGGGAGCACGGTGTCCCTCTGGAATGCTGTGTGGCCCCGGCAAGGTGCCCTCTCGTCTGCACCCTGAGGACAAGAGTTAGGAGGCTTGAAGCAGTTTCCAGGGCCCAAGAGCCATGGCGAGGCCTGGCGCACAGTAGGAGCTTGGGAAATACGTTCCTCACCTTTCCTGAGCCTCTCTCGTAGCTCTGGCTGTGGGGAGTGAGGGGGCCAAGGGGGACCTTAGGGAGACAAGGTGCTGGGATGCCCTGGACGCTGGACCCCTCCCCAGCACACCGGGAACCGGGAAGGGGGCCCCATCCCCCCACTTCCTGCAGCACTGGCCACACCCTGCCCTGGGGTGTCTGGGGCAGGCCACTTCCTCTTCTAATGGGGTGGCATCCCCAGAACCCGCTGGCTGGAGGCGAGGACAGACGGACAAGGATGGACAGATTCCGGATGACCGCTGGCCCAGTCTCCCTTCTGGCGGCTCTGGTCCTGCCACCGGTTCAGGCCCAGCCCTGTTGTAAGGCCTCGGGAGGGAGAGGAGGTGGGAAGGGAGCTCCCCCCACCCCCCCACTCCCCCCCCATGGCCCAGCTGCTGACCCCGCCCCATCCTGCCCGCAGTGGCCCAGAGGAAACCGTGGCTGGTGGGGCTGGGGGTCGTGCTGGCCGCCCTCTTCCTCATCTTCATCCTCACAGTGGTCTACGCCATCTGGTGCAGCCAGTCCCGTGACAGGTGGGCCCCGTTCCTGCGTGAGTCCCTCCCCTGTGGAACCCACGGGGCTCAGAGCCCTCCCCCGCCCCGTCCTCGCAGAGCCTCCCAGGAGCCAGGGAAGGCCCCCGGGGGGAATTCTTTGATTCAGAACCCAGGGGACCTCATATAACCAAACTGTTTTCCCTTCTGACTCCCTCCCTGAAAAACAAGGGGGCTTCCCTGAGTCCCACGGCTCACGTGGGTGTCAGATGGGATCCGTGAGGTCCTCATCACCTCCCTTCAAACCCCGCGCATTTATCCGTCCCTCCGTCCATTCCTGTGAGTGTATCCATCCCGCTGTCTGCACCTCCGTCCACCTTCCCACCCACCCTCCGTCCGCGTGTCCATCTGTCCATCCGTCCACTCATCCACTCATTCCCCGAGCCGCCCGCCGATCGGCCCGTCTCCCCGGCTCTCTGCCGGTTCCCTCACCCATGGTCCTAAGACCCGGGAGGCCTGGGGCGGGGCAGATGTGAAGAGGCGGGTTCGGGCTCCCGCGTGGGCTCCCGCGTGGGCTCCCCCGCGTGCTGCTTGTTCGAACAGCACCGGTGCCCTAACCCGTCTGAGCTCAGCTGCTGACGGTGGGAGCCACAGGAGGGCCGGCTCAGAGGTTCCGGGGGGGTTGTGAGGCCTGGACACTAAATTCTTATGAAGTTGGGTTTTCTGGACCCTTCTTGTCTCCTCAGCAAGAAAGAGAAGGAAGAGGGGACCGCGAGAGAAGAGGAGAAAGAAGCAGAGGGCAACGGGGGGCTGGAGCTGGAGGACAAAGGGGGGCCTCCAAACCACGAGGGAGTGGAGAGCTCCTCTGAATGAAGGCTTCCCACCTGCCTCCTCCAGGCAGGCCTCCCAGGGATGCCCAATGCCTGTTCTGCACCCTATAAGCAAAGAGCTGGTCCTGGGGCCAGTGAAATGACCCCATGTGGGGTTCAGATGAAGGGTTCCTGAATGAGGAGGACTTAGGTCCCGCCCCACGTCCCCCCCCCCCGCTTTGCATTTACCTGGGCCTTTATACACCCCCTGCCCCAGTCCCCTTCTCAGGGGTAAGAGGGACGGTGGGAGGAAACTGCAAAGGCCCTGCAGTGTTTGCGGGTCCCAGATCAGGCCCAGCTGTCCCGCTGAGTGGGTCCAGCACATGGCGGTGTCCTGGGAGATGGGGGTGCCCCCTCTGGGCACTGATTTGCTGGTCACTGTCTGCAAGCTGTTCCCGGGTGCGGGTGCTGAGGTTGGGAGGGAACGCAGCGTCCTCCCCCCACCCCCCGGGCAGCTCCCCGTAAGGCTTGAACTCCCAGCGTCCTTGCTGTGCAGCCCTCAGCGTGTAACCTAACCTCTCTGTGCCTAAGCTTCTTGTCCAGTAAAAGGGCGGGGGGGGGGGGGGGGGGGTGTAACTTGATCCTTTATAAATTGTCCTGAGGATTAAACGAAACAGAGTCCATGAAAATCCGGAGCACGGAGCCCGGAACCCAGAAGGTGTCTAATAAACGTCAGCTTTTCGGGAGGCTGAGAGGGTGGGGATGCGGCCGGCGCGTGGGAGGCTCCCGCTCGGGGTGGGGGATCTGGAAGGGCACAGGGGCGCGTCCAGACCGCGTCCCCGCGCCTCTCCGCCTCTCGTCCCGCCGGGGGCGCGCGTTCGGTTCCGACGGGGGGGGGGGAGGGGGAAGGGGGGAGGGGCGGGGCGGGGGCGGCACCGCGGCCGCGGGGGCGGGGAGAAGGCGGGGCTGTGCGACTGCTCCCTCTCCGCGGGGGGGGGCAGACTTCTCCCCTGGGGCGTCTGGAAGTTGTGGGGGTCGTGTGGCTGTCGCAAGCCTGCACCCCTTTCCTGGCCTTGAGTCGGGGGCCCAGGGGCGGCGAGCGGCCTGCGGTGCGGGACAGGCCCCGAGCCCAGAGCTGCCTCACTCCGGGCGCCGGCGTCTGCGGAACACGGAGGCTTCCCGCGCGGTGGACGCCCCGCTGCCCCCCGCCCCGCGCCGGCCGAGCCCCGCCCGCCGGCTGCCCCTGCCCCCACCCCGGCCGAGCCGCGACCCCGAGCCCCCACGACAGGCTGGGCCTTCACCCCGCCAAACGAGCTCCTGCTGGCTCCCCCTTTCCGGCTGCGGGGAGCGGCTGGGCCGGGGGCGGGGGACGCGGCGCAGGTGGCTGCGGGCCCCTCCCCCCAGGACCCGGCTCCGGGTCGAGCCTCGCCCGTCCACCGGGGGGCGCCAGCACCTCGCTGCTGAGGCGGAAGCGCCCAGCCCTGTCGGGGTTGGGACGCGGGAAGGGGACGTGAGGGATCTGGGGGGCCTCGGACCGCCGCCCCCGGCCCGACGACTGTGTCTGTTCCTGCCTGGGCGGCGGCGTGGGGCCGCGCATCCGCGTGTGGTGGAGGGCGCTGTGCCTGCTGGTCCCTCTGTGTGTCTTGACTCCCCCGTCCCTGGGGTAAAAGCCCAAGACCTCCCTGAGGCCCCCGGGACCCTGCAGGACCGGCCCGTGCCCTCCCTGTCCTCCCCTCTTCCCCGGGCCCCTCACAGTGCTCCAGTCACGCCGGTCTCCTGGCTGCTCGTCCGACAAGCCAGGCAGCGTCCTGCCCCAGGGCCTTTGCACAGACTATGTCCGCTGCCTGAAACACTCCTCGGTCAGATTTCCAGGGGGCTGTGTCCCTCCTGCTCATCTCTGTTTAAATGTTAACTCCTCACGTGAGACCCACTCTCCTTTCCCTTACTTTGCTTTACTTCTTTGGCACTTACCTCCTCTGAAATAAATAAATATATATATATATACACACATATATATATTAAAGATTTTATTTATTTATTTATTTGACAGAGATCACAAGTAGGCAGAGAGGCAGGCAGAGAGAGGTGGGGGGGAAGCAGGTTCCCCACCAAGCAGAGAGCCCGATGGGGGGCTGGATCCCAGGACCCTGGACCATGACCTGAGCCGAAGGCAGAGGCTTAACCCATTGAGCCCCCCAGGCGCCCCTCTTCTGATACATATCTTACTTATTTTTATTTACCATGTGCCTTCCCAACTTGGAACTGTAAGGGCTATGAAGGCAGGTTATTTTGGGCGTTTTGTTCCCTGCTGTGTCCCCAATACTTGGTACTCAGCAGATGCTCAGGAAATCTTTGCTGAATGAATGGGAGTTTGCCAGGTGGAAAAGAGGGAAAGCGTTCTGTACATTTATGGAGCACTGACTGCGCGCCAGGTTTTGTCCTTGGAGCCGGGGAGGGGGGCGGGGTTTCCCAGCACAGAGCAGGTGCTGCACAGAGGCCCGTGGGGTTTGTTGACTGAAGAGCCTGGGGAGATCTGAGGCTGGTCCGGGAGGAAGCTAGACTGGGGAAAGGTGGGTGGGCCTCCTGGAGGAAGAGGATGTCCTTGTGGGGCCTGAAGGGTCTGCCTTGAGTTGGGACGCAGTGATGAGCAAAAGAACAGCAGGAGCCAAGGTTCAGGGGTGTGACACAGACCAGCGTAGGGGCAGGGAGACCACGGGCCACCGGGAGCATTGCAGGAAGGACCTGGACCCTGAGCTCAAAGACGTCAGCATGGAAAGGGTGTCCCTCCCATGGGCCCTGCGGACACGGATGTGGGGCCAGATCGCTCTCTGTGCGGGCGCCCTGGGTGCCTGGCCCCAGCCCTCAGTGCCAGGAGACCCCCTCCATCAACAAATGTCCCCAGCACCGTGGAGGGTCCCTGGAGGCTGCTGGACGGAGGTCAACCGCTGCCCGATCGCCCCGCGGTCCCAGCCCCTCCCTTCCCTCTCATACAGAACAACCCAAAAAGCACAGAAAGGAGGACCCAGGACAGTCAGCGAGAGTTGAAGCATAGCTTGTTTAATTTTTACACATTTTTTTTCTTCCTTTTGTCTTTTTTTTTTTTTTTTTGCTTTTTATTGAATCTTTTATGGAACCCCCCCTTGTTTCATTTTTTTTCATTTTTTGATTTTTTTTTTTTTTGCATAGGGAAACAAACAAACAAAATAATAACAGCCAGAGTCACTTTCTGTAAATGGTACGTAGGTAGGCGCATCCGCAAAACCCGAATGACTGCGTAATATACAAGGTTATGACCGGAATATGCTGCGGGGGGGGGGGGGGGGGGGCGGCGGCGGGCGGGCGAGGGGAAAGTCGGCCGGTCTGCCAGCCGTCCCGGGTCCCTGTCCCGGAGGGGAAGGGAGCCGCGGGCCGCAGACCCAGCCAGGACCTTCTCCCCACCTGGGTTCAGGAGCATGGGGTGTGTGCGTGTGTGTGTGTGTGTGTGTGTGTGTGTGTGATCCGGTGTGTGTGGCAAGCAGGAAGCAAGAGACAGAGTAAACTATCCTGGTAATATCAGTAAAATACAAAATGGGGGGGACCTCAAAAAATATCTCGGAGGGAAAAGAAAATGAAAATGAAAAGCAACACCACCAAAAAGTTGTTCAGAGAAAGTTAGGAAGGAAGGAAAGAAAAGGAAAAGGGAAAGAAGAGCAAATAACAAGGAAACTGGGAGGGGGGGGTGTCTCTGTCCTTCCTCCCTGCACTGTGCGCCCTTGTCCCTCAGACCGTCTAGTCTTCCCCCATGTAGGGTCCTGGGGGTAGGAGGGCAGGAAGCTGGGGGCAGAGGCCAGGACCCCCGGGATTTGAAAGGGACTTTGGTTTTGGAGGCCTGGCTGGGACCCAAAGCGGGCGGATGGGGTGGGGAGTGGACTTCAGGGGGGTCCCAACCGAAGGGGGCTGGGACAGCTCCCGTCCCCTTCCAGCCAGGAGGTGTGAATGGAGGGCTACGGGGAGGGCAGAAGCTTGGGGGTGCGTGACTCGCTTCCGGTCCGAGCCCCGACTCCTGTTGGATCCTACTGCCTCTTTCCTGAGGCCTGGGGGGGACCCCTGGGGAACAGGGGCGGAGAACCCCAAAACCACACCAGCAGACATGTGAGGCACTGCTTGGGAAAAGTCTTGTTTTGGTATCGCTGGCAACAAGTCCCGCTGGCGCAGCTTTGGGTCTGGTCCCCCTGCCTCGCCTGGGGGGTGGGGGGACGGATGGAGGGACGGACGGGGGAGGCCGGGTCAGTGCAGAGGTGGGGGCCTCAGGGGTCCGGAGGGGCAGAAGCGGGGAAAGATGGGGGCCCGCGGAGGAAGCTGGATGTAAGGACGGGTCTCTGGACCCCTTCTCCCAACACCCTCCACAAAGAAAAGGAGAAACCGGGGTCTCAGAGAGGGAATCCAGGTCAAAATAAAAAGTAGCCATTGTAGAACCTGTATTATGAGAAAAAACTCCAAAAATTATATATATTTATATATATGCGTGTGTGTGTACACAATAGCCCTAAACTGGGGGGGGGGGGGGGTCAGAGTACCATGGGAGGGGCCAGAGTGGGGAGAGGGTCCTCGAGCGGCGCCTTGCGGGAGACAGGAGCTGCTCCCGGCCCCAGACTCCCAACTAACTGGTCGCTGTCCCCGGGGACAGAAGGTTCCAGAGCGGAGACGGGGATGTGTGGGGCTGAGGCTGGACTTGTCTGCTGCTTGGGGGGTACAGACACCCCCCAGGTCTCCTTCGGGGTTCCTCTTGGGTCTGATTGTCTAGCTCAGGGCCAGGGGTTGGGGGTGGTCTGGGCTTCGAACTTGGCAGGAGCCCGGGGGCCCGGGACCCCCTTCTCCGCAGCGGGCCGGGGCTGGGTCTTCCCGCCCCTCCACACCTCCTTTTCCCCCCTCGTCAGGAGCCCGTGCCCTCATCCCAGCGACGTGCATACAGCCAGGAGGCCTCTCTGTTCTCTTCCTCGGCACAGCTGGAGCCCAAGGTCAGGCTGGGGGGCCTCCCACGGCGGGGAAGGAGCACGGATGGTGGGGGCCGCAGGCGCGGGAGGGGACGGGGTTTGAGAACACGTCAGTTTCACACCCGTGAAAATCCACGCAGGGCCCAGCGGCCCCTCCCCGTGGCTGCAGCACCAGCCCCACGGAGAGCTGGGGAAGGGGGTCTGGCTGGGTCCCCGTGTCTCCGCCTTATTCTGCCTTCGGCTTTCCTGGGGGCGGGGGTGGGGGACACATGGGCCCAGGACGGGACCACCGACTCAGCGAGGCACACAACTGGGGGCGGGCTGCGGAGGGACGTGGTCCCTGCGAAGACCCTCGGGGAGGGGGCCCGGGTGGGACCCATGCCCCCCCCCCCGGGTGTCTGCTCCCCGATTCTGGGGGAGAGGGGGAAGGGATAAAACCCAGAAATCTACCGCATGAAACATGACACGCAGGGCCTTGAGCTCTCGGACTAAAGGACAAATCACGGCCACGGCCACGGCCACTGAGAGTGCGACCTGCCCCCTGCCCCTGCCTTGTGGAGGCAACTTTTTAAAAGAAGGCATGGGATGAGTGTCTGATGGTGGATGGGAGTCGGGCTGGCCCGTGGGGCTCCTCCCTGCTCTGGGGGCGGCCATCGGCCTGCCCTGTCCCCACAGGAGATGGGGGGTGCCGGGGGGGCCGGAGCTTGAAGGGCCCGGCCCTCGGACACCCCGCTAACCGGCTGCTACTGTCTCAGCTTTGGTCGAGTAAAAAAGCAAAGGAAATCGGGAGAGAGAAGAAAAAAAAAAGAACAAGAGCCGAACCAACCAACAACGAAGAAAGGAAGGAAGAGAGGGTGTGGAGTGGAGGACGACCAACCGTGTGAGAGCCACCAGACGGAGCCGCCCGCGCCCAGGGGTCGTCCCCGCGCCCGCCGGCCGGGCCTGGGGTGGCCGAGCTAGGTCTACAGGGACAGACAGACAGATATTGCATATATTGGGTTTGGCTTCTGTTTTCTGTTTGTTTCATCCCAGATAACCACCCCTCAAAGCTGGAAGACAGAAGTGGGTGCTGGGGCAGGAAGGGAGGGCCGCCCCAGGCTGGTCTCCAGGGATGGGGGGGGGGGGTGGCTGGGGAATCCTTTGGCAAGAAGGGGGGTTGGGGGGAGAAGGAAGGGAGCCTGGGGGGGGGCGGCAATGGGACCCTGAGCCAGAGGGACGCCAGCCTGCGGGAAAGGGGAGGCAGGACGGCCACCCCGTGGGGCCAGGGCTCACCCCTGAGGTCCGTCCGCTGCGGTGGGCGGGGGCCTCGGAAGGGAACTCCTCTGGAGCCCAGGGGTGGGGCTGGGGGTGGAGAGCACCAGGGCGCGCCCCCACCGCAGCGGGAGGCGTGGCCAGGGGGGTGGGGGCCAGGGCTGGCCACGGAGCCACTGTTCTGTGGATAGCTTTTCTAAGCGTGGGATTTTCCTTTTTTTCTGTTTTTAATTCTTATTTTTTTTTTAATTTTAAATTTTTTTTTTTTTTTTTTTTTTTTTTTTTTTTACAAATAGAAATACATCCCCCTTCGGTTTGTATTTTTTATTTCATGTCACTGTTTCGTCTTTTCGTTGTGGGCGACGCGAGCAGGGCATGCAGCTGAGCGCGCTGATACTGTCTGAAGGTGATGCTTATTCCCGGAAGGCAAAAGGCACATCACGTGGTAGAAAATTTCGTGCAAATTAGGAAACATGGAGTTTTTTTAAGGTTTTTTTTTTTTTTGTATCTTTTTTTTTTTTTTTTGAAAGAGGAAGGGGGGTAGTGTTGGGGGGGGCAGGGCGGGGGGAGGGGGATAGAGCCAGGTACGATTTGCCATGCAGGGTCAGCCGCAGCGAGCTGGCCTCAGGAGCCAGGTCACAGGAATCCCCGACGAAGCACCATGCAAAGTTGGGTAGCTGGGGGCCGTCCGACGCCCTCCCCTACCCTGCCTACCCGCACCCGAAGGTTCCCGGCGGAGAAGCTTCCGGACACCCCAGCTGCACGACCCACCCCCTCCTGCCCTCCCAGAGAGCGGCCCAGGCTTTGGTTCCCCAACAGCTACCCCGTGGAGGGGGCCCCTGGGGACAGACGGACGGACCAAGGGTTCTCGAATGCCTCTGGACAATGGGAGGGGGCTTGGTGGGGAAGGGTCTTTCTCTTGATGGTTGAGTGGGTTTGCCAAGCCCCTTGGGCTGGTTTGGGAGGAAAGTCCAGTTTCTGGAGAGGCTGGCCAGGCCTGGGGTACCAGGAGAGGGCCAGGGGGGCCAGGCTGGGAGCAGATGAGGTGGAGGCCCAGCCCAGGGCGATGGCTTTGGCCCAGGCCAGGGGGTCGGGGGGCGTGGTGGGGAAGGTCTTCCCCAGCGCCAGGCGTGGAGGAGGCCGGTTGGGACTCAGATGGATAGGGTGGGAGGGGTCCCTGTGTTCGGGCCTCGTGACCCGAGAACACCTACCGCCCCCTCCCGGGCTCCCCCACCCAAGATGGCCATCCTGGGAGGGGGTGGGGATGGGGCCAGGGAGCCGGGGTTGGGGGGGCACCCGGGCTCCCCAGCTTAGTGTTTTTGGAGCAGCTCAACGGAAAACGTTTAGCAGATGGGAGGTCCCCCACATGGCCACAGGGGACCCCCTAGGTGCCGAACCCCCCCTGCCCCAGACAGAAGCCCCCGACCCCCCACCCGGGCTCATGCCCACCGTGGGTGCCCGGAGGCCCGGCTCTGATGCAACACCCGGGCTGTGCCCCACTTCGGCGGGGGGAGATGAAAGTGCAAACCGTGGCCCCCCTTTGGGCTGGGAGGCGCCAGGGAGGGGTCGCTCCAGGATGTAAGGCACTGGCAGGGGCGGCGAGGGAGGGCCGCTGGCTTCCCCGGGCCCCACCCCGCCCCGAGCGCCGCAGGGCTTGAGGAGTCTAGCTCTGCCCCTTGGACCACCTGTGGGGGGGCCCCCATCTCTCTAGCTCTGAGGGGAGCACAGCAATGAGGGTCAGCGACCGGAGGTGGCTGAGTCGGGGGAGGGAACGGAAGGGGCCCGCGGCCACTTCCCATTCCAGCTGGACAAAGGGGGGCGGACGGTGGGAATCAGGCACTTAAACCACTCGCTCCCACCTCCCACCTCCGTGGGCTAAGCAGGGGGGGGGGAGGGGGCAAGGGGGTCCTTCCGTCCCAGGGCTCGGGCAGATGGAGGCTCCAGACAGGGTGTCCCCTCCCCGGGAGCTCTGAGTCTCTCCACTCCGCCCCCCAGCCCCTTCCTCGGAAAGTGCATTTCTTACAGTGTGTGCAACGCGGGTCCCTTCCCGGGGCTGGGGTGCGGGGTACGGAGCAGGGCCGGCGGCGGGATGCGGGGTGGGGGGCCTCCTCTGCCGGGGGCGGAGCGGGGGGGCAATTGCATAGAGACTTTTCTTCCCAAACAGGGTAGGCGTGCGGCTGCGAGCCCAAGTCCGAGCCGGGCCGGCGGGGGCCGGGCGGAGGGTCCTCGGCCACGGGACGCTCCTGACGACGCTCCCGCCACGTGTCCCAGTGCCCTGGCGACGCCCAGGGTCTCCCCACAACCCTCTTTTGCCCGTGTTGTCTCCCCCCCCACCCGGGCCTCCACATCGGCCTTTGCTGTCTGCCACCCCACCCCAGGGCCCCCCCAGCACCGGCCTCCCCGCTCGGCAGACACCGCGGCAGAGGCCCGGTAGGCGTCCCGGCGGCGGGGGCACAGGGAGAGGCGGCCTTGCTGGGTGTCCTGCCCGGTGGGGCACTGGGCCTCGCTCACCTGGTCTGGGGCGGCGGCGGGGAGCGCGCGCCCGCCCTCGGAGAGCAGCAGCCGGAGATGAGTGAGGACGGAGGACGGCGCCCGGCGCGGCGAGCGACCTCGAACCAAACCGCACCGGTGGCAGGGCCTGGCCCTCGGGTCCGGCGGCGGCAGCCCGAGAGTTCTGAGAGGCGGCCGTCTTTACTGTTCGTCGTCTTGGATGGGTGGGTTTATTTTCATGGTGGTTTTTTTTTCCATTTGTCTTTTTTTTGTTGGTGGTGGGGTTGGTTTGTGGTTTTTTTTTGCCTTTTTTTCTTTTTGCTTGTTTCCCTCCTGCGTGTGTGTCTGTTCTGTCTTTCCGGCCAGGCTGGGAGTCGGCAGGGTCGTCTCGCTCGCTCTAACTTTCCACTGAAAACGTGGGCCGAGGCCGGCAGTGCGGCCCCCTGGGATTCCCGCGATGAAGGAGCAGGGCGTGGGAAGAAATCTTTCTTATCCCAGATACCAGGACTGGGTACCCAATGGGGGTGCACGGAGAGAGGAGAGAGAGAAAAATGGGGGTCAGGCTCCCACCATGGACCGCACTGGCCACTGCCCGCTGCCCCCGCCTCCCCGGGACCCCTGTCTCCCGTGTCCCAGACGTGTCATAACCTGCTAGGGGACCCCGGACAAGGCTGCTGGATGAAACGCGGGGGCCCGGTGACACCCGACTTCTGGAGAAACCGCAGGGAAAACACATTTGCGGTGCGACTTCTGGTCTATACTTAAAGCTGCACCAACTTTTGAAACTTATTTTTATCACTTGTTTGTCTGGGATTTAAACCTATCGGAGCCTCCTGGGGTTCTGCTTACAACTGGGTATCTGTGCCTCCGTGCCCTGAGTCTACAAAGTGGGGAACGGCTGTGGCTCCGGCCCGGTTTCCCTCTGCACCCCGACTCTGTACCAAGTACCACCCCGTCCAGGCAGCCGGAGCTGTTCACTTTGTTTCTGAACAAATGTTCTCCCATTTAAGGATCCCCCCCGCCAGATTCCCCGTGAAGGAAGGACTATGCCTCCCGCCATCCTGTTTCAAAGAAGAAAATATGGGTTCAGAGAAGTCAAGGAATTTGCCCGGGGCCACCAGCGCGGGGGCACCAAAGGGGATTCCAACTCGGGCCTGCGTGGCTCTGGCCCTTGCCTGGCCCTCACCCGGCCCTTGAGAGATCATGACCTCCACTTTCCACAGGGCGGAGGGGTGGGGGTGGGGGGGACTGGGGCACCGGCTCAGGGACGGCTCCAGCCTGGTCTCCACAGGGAAGCCACAGAACAGCCCTTTCCTGGAAAGGCATCTAATCCACCTTTGGGAGGCCGGCCCAGGGACCCCCCCCCCCCAACTGAGGCTGCCGCAGCGTCATCCCTCACCCCTGCTATCAATCAGTTGTGCCTCTCCATCCGGGCCGTCCCTGTGGGCCAGCCCAGTGACCTGGCGCCCTGGCTCCCAGCCCCCCA
Organism: Meles meles; assembly: GCF_922984935.1. Classification (NCBI taxonomy): domain Eukaryota; kingdom Metazoa; phylum Chordata; class Mammalia; order Carnivora; family Mustelidae; genus Meles; species Meles meles. Next base: position 2,414,797 of record NC_060085.1, on the reverse strand, counting down.
CCTCCAGCCAAGTTCAAGTTCATCTTGGCCATTACCTCATGTCTGGTTTCTGTTGGCAACCAGACAGACTCTGGGCGTGACCCTCCCCCATGGTGGCCTCCCCTCAGCCCTTCCTCCTTCCTCCCTCCCAGGCCTCTGGTCCCTGTAACTTAACATCCTCCCCCTGGGCTGGGGTGTCCAGCCCCGGGCCCCCTGGCCCGGCTGGGGCCACCAGTGTGCCTCCAGCACGTGGCTTAGCCCCTGGCTTACTCATCTGCTGGGTGGGCGTCACGTGCTTCTGGGCAGAAAGGATCCTGGGACAAAATGTCAGCAGGGCCCCGGGGGGGTGGGGGGGTGGTCCCCAGCACAGTGGAGAGGGGGTGGAGGTGTATGGGCCCATGGAGCCCCACTCTGGGGACCAAAGTGATGGACGGCTCAGGACTTGGGGGGGCTTGGTGGGGGGAGATGAAGAAGGCAGATAACTGACCAGGGGGGAGGGGCCCTGATGGGGAGAAGGGGATGTGGATCAGGGGGAGGGGTACTAGTCTGGGAAGAGGATATATATATTTTTTAATATTTTATTTATTTGACAGAGAGAAATCACAACTAGGCAGAGAGGCAGGCAGAGGAGGAAGCAGACTCCCCGCGGAGCAGAGAGCCCGATGTGGGGCTCAATCCCAGGACCCTGAGATCATGACCCGAGCCGAAGGCAGAGGCTTTAACCCACTGAGCCACCCAGGCGCCCCTGGGAAGAGGATATTAACCAGGGTGTGGAGACACTGCCCCGGAGGCGACATTGAGGGGGGAGGGGCACTGTTGAGGGAGGGGCTGTTGATGGGGAGGAGGACATTGGCTGGGGATGGGCACTGATATGGGGGGAGAGGAAGACAGAAGACGGACGGGTGTTGGGGGGAAGAAGCCACTGGAAAGCAAACGTCCCAGGAATAATGACGGCGGAGGCAGAAGGGCTGACTGGGTCAGAAATGAAAGGCCTCGGGGCGCCTGGGCAACTCAGTGGGTTAAGCCTCTGCCTTCGGCTCAGGTCATGATCTCAGGGTCCTGGGATCGAGCCCCACGTCCGGTTCTCTGCTCAGCGGGGAGCCTGCTTCCCTTCCTCTCTCTCTGCCTGCCTCTCTGCCTGCCTCTCTGCCGGCTTGTGATTTCTCTGTCAAATAAATAAATAAAATCTTAAAAAAAAAAAAAAGAAAAAGAAATGAAAGGCCTCGAAGCTAAGAGCCCTTGGCATCAGGGCTCCAGGAGCGAAAAGCAGGGTCTCATGGTCTCCTCCCTTCCCTTAAGGGTATGCAGGGGGCAGGGGGCAGGCGCCTGACCCCACTAGGGAACTGAGGCGTCCTTAGTCCAGGGGTCAGGGGTGCAGCCGGCGGCAGGGACTCCCCTGGAGAGGCAGTCCCCGCTCACCCAGATCAGGGCCTCACCTTGCCCACGGCCCAGGCCCCCTCGGGAGCCTCTCACCCACCTGGCATCTCCCCTCCATGTCCTGTGTGCCCAGCACGCCAGCCCTAGAAAGTTCTTTCTCATTTCCAGACCTAGCTGTGCCCCCCCTCACTTAGAATCCTTCCATGGCTCCCCACGGTCCTGAGGACGAAGCCCACCTTCCGGATGTTTCTCCAGCATTTCCAGCCTTTGTCAGTGCCGAGCCCCTGCCTGGGCACCCCTGTTCTGCTCTCCTGCTGGCCAGCCTTGGTACCGGCTCCAATCCCTCCCTCCCCAGGCCGGGCGCTAGGTGCCCTCTCCTCGAGCTTCCTCCGCACCAGCTGGGGCCCACTGGCCAAGGGGCGGCCACGAGAAGCACAGAGAACCAAAGCACGCCCTGGCCTGCCTCGGTTTCCCTCCTCTTTCAGAACATCTGCTGGAAGGCAGAGGTTGAGCATGGGGCGGTGAGGGGCTGGGAGCCCGGAGAAGAGTTAAGCAGACAAGGCATCCCGCTGGCCACTTCGGTTTCTGAAGCAGGTGGGACATTCCCTGCCTCCCACTGGAGCCCTGGGGAACGGGGGTGTCCATGCTGGGACTGACAGAGGGTGGCCACGGGGTACCCAAAACCCAACGTGCGGAGTCCTGGAGTCGCCCCAGCTTGCTGAGGACCCCTGACCAAGGGGTCCCTGTCCGGATCCCGGCCAGAGCTCTGCCGAAGCAGAGTACTTAATACTCGGGAGGGGGCAAGGGTGTGTGGGGCAGTCTCTGCCCCCGGGTGCCCTTTCAAAGGAAACTGGTCCTGAAGGAGTGCTCCCTGGGAGGTGTCTGAGGCCAGAAGATGAGACAGAGGTTCAGAGTGGGTAAAGCAGAGCCAGGTGTGAGCTCTGGCCTCCCGACCCCAGCATCTCTGCTGAGGCCCCGGCAGGGAGGCAGGGCAACGGCTTTCCTGTACCCTCTAGTCCCTGCCAGCTGCCAGCTGCAGCCAGGTCTGCCCGGGAGGGTCCCCAGCTGACTCTGGTCTTAGCTAAGGACAGGTCGAAGCCACCTCTCCACCCCTTCCCAACCCCTGCCCATGCCCTGCGGCAGGAAACCCTCCCCCAGCGACTGGAGGGAGCACATGCGGCCTCGGGGTCCCACAAATGCGCAGGCTCTGGGACCCCGGCAATATGGAGATGCTGGGGAGCCCCGGCTGTTTGCCCTGCACATCTGGGCACTGGGGGGCCTGCGGAGCCTGGCTGTCTGACATCCTCCACCACCCTCCCCGACACATACTGGGGAACGGGGACTCCGGGCTCCAGACCCCAACCCCCAGAAGCTGAGCGCCACGAATCTTAGCTCTGGACCCATCAGGGCTCTGCCCTCCCCTCCTGTGTGGCCTCAGGCAACTCGCTCTTCCTCTCTGAGGGTTCGGGTCTGGTCTTCCGCTCCCCCCACCACCACCGCGCGGCACACTCGGCCCCATGGGGCACACTCAGCCTCGGCTCCCCTCTCCACATCAGAGACTGCAGCCCGGGGCGCGGGGTGCACAGGCTCTACTGGGGGGCCCCGTCCCCGGCTGCCTCCATTTCCCCGGCTGCCCCCGGAGTCCTCGAGTCCGCGGCTACCCTCGGCCCCCCTTTCACATGCCCCCTCTGGCCAGCAGCACGGAAGGGGACGAAGGCTGGGGGCTGCAAGCTTGGGCTGACGTGCTGTGTGATCCTGGGCAAATCCCCTCGCCTCTGCGGGCCTCGGGCTTCCCATCTGTACAAATGGGCCTGGGGTGGTACCAGCCCCGGCCTCGTGGCAGCTTGACCATGAAGGTCTCCCTGCTGGGAAGCGGCAAGCGGGGCTGGGGGCTGTGCCACGTCCCCGGGCGTGGGCTCGAGGCCCTGGAAGGTTACGGGCAGCTGGACCCCCTACCACACACAACGGCCACCGTGCCAGGGGTACAGCCGGAGTGGCGTGGAACCAGCAGGCCGGCCTGTCCCTGCGCCCCCAGGCGGGGCCCTCTGCCCTGCCCCGCCCTGCCCCCCCCCCCAGCTGGCCTCTCGGCCCCTACCTGTGCCTGATAAATGCCCGCTGGATCCCTTGGTCCTAATCCCACAAAGGAACGGTTTGCAGGGGACGTGCCGGGCGTAGAGTAGGCTGCGGGGAGGAGAGAGACCGAGAGCCCGTTAGCGAAGGGGGCTGTGCGGGAGCACCCAGAGAGAGTGGCCGCTGCCCAGGGTCACACAGCCGGGCCTCCGCACCCAGCACCCGGCGCCTCCAAACCTGCTGCCCTCCCCGGCCGCTCGGGGCTCCCCGGAGAGCCCACAGCGCCGGGCCCTGGGGTCCCGCAGGCGGGGCATCTGCTGACGGAAGGCGCGAGACGAGATCCAGAACCGGCGACCGCCCGTACGTTATTCAGGGGCGCCTGCTCCCGCGGCCTGCACCCCGCGCGGGGCGCGTGCGTAACAGAGGGCGCTTTACTGATTCCTCCTCCTCTCGGAGGCCGCACGGGGAAGGCTGGGTGTTTGCAGACACACGCGCACACACGTTTGTAGTTAGGCTCACGTTTACAGTTGCGTCTTCCTCCCCCCAGCTACGTTCCGCTGGCAAGCGAGTAACTCCCAGCCCGAGGCTGCCGGGAGGTTGGGGGCCTGGGAGAGGCTGGGCCCAGGGTGGCGGGAGGGTCCCTGCATGGGATCGGCCAGGCTGGGGTAAAGCGGGTGCATGGGGGGCAGGCTGCACGTGCCCCTCGAACCGGGTGCACAAGGAGGAGAGGGAGTTCACGGCCTGGTCCCGTGGACCTGCAGAGGCCTCCCCCTAGTGAGCGTGACGGCTGGTCCCATTGTACAGATGACAGGGGTCAGGGCAGGGGGTATCCGGGCCGGTGCTCTCCGCTCCCTGCCTGGCGTGGCGCTGAACGCTCTCCCTGGCCTCGCTCCTCCCCTCGCTCCCCCGCCGGCCGACTGGGTACCCCGTGACCTTGCTATTTTACGGCTGAGAAAAAGGGGCTCAGAGGGCGAGGACACTTCCGTGAAGACACACGGGGACTGAGCTGCAGGGACAGGATTCAAACCCGGTGCCCACACCACATGTGGCACAGAGAAAGCCTTCCACTCCTGCAGCTGCCCTGGGTCCCGGCTGGCCCCGGGTGGTGGGGTCAGGGCCGCGCCTGCGGGGGCCCCCCCACCCCCGGCCAGGTGTGCAGGTGTGGTGAGAGAGATGCCCGGAGTGCGACGGGCAGACAGAGAGGTCTGGGGTCTCGGAGATCACCTGCTCGGGACAGCAACTGAGACGGCGTGGGGGGACGGCCCAGCGTGAGGCGGCCTGGAGGAGGATGCATGGCCCCCCGAGCCTGCACTGGGGTTCAGGGAGGGCCACTGCTGACGGGGCTGGACTCCAGGGCTGAGATTTTCGGAGCCACTTCCCAGCCTGGAGCGGCCCCGGCCTGGGGGCTGCAGGAGGGGCCGGCGAATGGTCATCTGGAACCACATCCAGAGGACAGAAAGTTCTAGAAGGTGAGGCAGTCAGTCAACTCGGGGCCTTCTAAGGTCAGGTGGGCAGGTGGGGACTATCCCGTCTTAGAGGCATGGCCCAGCCTGGGTCACAGGCAGGAACAGGGCCCATCGGGGCTGCCCTTTTTTTGTCGAGAACCCACAACTCTGAAATTCTCACGTGAACTGTCCTGACTGCGACAAAAACAAATTCTCGTTTTCCACCAACAAAAGGCATCTGGGGCTACCTCTGCCCCCAAGGCCACCAGTCCGAGATCTTCACCTATGGCCACCTGCTTGCTGCACGGAGGAGGGCGGCGGGGCCGGGAGCAGGCACGCGGGGACCCCAGACGCCCCTCTGGTCCTCTCCTGCCACTCCCTAGGGCTGCCTTGGCCCCAAGTGGGCCCGACCACATGGCCCCCCCCCGGGCCTCTCTCCGGGGACCCACCAAACTCACCGGTACCCCGCGGGCTGGGCCCGAGCCCCTGACCCCAGCAGTCGGGGAGGGGGGGAGGGGGCCCCTCAGGGACGCCCGCCCTGCCACGGGCACCGCTTCCCGAGTGCTTACAGGGCGAGGTCGGCGACGTGCTTCCTCCCTCGGAGGTGGGTTTGGTGGCGGGGGGGAGCGCCAGCCGCGGGAGCCCGGGGGGCGGGGGTACCAGCATCTGAGCGGAAAGGCAGTGACTGGACATTTTGAGCTGACCACTTCCATTTAACTGGGAGGAACAGAGAGACAGGTGGTTAAGGCGGCAGGCGCCCCCTCTGCCTCGGGCGGCCGGCGGCGGCCCTGCCGGGGGAGGGCCGGGCTTGGCGTGACCAGGCGAGTTCGGTGGGTACTGCTGCCGCCCCCTCGCCTGGCCCCGTAGGCTTCTAGAAGCATCCTGGGACCCTGTGTCTCCTCCTGAAGCCAGTCTTTACCCGTCTGTCCCTTCCACGAGACGCCACCTAGACCTGACGGGGGTCTGACCCCACGGGCGGGGCTGTACACTCCCCTCGTCCACCTCGCCCACAGCTCCAAGATGCAGAGGGCTCCGAACCCCGAAAGCTAGTGTGGAGAAGGTGGCCTGCGCTGCGGCCCCGGGACCGTGTGTGACTGGGGAAAACCGTGTGCGGCCCCTTCCAGCACCTGGAACAGCCTTCGTGCTGACCTGGTCCGGCTCCGGGCACTTCGGGCAGGGGAACGCGGCCCCGCCGTCCACGAAACCATTTAAGACGGGGGCTGCCTGGCGGAGGGCCCCCCGGGGAGGTCCCCTGGAACCCCGTGTGGGGAGGTCCCCTGGAACCCCGTGTGGGCAGGCGGCCCCGTGGGGCGGAGGGGAGGCCCAAGCCCCCCAGACTCACCGGTCCAGGCTGCTGGCTGGCTGGGTCACAGGCCAGCGACACGAGATCTTTGAGTGGGTCCTGCGGGTTGAGGTGAGGCGGGTAGCGGATGGCCGTGTGCGGGAAGTAGGTGGAGGCCGTCTGGGGCAGGATGGAGGTCGTGGGGAAGTGCAGGGCGGAGGACGGGTGAGGGCTCCGGGCGATCCCTGCGGAGAGCAGGAGGGGCGGTCAGTGCAGACTCCGGCTGAGGACACGGTCTCTGTGCGACGACGGCACCGCAAATCCCAGCTTCACACGCTCGAGCCTGAGTACTTCTACCGTAAGCCCACGGGTTTCTGGTATCACCATTTTTTAAAGCAGACTCCACACCCAGCGCGGAGCCCCACGCGGGGCTTGAACTCATGACCCTGAGATCAAGGCCTGAGTTGAGATCAAGAGTCGGACGCTGAATCAGTGGAGCCCCCCGGGCACCCAGTTCCGTCTGGTTCTGAGACGGGACATGGTGGCTCTCTGAGGTTATGCTCCCCGCCCCAGACCACACCGCCGGCAGGTGGCAGACCCGGGGAAGCGCTGCCCCACAGCCCACCCCAGGGCTCAGCCAGCTCTCCGTAGACAGTGCACTGGTTTCTAGCACATTCTCTGGGCAACCAGTACGACAGTTCCTTTTAGGACACTCCCATCATCCTGAAAAGCAACCCCGTCCCCATCAGCGGTCACCCCCCTGTCCCTTCCCCAACAACCATGAGTCCCCACCGGCTCCCTTCCTGTCCATGGAGGAGCCTGGTCTGGGCGTGTCACATGCGTGGACTCACACCCCGTGTGGCATGGCGTTCTGTGTCTGGTTCCCTCCCCAAATGTCGTGGGCTCGGGTCCGCCCGTGGGGCACCTCACTCCTGCTCGCGAAGAGTAATGGGCCTGTGTCATACTTGCTCCCTTTTCTTTTCTTTCTTTTTTTTTTGTTTAAAAAGATTTTATTTTTTTGACAGACAGAGATCACAAGTAGGCAGAGAGGCAGGCAGAGAGAGAGGAGGAAGCAGGCTCCCCGCTGAGCAGAGGGCCCGATGCGGGGCTTGATCCCAGGACCCTGAGGATCATGACCTGAGCCAAAGGCAGAGGCTTTAACCCACTGAGCCACCCAGGCACCCCTCCCTTTTCTTTTCTTAAACCACCCAGTAACCCCTCGTACGTTCACTCTCTTTCTAGAACATTTCCACCCCCCACCACCCCCCCGCAATGGCAGCCCTGCTTCTGGGACCACTCCCTCCCCGTCCTCTCTCCAGCTGCCAGTGAACAGTGCGCACTTCTCGCTTCTCAGGCCCCAGGTTCTCCTGCCGCTCCCGGGCTCTGCCCACCACCGCCGGGAGCTGCCGCAGACGGCGTGTCCGCGGGTGGACATGGAACCCGTGTGCGCGTCCGCCCTCGGGCGCACCAGAGCATCCTCGTCGTGAAAACCGGCTCCCCGGCCACATTCAAGCCCTCCATCTAGCTCATTGGGTCCTGAACACAGTCCCCTGTATCCCCTGGGTGGCCTTCATGTGGCCTGGCCCGTGTCCACCCCCTCCCGGGATCTCCCGACCCTGTGCGGGCCGAGCATGAGATAAGGCGAGCAGGCGGAGGGGGCAAGCCCAGCCCAGAGCTCCTTCTGGTACAGACGGGGACACTGAGGCCCGAGAGACGGGTCAGGGCCAGGTGCCCCGAACCACGGCACCTCTGGGGGTGTTGCCTGGCCGGGAGGCGACAGCAACAGGACTGCAATGTTCAGAGGGCCGGAGGGACGTCCCTGGCTGAGGGACCTGGTCAGAAGGACCGCCGCGTGCTCACCGCTGTGCACGGCAATGACAGGCCGGTGGTGCTGGGTGAAGCTGGAGAGGCGAGGTGAGTCCTGGGGAGACGGGCTGTGGAAAGGTGACTTGTCCATCTCTGTCTTCTTTACCGGCGACGAGATGCCTGCATAGGGGGAGTCAGGAGGTCACAAGACCGCAGGCAGACAGAGCCCGGCCCTTTCTTCTCCCAGGAGCCCACAGGCCGAGGGAGGGGCCCGAAACCGGGGCTCCGAGCATAGGGCGGTGGGGGGGCTCCCGGGGTCACGTGGGCCGTGGAGCAAGGAGCCTGGTGCCCATGGAGGACTGCGGACATTAAGCCTGGCCCCCGCCTTCTCGCCTTCTGGACACAGGCCGGTCCGCTCGGGGCTGCCCCGATCCCCTGGGGGCCCCCAGGGCCCTGGATAGAAGGCCACAGGGTCCCTTGGGAAGGCCCAGTCGGCAGAGGTGAGCCGGCAGGACCTGTGCGGACCTCATCCTCCTGCGGTGAGGACAGAATTTCCGGTGGGGCCATCGTGAGGGGTAAGGGAGATGGGACACGACAGCTGTCGGACCAGGGTCTGGCACCCGCCCGGCCTGCAGGCCCAGCACGGGGGCCTCACCGCCTCCCCAGGGCCACCTGGGCGCCCCTGCCCCCAGCCCTCTGGGACCCCGACAGCCTCCTGCTCAGCCCCTGGCACCTCCCGCCACCAACAACCGCTGTCAGTCGGGCCTGCACAGACTCTGCAGAGACCCACGGGCACAGGCGTCCCCCTCGCCGCTGCTGGGCACCCGGCGGCCCTCCAGAAACAGGCGAGCCCCCTGCACCCCACTCCTGCCATGGCCCAGATGTGTAGATGGAAGGTGATAAGGGCAGAGTCCCAGGCCCGGCTCCACCCCTGCGACCAGAATCTCGGGGGGCAGGGTCTGTGGACAGATACGCTTAGAAATGATTTTTAAGGATGTTACTCAGAGCGACATGTACCCACAGAGACCCAGAGTGGACTCAGGCACGTTGGCGGTGCGCCTTCCCTCGCACCGAGCACGGCGGACTTAGGGGCCGGCCATCCCGGGGCGGGGGGCATCCTGCCTGCTGCAGGCCAGGGAGCATCCTTGCCCCCCCCCGCCGAGCAGCCCCCACAGTGCGACAAGCACACACTCGGTCCCCGGGCCGAGCTGCCCTGGTGGGAGCCACTTGGTTTCCAGGATATCCGGTCACACTGGCCCCCCAGTCCCCTCCTACGCTGTGTTCCCCCGGCCACGCCGCTGGGTCCTGCCTCTCGTGGTCCTTCCCACTGCCATGCTGGTGGTGACCAGATCTGGGAAGCAGCACCCCGCTCCACAGCCACGGGGGCAGCCAGCCGATTCTGCTGTTACGACCCCTCTCACTAGACCTGCACGCACACAGTGCGGGGAGCACGTGAGCCCTGAAACCTGGGTCGGTGGGCCCGGACGCTGGGCAGCCGAGCTTTCCCAGGGAACCACTCTGCCCCGAAAAGCCATCAGGTGCTAAGCGTATGTGATGCTGGGAACTTGACCAAGGGGACCTGGGGCCCCGTCACTCTCTGGGAGGGGCCAACGGGTGGGCTGAGCAGTGTCCCCAGCCCCAACACCTCGGAGCCAGGAGCCCCTTCCCAGAGCTGGAGCAGCGATGGCCCTGTCCTGTCATCAGCCTGGGGTCCCCGAGGGCAGAGCGGGCAGGCACGTCTGGGCCGGCTCCCAGCAGTCACCCTCACTCCACAGCTGCGGACCCTGGCTCAAGACCACAGAGCTGAGAAGCGGTGGACCTGACTCCGACCTCCACCAGCCACGCTCTGCACCCCTCCTGCCCCCGCCGCAGCTCGATGAGAGGAGGGAGAAGCCCCCCGACATGACAGAGAGAGCAGGGAGTCGCCCGCCTCACCCAGTACCATAACTGTATGTGGGGAGGCCCATGGCCCTGGCAGGACGGCCCCAGGAGCAGCAGGAACCAAGCAGTCTGGAGGGTGCCCCTTTCCGGCCCTCAGGGGTGTGTAATCAGGGAAGGCCTCGGGAGGGATTGGCCAGGAGGAGGAAAGGCACTCCTAACCTGGGCACAGACAGGGCAAAGGCCTGAGAGGTGGCGCTGTGGGGATGCTGCTGGGGGCAGGGGGGACATGACCCCTCCCCCACTCCCAGGCCTCTGCTGCCCAGGTAAGGGATGCTGGGGTGGGGGGGGTGCTGTTAGCTGAGCACTGCCCTTGTGGCCAGAGCAGAGGAAGGGGGAGAGTGCTCTAATCAGCTTAACCCTCTTAATGAGCAGCTAATTGGGGGCTGTCTAGACAGGAAGCTAGAGGAAGCCAGGAGGAGGAGAAAATGGGGGAGGGGGGAAGAGATGGGAAGAAGAGAAGGAGGAGGGGCAGAGGAGGGAGGAGAGAAAGGAAGAGGGTTGGGGGGAGGGCAGAAGGGGGAGGGAGGAGGAGGAAGGGGAAGAGGAGGGGGAGGATATGAATCTATCTTCCCCACCAGGCTGGGAGCATCTGCAGGGGCCCAGGCACCCACACAGCGGGGTTTATACTGAGGGCCTTGAAGGAGGGAACGAGTTTGCCATCACTGGAGGCAACCAACTGAGGCTAGAGGGGACAGATCCCCTCTGACATTCCCCTCCGGCCCTGTACACAGCAAAAGCGGGTGTGGGCTCCTCCCCGTCCTCCCCCACAGCTGCCACTTCATGCTCAAGGCAGGAAGTTCAGACCAAGCTCCAGTGACTCTCTCAAACATTTCCTTCCTTTTAATGTTTTTGGTTTTTTTGGAGCCTCCCGCATTGAAAGCTAGCTTTTTTACTTCCACCCCTTCTCTTTTTCTCACCCACAGACTCAAGGCTATAATTTTTCCTCTCGGGGCTGCGGTGGCTACATCACAGACCTCTGCCTCTAGACAGCATGTTCATACACAGACGTTCTCGCCAGTCAGAGCCAATGAAGAGTGCTTTCAGTTTCCAATCAGTAAATGCCGGGGCAGAAGTTAACAGTCTCCCCAGTATCTGCTCTAGCCTTCTTCCTTAGTACCAGAACCCTTACATTTGAGATGGGCACATACTTGCCGAAAATAAGATGATATCTCCTAGTCCCTTGGGGCACAGTGTGGCCATACGACCAACTCGGGGGCACAGAGATAAGCAAAGGAGGTTAAGTGCATTTTCTGAGCATTATTCTTAAAGGGCAAGGACATGCTCAGACTTGACCCTTCTTCTTTCCTGCTGGCTGGAAAGTAGACATGATGGCTGGAGCTCCAGCAGCTCTTGGACCATGAGGTGGGCACGAAAACCACATTCACTGGAGCCTAAGGCAGGAGCCCAAGTCCTGCACACGATACACGTCCAGGGTTGCTGATGGCTGAACATTTACTTTCGAGAGAAATCCCCCGGCCTTTTAGGTTTTCCATTTCTCACAATCAAACTTAAAGCCTATTAACCGCAGGATTTTAATAGAGGCAAACCTGTCAGAAACGGGGAATGCACAGAGCGAGTGAGCCACAAAGACACTCTGACCCATAAATCAGAGCGGAAAATAAGGAGATCCTCCCAAAGTTAGGTAGCTGCTCTGAGAGCCAACCCAAGGGCTCTCGGGGCTCGAATGCTACAACCAGATGTCTCAGAGACCGCTAGAGATGGGAATTTTATAAGGACACAAACAGTGAACTGTGCCCCGGGCACTTACCCTGTGCTTTAAGAAAGTTGCCTTAGGCACGCGCCTCCTTCCACCTCCAGGAGAGAACAGTTAGCTCATCGATCCCATTTGGGACATACGGAAACAGGGGGCTCAGAAGTCAAGTCACCTGCCCAAAGTTACACAGCCCATACAGCGAGCCAGCGGCCGAGCCGCATTTCAAATCCCGGTCTCTCTGCTGTCCAGATCTGCTCTCTCAACGGTAATGTGAACTACCTTCCAGGAATCCTGTGGGTACGACAGACACTCTGTAGAGACAGAGTTTTAGATTTTTTTTTTTTTTTAATTTATTTGACAGGCAGAGATCACAAGTAGGCAGAGAGGCAGGCAGAGAGAGAGGGGGAGGCAGGCTCCCCGCGGAGCAGAGAGCCCGATGCGGGGCTCGATCCCAGGACTCTGGGATCATGACCTGAGCTGAAGGCAGAGGCTTTAACCCACGGAGCCACCCAGGCGCCCCCAGACAGTTTTAAAGGCAAGCAGGCCCTCGGGGGACAGGGAGGAGGGACAGAGGGGGAGGAGCCAAGCAAACCACTCTTAGGGTTTCGTGGGCGCGCAGGCTGCACCAGGCTTGTTTTAGGGACACCAGATGCGTTAACTCGCGGAACCCCCCAACGACCGCAGGCGGGTACTGCAGGCACTAACAACCCCACTGCACAGAGCAGGACACCGAGGCTCAGCGCAGTGGGCTCCCCAGCGTGCAGGTGGGCAACCCCAGGCTAACCCGTGCCGTGAGCCCCCGTTAGGCCAAGGGTCGGGACGGGGCGGAGCTTCTGAGATCTGGGGCGCGGGCCCCGCGGAGGCTCTGCGCGTCGCCAGGGACGCCGCGCCCGGGGAAAGGCAAGCACAGGGGCCGCCCTGCGCCCCAGGTCGCGACCATCCCCGAGGCCGGCGCGCTGCAGAGCAGAAGGCCGGACTCCTCGGGGGACAGTCGCGGCGGAGACGGCGACCCCCGGGGAGGGAAAGCCGCGCAGGGGCCCCTGGGGAGCCGACGGACCCGCCGCCCCCCAGAACCGGACCCCGCTGCGGAGGGCCCACGCAGGCAGCAGCGCGACAGCGGACCCGAGTCCCGCGGGAAGAGCGACGGGGCCCGGAGGGCGCGGCACTCACTCGCGGGGATGCGAACTCCCCAGGAACACGAGGGCCCAGGCAGAGGGGACCCCCTTGACGACGGTCTGTGGCCGACCCCGGGGAGCGGCCCTGCTCATCGGAAGCGCTGCCGAGCCCACTCCGGAACCCGCGGAGACGGACCCCACGGGGATGAAGCCTCACCAGGCAGCGCGCAGGAAAGTCGCGCGAAGGACACGCTCCGCTCTCCCCGCCTCAGCGGAACCAAAGAGCTCGGGAACCACAGCCCGGACTACAATTCCCAGGAGGCTCCGCGGCTCCACACCCCGAGCCTCCCGCACCCAGAGGCCCGCGCAGTGCCTGCCGGAATATGTAGTCCCCGCCACCGTAAGGCCGACCCCGAGGCCGGCTCCGCCCCCACCGCCAGCCCCACCTCCTTCCATGTCCTCAGTCCAGTTGCGGCTGCTACTCGTGGGAGAGCTGGGCGAGGTGTAGTAGTCGCCGCCGGGGCTCGTGTCCACGTCTTCCTCCATCGAGCCCGATTTGTGCCGCTTGCTCCTAGAGGGGGAGGGAAGGAGAGAGCAAGCGGGTTACCACGGACACCCGAGGGTGCTGGGCGGGCGGCGCTGACTTCCGGGCCCTGGAGGGCAGGGCGAGCGGGGTGCTCTCGCGAGACGTCGCGGGAGCCGCGTGAACACCTGCCTCCACCTGCCCATTGCGCGGACGGGACGCGCGCGGCCGGGGGCGCTCAGGGGCTCGGGCGGAGCAGGGGGCAAGCTAGCGGGCTGCGGACGGAAACCCCGGAGGCCTGGCTCGTCACGGGGCCTGCCGCAGACCTCGGAACACCGCGGCCGGACCACGGTCCCCTTTTACAGATGGGGAAGCCCGCGCAGACGGTGTGACCTGCTCCAGGTTGCAGAGCGAGACCCGGTGTCTGCCTTCTGGGCTCACGGGACTCAAGGCCGGGGGAACGCTGCCTGGGGCGTCGGGGCTGGGGAAAGCAGCGCTTGGGGCTGGGTTTTGAAGGGTCAGTAGGAGTTTACCACGTGGCCCTTGAAAGCAGGCACTGCTGGGAGAGGAATGAACCAGCGGGGGTCAGGTGGGCGTGGGGGAGGGGTCGGTGAATGCCCCCGAGGCGGGGACCAGGCACGTACCCGCTGGAGGAAGTGCTGGGTAGGGTTCTTCTCATGCCTGTGCTGGCTGGATTCAGGTCGTAGGCCAGGTGCCCCTGGAGCTCCCCCAGGGAGAAGTTGGGTCCTGTCCCGGTCACCACGGGGGCTGCGGAGGGCAAGAGAGAGCAGATGAGAGAGGGCGCAAGGTCCAGGGTACCCAGAGCCATCTGGGGGCTGGCCAGTCCCAAAGGGAACCCCTTTCCTGATTGGCCTGGTTCCTAATTTGGCTGAAACTGTCCTTATCCTATGGATCAGAAGAGCAGAGCCGGCAAGAGAGGCCAGGTGCACACTGCGGGGCAGAGCCAGAGCTGGGGGCCAAGCTTCCCAGTGCTCTCCGAGGCCAGGCTCTGCTGATGGACAGGGAGGACGACGGTCAGGGTGAAGGCTGGACAGTGCCCAGGACTCCCTGGGGTGGAATTCAGTCGGGGTGTCACAGGAGTAGGTCCCCAGCAGGTCCATTAGGAAGGTAAGGGAACAGGAGGCAGACAGAGGAGGGGGGTGGGGCCCTTTGGGGTCTCCTGTAGCGGTCGGGAGGCCCCAGGAAAGGACACAGGGGCAGAAGGTTTTCCAGCACCCTCCATCCAGCATGTGGAGTCTGTTAATTGGGAAGGAGCGTGTCGCCCTGACCTTGGGCTCTAGGGAGGGCCTGGATGCCGCCCTTCTTAGGAACCCTGGCTTGGTGACGGGCGAGTGGGGCAGGGTGATGGGCTCCTCGCCTCTCCCTGAGACCCTTTCTCTCTCAGAGCCACCCCCCCCCAAAGCCCCTTCTCCTTCTCCAGTGCCCCTCCCCTGTGGGAGTCCCTCCCCCTCCCTATCCCAGCACAGGGTGGGCGGGGACACTCACTCCGGGACACTTGGATGAGCTCCGTGACACTGAACACACCAGAGGTGACAAAGCTCTCCTGGAAATCCGTGGTGTCTGGAACAGGGAAAGAACAGGGCTCACTGGATCTGTTTCCTTCTTCGACACGCCAGGTGCTGGAGAGGCCGCCTTGGATCCAGGTTCGAATCTCAGCTCTGCTGTCCAGATCTGATCTTGGGCAAGTCACCGCCCATCCCTGAGCCTCCCTGCTCCCTAATCTTGGAAGTGGAGGCCACACCCCCCGCCATCTAGGGAGGCTTAGACATAGAAATCAGCTGCTCAGGAGGGGCTGGCTGGCTTGCTTCCCGTCACTCCTTACACCACGTGATGCCCCATCTTCTTACCCCTCCCCCTCCAGACTGGGAGCTCTGTGATGTTCCGTGTGCCCAGGTCCCACAGTGTCCCTAGCGCCCAGACCAGAGCCTGGCCGGCAGCAGGAGCTCAGAACCAAAGGCTGAATGGAGGGTCCCCCTGCAGCAGATAAAAATCCCCAGTGTCCCCAGAACCACTTCTGCCTCATGTCAGAGGAAGAGGGACCTGCCTCTCTGGTGTGGGGTGGCCAGGACTCATTTTACGGGTTTGGAAACAGGTTGGCTCCGAGAGGGCGGGAGGCCTGTTGTGCCCCCAGAGGTCCACTCGGGCAGGACTCACTCACTGGACAAGCACTGACCAAGTGTCTTCAGGGTCCAGTTCCAAGCTAGGCGCTGTGGACACTGTGGGAACGAGGCAGACACAGTGGCCCGCTCTCCTGGGACTCACTGTCCAGTGTGGGCAGTGGACACCACGTGACATCAGTAAGGCACAAGACCCTGTACGTAAATGTGCACAGAGCCGTGGTTTACGACAGCCCCGACTGGAAACGATCCATCAGCATACTAATGGAGCCACAAAACGTGGTCCATCCACAGAGGGGGGCATCCCTTGGCCGCGAGCAGGAGTGAGGCGCCCCACATGCTGCATGGGGATGGACCCCAAGCCCATGCAGGGAGGGAACCACATGGGGTGTGAGTCCACGCGTGTGACACGTCCAGAACAGTCTCCTCCATGGACAGGAAGAGGGTTCGTGCGGGCTGGGGGTTGGGGAGGGGATGGGGTTGCTTTTCAGGTGATGGAATGTTCTGGAACTAGACGGTGATGGTTGCACAACAGCGCGAATGCACTTAATGCCACTAACTGTACATTTGCTGTTAACGTGAATTTAACCACAATAAAAATAAATTTAGGATCATGAAGCCCAAGGAGCCACGTGTCATGCGGTGGTAGGCAGGCAGGGCTGGGGGGCCTGCTGGAAAGGGGAGCTGCTTTACACAAAGGACTCTCAGGAGGCTTTGCTGTGGGTGACATTTTACCAAGACGTCCAGGTAGGGGTGGATAAGAGGAGCGGATGCACTAAAATCGAGGAGACAGCAAGGCTGGCAAGTGTTGGTTGCCATGACTGGAGTGATCTCAAACGTGCTGGTTTACTGCCTCCCCGGGTGCCACGGTATTCCCACCCGTGGCCCTTGCAAAGGCCCTGGGGTTGGAGGCCAACAGGGCTGGAGTGAAAGGAGCCAGGGAGGGTGGTCAGAGTGGGGACCAGACCCGCGGGTGGGCAGCTCTAAGCTTTTTGGGGTGGTGAGAGCAGTTCTTCTCCAGGCCCCTAGGGGGCAGCACGGGCCACAGGGAGCTGACCTTGGTGCCCAGTTTCCCCAGCTGTGGGAGACCCAAACCCGGCCCGTCCAGAAACTCCAGTCTCCCTGGTTAGGAGCTTTGTGAACACCATTTCTTATGCAATTACTATATTCCCAGCTCCGTGCTGGGGGGCTCAGGGCCACAACATCCCTGGGAGGACAGGGTGAAGGCCCCCCAGTGTCCAGGGGAAGTGGCCATGGCCATTTCCTGCCACCCAGCTGGCCAGCTGGTGTCAGCACGCCCCTCCGCCTTCCCCCCACCGGGGTTTCCTGTTTGTGCAGCACTCGCCCAGCTCCATCTCCTGGGGACTCCCTGGCGGGTGGGAGGAAGTGCTTTCCTCTGCCAGACGCTGGAGCTCCCCATGGGACCAGGCCAAGCGCCGCTGCCCCCGCCTGCCTTGAACATCTGGCTTGGAGGCAGGCGCCTGGAGATCACAGGAGGCCAAGGAGGACTCGGGGTCACAGACGCCCGGTGGTGAGCAGCCTGGGGGGCTGTGAACCTCCTGGAACCATCCGGCCTCCCTATGCTGGTCCTTCCTACTGGGATGTCCTCACCCACCGGCTCTTTCTTCCATTCTTCCTTCCTTCCTTTTCATCCCTCCTCCCTCCTCGTCCCCAGTATGCCATCTCTCTAGTTTCTCTTTCTCTCCGCTTCTTCCCTCCCTCTCTCTCCTTCTTTCTGCAAATAGTTATTGAACACCTGTTGTGCACCAGGTCCTATTCGAGGCGCTGAGGACACAACAGTGATCAGGACAGACAAAGCCTCTGCCCCAAGGAGGTGACATTGCATTAGGAGAGAGACACACGTGTGCCATCACTAGGCAACTAAGCAAATACATATGCAATCACTAACTTCCTCAGAAAGAAATAAAACAGAAGGTGGCCACAGAGAGCGGCTAAGGCTGCTTGAGATCAGATCTCTCTGGGAGGGGAGCATGTGAGGTGAGACTCGGGAGATTCAGAGAGAGAGAGAGAGCACAGTTAGCTGTCCAAATAGCAAGCAGAGCACATGTAAAGGCCCTGAGGCAGGGACTGGACCTGGACTGTTGGAGGAACAGCCAGGAGGCCCATGTGGCTGGGGCAGAAAGAGTGAGGGGGAGACAGGGTGGAGGGGAGGGCAGGGAGGGCACAGGGACAGGTCCTGCAGGTCCTTAGGGGTCAGGGAAGGTGAGAACCCTGGACGGCTGTGAGCAGAGGAAGGCAGGACCTGACTCAGGTGCTCACAGGTGCTCTCTGGCTGCTTTCAGGACAGATTGGGAGTGACAGGACAGAAGCCAGGTCCGGGGGCAATCATGGGAGCAGACCAGAGCAGACGCCGGGCCTCTGCAGCTTCCGAATCCTTTCTGTTCCCTGGGGCTCTGCTCCCAGCCCTGCCTGAGGCCCTCCCACTTCCCACCAACGCAGACATCTGTTAATGTCTCATGGGACTGCAGGGCCCCCCGGGGCCTCTCTTGTGGGGGGAGCACCTCAGGGACCAGACACTGGGAGCTGAGGGTCATGGGTCCCCACCCCATCTTCCTGGGTGCCCCAGGAAGGCCCTTTAACCTCTCTGAGCCTCAGCTTGTCCATCTACACAATGGATCAACAGTGGCACCTGTCCAGGGCATGGTTGCGGCAAATGAACCCAGGAATGTCTGTGAGGTGCCCGTGCAGGGCCACGCAGAGCACACAGAGGCCTCCCGCCCACCCTACGCCATCCCCAGACTCACCCAGTGTGATGGGCTTGCTGTCCTCCTGGTCGGAACCCATCCCTGCCCGGGGACTGCCGCTCTGCTCCGCGTCTGCAGAGAGAAGGGGGGGAGGTGGTAACATTGCAGGAAACCCCACCCCAGGGGGCAGGGGCTATGGTTATGCCCATTTTATAGATGGGGAAACCGAGGGCCAAAGAGATGAGTCCTTGAGCCCTCAGGCCCCCCCGTTCGGCCTCTGCCCTTGAGGTCCTGGGGGTCCAGCCCTTGGTCTTGGGTTGTCACGCAGGGGCCCCCAGGAGAGGGCAGAGGGGCGTCCCCCTGCAGCTACTCAACTCCCGCCCACCCCCCTGGCTTGGGGGCTCCCTCCCACCCTGGCGCCCGCCTCTCCATCTTATCTAAAAATAATCAGGCTCCTTGGCAGACGGGCGAAGCAGACAGACGCTGAGCTCAGCATTATCAGCTCCGGCGGACTGGATGGCGAGCAGCGCCAACCCCCCTCTGCACTCCCTCCACGTCCACCCAGGACCGATGCAAGGGTTGGGGGGGCCCCATGGTCAAGCCCAGCCAGACGGAACCCCCGGCCCTACCTAGTCGTCTGTCAGGTCAAAGACCAAGGTGGTGGGAATCACCATCGAAGGCCAAAGACAGAGAATCAGCCCCTTCCACCTGCTGCATCCCAAAGCCAGACCCAATTGCTGTGTGACCTCGGGCAAGTTGCCGAACTGTTCTGAGCCTCAGTTCTCTCTTTCAAATGGGTGCAAGCACCAAGAGGTGGGAAAGGGAGACTCCCGAGAACTGGCTACCTGGGGCTGTCCACACGTTGTTGTTATCCTTGGTGTCATGTTTCAGTCCCGAACACGACCGACCGCCAATGTGATGCTTCACTGTGCCCATTTCAGACGTGCCCTTAAATCCCTAAGAGCCACACAGCTGGCGACGTCACTGGACCCATCTTACAGACGGGAAAACTGAGGTTGAAACAACGAAGGAGCGCCCACTTCTCCCTCAGGAGGCTGATCTGCATCAGTCCGCACGCGCACCCAGACATCCCCATGCGGCCGTGCTGACGCGTCTGGCTTCTGGGCTCAGACGCTGGTGCCCATCCCAGCTCCGGGAGCCTCGGCGGTGAGGACGGGGCCCGCGGCAACCCCGGGGGCCGTGCTGATGCCTCCCAAAGCAGCCATGAGCCCTCACCCTTTGCCCTATGGCTTTGCACACACCGTGCATTGACACCTCCGGGCTGCCCAGACTGGCGGGGCCCTGAGCGGCCCCAGAGTGAGGACCCGTGCCTCGTTTTCCCACCCACGACAGGAACGGTCGAGGGCAGCCACAGTCGTGACCCACTGGGCGGGGCACGGCTGGGCGGCGGCTGAGGGGAGTGTGCCCGGCTCGGCCCCACGCCCTGTGGCTGCTCCCGGGCTGGGCAGCCAGTGGCCCCTTGGCGCTGGCCACTCCTGCTTGGACGGCCATGCGGCTGGGCACGGGTGACCCCTGCGTTGGGAAGAGCCCAGCCTGGGCAGCCGGCCGTCGGGCCGCGGGCCTCGGGCACAGGACCCTCTTGCGGAACTGGCGCCCACGTGGATTCAGCAGGCGGCAGTGCCTGCCTGGCACGCGGGTGCTGCCCCAGGAGGGGGGCGTGTTCCCCGAGCGCCGCCTGCAAGCCAACGCCGGGGAATCGGGGTGCTGGGGCTGGGGCTCACCACTCCCTGGGCCTCACTCTCCTCATCTGGCAAGTGGGCACAACTCCAGCTCCTCTCTCCGACGCCGCTCTGAACCAGAAGGGTGGTAATGGGGGCAACATGCTGGCCCACATGGTGGGGGGCTCACCGTCAGCACCCCAGCAATCGGAGGGGGCGTCTTATGACCACCAGTGCGATTTTCCCCGTTTACGTTCCGGGCGCTGGTACTTTGCACCCACCGAGAGCGATGGCCTGGGCTAAGGCTGGCTCCAGCTGGGAGCCCATATCCCTGTGCTCATTCACTCTGTGACCTCGACCGCAACCATGCGACCTCTCTGAGCCTCCGCTTCCTCAGAGTAAGATGGGGAAGACAGTGAAACCCACGCCCCGGCTTTGTCAGGGCGCCAAGTCAGCTAATAAGACATGCAAAAGGGCTGGCATGGACTGACATTCAAAAAATGGTAGTTTGGTGAGGCGCCTGGGTGGCTCAGTGGGTTACGCCTCTGCCTTCAGCTCAGGTCAGGATCCCAGGACCCTGGGATTAAGCCCTGCATCGGGCTCTCTGCTCAGCAGGGAGCCTGCTTCCTCCTCTCTCTCTGCCTGCCTCTCTGTCTACTTGTGATCTCTGTCTGTCAAATAAATAAACAGAATCTTTAAAAAACAAAAAATGGTAGTTTGGGGAGCGGCCGAAAACGACGGTGTTCTTAATTTTGGTCTCTAAGTGTTCGTTGCTGGCACGGAGAACGGGACCCAGTTTTGTGTGTCCATCTTGTATCCCGCAGCCGCGCTGGACACACTCGGTAGTTCTAGGAGATACTACGTTTGTACAGATTTCCTTGGAATTTTCTTAGCCCAGAGCCATCACATCCTTGACAAACACGTGCCGCTTTCTCTCTTCCTCTCATCTGTATGCCTCTGATTTCCTTTTCTTGCCTTATTGCTCTGGCGAGGACCTCCAGCACAGTACCCAACACAAGGGCTGAGAGCAAGGGTACCTTCTTGCTTCTGCTCTCAGCGGGGGGAGCTCCCTCAGCCTCTCACCACTGAGTGCGAAGGTAGGCGTGGCTCTCTGCTGACCCCCTTCAGTGGGCCGAAGGGGTTCTCTTCTCTTCCTAGAGTCCTGGGAGCTTTTTTTTTAATGAAGTAATTGTAGTTTCTAAACAATGATGCTGTAATTATATGCTATCTCATTAAATTTTTTTAATTTAGTTTTTAGATTGTGCTTAAAGATAAATAGCATACACTTTACCATTTAAACCATTTCTAAGGGCCGCCTGGGTGGCTCAGTCATTGAGCGTCTGCCTTCAGCTCGGGTCATGATCCCAGGGTCCTGGGATCGAGCCCCGCATGGGACTCCCTGCTCGGTGGGAAGCCTGCTTCTCCCTCTCCCACTCCCCCTGTTTGTGTTCCCTCTCTCACTGTCTCTCCCTCCCTGTCAAGTAAATGGATAAAAATCTTAAAAAAAAAAAAAAAAAAGAGAAAGGGAAAAAAATAAACCATTTCTAAGAGCACAGCTCAGCGGCATGAAGCGTGCTCATCCCATCCTGCAGCCACCCCCACCCTCCGTCTCCAGAACTTTCCATCTGTCCCCACAAAGCACGGACTCCCCATCCCTGCCCCAGCCCTGACGCCCACCCCCTCCTCCCTGTCTGTGGGGACGGGACTCCTCTGGGGACCTCCCGGGAGTGGGGTCCTGCGGGACAGATCCTTCTGGGTCTGGCTGCTCTCGCTGAGTCCCGTGTCCTCGGGGTCCCTCCACGTGTGGCAGGTGTCAGAATGTCCTTCCTTTTAATGACGCCGTCTTATGTTTAATGACCTCTCACCTTCAGAATCTTTCTCATCCATCGGCAGACCGTTTGCCTGTCATTCGGCTCCTGAGCGCCCCCACCTTCCGAAGCCATTCAGCATGGAGGCCACCAGCCACGTGTGACTTGAAATTCACTCCCGCTAAACTGAAACTGAGTTAGAACTTCCAGACTTCAGTGGCACGGGTCACCGCTCAATGCTCAACGGCTCACGAGCCTGCTGGTGACCGAGCCGGACGGCGCCGAATGTCGCCATCCGCACAGAAAGTTCTACTGGGCTGAGGGCCCCTGGAGGTTTCCTTGAAAACTCCAGAGCAAAGGGGCACAGATAAGCCCTCCTGTCCCGTCTCTGCACACAGCCGGCCCTAAAAACGCACTCTCCTCAGGTCTGAACAGATGTGCCCAGAGAGGACAATGTTGAAAGGACGGCTGGTGTCTGATGGCCCCACGACGCCCCAGGCCCCAGGCTAGGAGCGTTCATGAGCCGAGTTTCACTGGGTGAAAAATTTCCGGCACCATCAGATTCAAACCGCCTGGCCGGTGAGTTTGGTAAACTGAGGCCCACCTCAGAAAGTCTACTCCCCAAAGCTGATGTCAAGTTAAAGAAACTATGTACCTAGCACTGAGTACCTTCGCTGCTCAGGACAGTATCTGGGGACGTCCCTAGGTCGCCATGACGACGGGGGTTCTCCTGGCAGCAACTTAGTGGGGCAGGGATGCTGCTCAGTGCCCCTCCCCCCCAGAGCCCAGGACGCCCCTGCCCCTGAAGTACCAAGAGGGGAGACCCTGGTCTGGACACACCCATTTTCAGTGGGGGTGAAAGCGCTCTTGGCGGGGGGCGGGGGGGGGATGGAGGAGCTTGACAATTTTGCTCTTTTGTGTATAAAACATGAAAACATGAATATAAATACGGCACCAGAATAGATATGTACCTGTGATATGAAACCTTCACGGGGTGCGGGGATTAAAGGAAATAATGTCTACAAAGGATCTGCCGTGGCGGCAATGATGAAAAGAGGGGGTACGTTTTGTACCCTAGGGAATTTTTAAAGGACTATAAAAGGAGAAAGGAGAGTATGTGACAGAAACTGGATGAGACCTGCCAGGTCGTAGATATTGACCCTCTGGGCCTCTACTGAAAGTTGGTTGACTTCCCGCTGTGTGTCGTCCGGCAAGTTCTTGACATCTCTGAGCATCCTTTCCCTCACGCCTAAACTGGATGTGAACCACACGACACTTACTCCTTTCCTTTTGAAAGGAGCTGATTGCTGGGCACCTCCTGGGGGACACAGCAGTGACCAAGATGGACAAAAGGCCTTGCCCTCGTGGCACTCATGTCCTGATGGGGGAGCGACAGGCCGTGACTAAGTGAGCAAATACGCCAGGAGGAGAACCTCAGGCTGTGCCGAGTGCAAGGGAGGCCAAACCACCGGGAGGGAGAGGGGCCTAGGCCAGAGCTCCTGGGAGGGCTGATAAGGCCACTCCGCGTGAAATGGTCCATTCCGGTAGTTAATACTTAGTGAGTCATTTCTTTGACTACACTGGGCCGCCATGTTTCACCTCCGCTGACTTATTTAACCAGCAGAACTCCCCCAGGGGGACAACATGGATGGAGCTGGAGAGTAGGACGGTGAGGGAAGTAAGTCAGAGCAAGGGAAGCATCATAGGATCTCACCCATTCGTGCAATTAAGAAATAAACAAGCCGGGCGCCTGGGTGGCTCAGTGGGTTAAGCCACTGCCTTCGGCTCAGGTCATGATGCCGGGGTCCTGGGATGGAGTCCCGCATCGGGCTCTCTGCTCTGCAGGGAGCCTGCTTCTCCCCCTCCCCTCTCTGCCTGCCTCTCTGCCTACTTCTGATCTGTCTGTCAAATAAATAAATAAAATCTTTAAAAAAAAAAAAAAGAAAGAAATAAACAAGCCAGTGGTGGGGGTGGGGAAGAGAGAGAAAGCAGAAGACGGACTGTGGACTATAGAAGACGAACAGGTGGTCACCAGAGGGGACAGGGTGGGCGGCGGGGGACACAGGTGACGGGGATTAAGGACCGCACTTATCAGGACGAGCATGGGGTCACGTGCAGACTGCTGACTCACCGTATACTGTATCCCCGAAACTGGGTGAACTCCCCCAACACCGTGAGTTAACTATGTCAGAATTAAAATTAAAAACTTATTTTAAAAAGTTTACCCTGACTAAAAAAACAACAAACAAACAAAAACCCCAACTTCCCCGGGAGGGACATTCAATTCTCACCCCCATTTGCCAGAGAGGGAAACTGAGGCACAAGATAGCTTGGAAGCAGGCTCCTCGACGTTTCCCGTGCTGCTGACGAGGTGAGGCCTGGTGGGGGCCCAGGCCAGTGGTACCTGCCCTGCAGGGTCGGCTCCCCACGTGCCAGATGACCCCCCACATGCCAGACATCAGGTGATATGGCTGACACCCTAGAGCGGCAGTGGATGGAGTTACTCAGAGAGGGTGAGCAAGTTACCCAAGGCCACACAGCAAGACTGGTTTTATCTCTCTTCTCTTAGAAACACATATATGCAAACACCTTGTGGGGTTGAGACCACATCCACCACTAGCTTTAAAATGCCGTTTGCTTGTGTTGTGAGTTTCCTCGGGACCTGGTCGACTCCCCCACCGCCCTGAGCATGCCGTTCCTGCGGCCCACTTCCGACCCGGCCTTTCCACTTGGCACTCGGTGTTGCTCAGAAGGTCTTCTCCACATGAGGAAAACACAAAACCTGTCTCCTGTGTAAAAACTGAAGCAGGACATAGCCACCCGGGACCCGTGCTTGTGGTTCCAGACCTGACCGGGCATGGGCGTCACAGTCAAAAAGGAGGGCCTCTTGGCATCGGGGAGCCGCTGTGGGCTTTCCAGAGCTTTTAAAACACACTGGAGGCCCAAGGGAGGGTGGGCAGCTCCCAGGCTGGTCTCGGGCGCCTCATGGAGGCCGGAGACGCACGCATTCAGTCCTGGCCCCGGTGTGTGACCTGGAACTAGCCACATCTCCCCCCTCTGAGCCTCGGTTTCCCCATCTATAAAGGGAATATTCTCAAGGGGCTGCCTTCCTGCACCCGCACGCGGTGGGAGCCTGAGGCACTCTGGAAGAGGAAGGGCCCATCGCAGATAAGGGGTTTGGTGACAGTATTTTTCCAAACTCAGAATTTAAATGAACTGGGTCTTTGCTTTGCCAACCGCCCTCCAGGGGTCCCCTCTCCTGGGCCCCCCCCACCCCGTCCCCCAGGCTCTGCAAGACCTGCCCCGTCCCCTCCCTGCTCTTCCCTCCTCCTCCTTCTCCCCTCCCCTGTCGCCCACTCTGCCCCAGCCGCACGGCCTCTCTGGCTGGTCTTCCAACACACCAGGCAGCTACTGTCCCCAGGACCTTTGCACGGGCTGTACCCTCTGCCTGGAACTCTGTTCCTTCAGCATCTACATGGCCAACCCTCTCCCGTCATCCTGGGACCTTTCTCAAGGGCCTCCTTCTCCACGAGACACACGAGACGCTTCGGCTCCCACAGGAAACAGTTAACCACACTCATGCGTGTCGAAGGGACACTCTGGCCACCAACTACAGCCATATTGCAAGTGAGTCCCTGCGCCGGCCTGGGCCCAGTTCTCCCGACTTCCTGGGTCTGCAGGGCGTTCACGTGCGGCCAGAACGTCACCACCTCCTGGAGCCTTTCGCTCAAACAAGCACATGACCGCGGTGACAGCAGAAATGTACACTGGAACCCACTGACGGAGTGTACAAACTGTTCTTTCCTGCCCATGGCCGTGAGCCCAAATTTGGTCTGTCCCAGCTCAGGACAAAGGCGCCGCCGGGCCTCCGGTCCCGCCCTTCCCGCCCCGGGAGCACCCACCCCTTGGCACCAGATAACTCCCTTCAACCTGGTGGCTCCGACTTCCGCCGCTCCCAACTGGGAGATCACCGCACCGGGACGGTCCCCTCCCAGGCGTTTAGCGGTCCCCTCCCAGGCGTTTAGCGATCCCTTACGACTCGCCAGGCGTTGGCGGGGGGGGTGGGGGGGGGGGGGGGGGGGGGGGGGGGGGGGGATGGCAGTGCGCCAAGGGAGGGAGAGACAGGCAGGAAGTGAACACACAGAGGAAGATGGAGATCATTTGGCCCGGTTCTACGTTCCAGCGAGGCCAGAAAGCTGGGTGAGGGGACAGAGAGGGGCTCTGGGGGAGACTTTCGACACAGATGTCAGGCGGGGCCTCTAGGAGGGGCCTTAGCCACGGCGTCCTAGGAGCCAGGCAGAGGCACAGCAAGTGGCAAGGCCCTGGGGCAGGAATAAACTACTAGGATGTCTGAGGACCAGAGACAGGCCATGTGGCTCCAACATGGTGAGCCCAGGGGAGAGAGCTGGGCGCGCAGGCCACGTGGCTGCTGTGAGAGGCTCAGCCCGATGCTCGCGTGCTCGGCTCTGGTAGGTTCAACAGCACCACCGGCCAGGAGGCCAAGCAGAAGCCGGGAGCTTGACGCGTGGCAGCGGGAACGTGAGATGGGGCGGCGGCTCCCTCGGAAAGTTACAGAGTCCCCACACGACCCAGCAACACCACTGCTGCGTGTCTGCCCCCGAGAGGGGAAAGCAGGGACTCCCCGGGGATATTCACACCCCCCTGTGCACGGCAGAGGGGCTCACGGCCGCCACAGATGGACGTCACGCCAGTGTCCTCAGTGCGTGGACACGCACAGCTCGGTCCGTCCCCACGTGGGAACACGGTCCAGCCTCAGAAAGGAAGGGACCCTGACCTCTGCCATCACGCGGAGGGACCCCGAGGACACGGGGCTCGGCGAGAGCAGCCAGACCCAGAAGGACCCGTCCCGCAGGGCCCCATTCCCGGGAGGGCCCCAGAGGAGTCCCGTCCACACAGAGAGGAGGGGGTGGGAGCCAGGGCTGGGCCAGGGGGTGGGGAGTCCATGCTTCGTGGGGACGGAGTCTCCGTGTGGGGGATGGAAAGTTCTGGAGACAGAGGGTGGGGGTGTGAGCGTGCTTCAGGCGGCTGAGCTGTGCACTTAGAGACGGTTAAGATGGTACACTTTACGTTATATGTTTTTTTTAGCCACGAGAAAACACACACATTAAAAAAAAGTCTCTGGTGCTCGGCGAAGTCTAGAATCTGGGGGGCTGGGAGCCCAGGCAGGTGTCCTGGTGGACGTAAGAGCCCGGCCCAGGGTGATGGCTGGGGACGGACAGACGGGTCATTGGTAATTGGTCATCAGGACGTAGAAAGGACTGGACCTGATGAGATCAGAGCGACACGTCTCTCAAACCTGGCAGGACAGGACGGGGGAGAGCCCAGAGTTCCCGCCTGGGCCCCGTGGCGTGTCCGCCCGGCCGGCACGGGCTGCCCGGAGAGCGAGCCGGATTTACGTTCCAACCTTCGCGGGCTTCCAAACAGAGCTGGCTGGCTCTGGCGGCGGCCACGTCCGCTGCCCGACACCAGCCGGCGGGAGAGGAAGCCAAAGCCAGGCCCTGGAATTCCCAGCTCCCGGGAGTCACCAGCCATTTTTAAACATTAGCTCAGGTTCAACTTTCTCTGTCCTGGAAGGCCATGCGGCACACACGACCCTGGCCTTTGTCCTCCTCTCCGCTGCCCGCTGCCCGCTGCCTTCCCTGCCCCCTCCCCCTCGGGCAGGTGGGAGCTACCTTCCCTGGCCCCATTCTAAGAGCTCCTTCTCCGAACGCCCTCTCCCTTGGCCTCTTGTCCAAGCCCGTGCCCTGGTCCCCAGCACACCGGACTGAGTCTGGGCTATAAATATATGCAGTTTTCCAAAGTCCTCCCTCCCTGTGGCCCTCAAGGCCCTGCCTAAACTGCCCTTCCCCCCACTCCCCCATCCCCTCTCTGCCCTCCCCTCCTTCCTCTCTCCCCTTGCTCATTCTGCTATGGACACACACACACACACACACACACACACACACACACCCCCTCCCCACAGGTCCTTCAACATGCCAGGCCCGGTGCTGTCCCAGGGCCTTTGCACAGGTTGTGCCAGCTGCCTGGAATGCCTTTCCCGTAAATGCCTGGCTGGCTCATCCCCCTCAATTTACTCAAGTCTCTGCTCAAATGTGGTTTATGTGTCCACAGCCCCCGGGCACAGGATCTGGGCTTGACGTTAGTGAAGTTCGGGAATCTTCCACTTCCTCATGTCCCTCCCAAGAAGTGTGACAACAGACGCCCGTGTATGTCCAGTTATGTGACGACTGGCTTCATGCCCCTGCGCCTCCACCCCATCCCACACAAGGGTCCGCGTGAATCCCAGCACAAGACGAAACTGGGACCCTTTTATTCAACGCATGCACCGAACACTTACTGTGCGCCAGGCCCTGTTCTAGGCTCTGGGGACACAGCAACGAACAAAACAGACCCAAAGTCCTGCCCCACGAGGTTCATGGTCAAGGGTTTTGTGCCCAGCATCCCAAGGAGGGCCGGGGGTCGAGCGGCAGAAGGAGGGCTTCAGGCTAAACTTGGATTTCGCTGGGAGCCTGGCGCGGGAGCAGAGGCTAGACCGCCCTGGGCTGTAAGGAACTCCAGCCCGAATCCCCGCTCCCCCAGCAGGGCCCCGGGTGGAGGGGGGCTCAGAACACAGACTCCCAAACCCAGCAACGACAAAGTCGACCGGCTGTGTGACCTCCGCCGACGTGCTTTCCCTCTCTGAGCCCTCACATCTCCCTCCAGAGGATCCGAAACCCTTCTCCAGGGGCCACTTGGACAAATCGAAGGAAAAAAAGCGAGAAGCTGGACGTCCAAGGCCACTCGCTCATCGGCCCCCCGGGGAATCGTCTGGGAAACGCCGACAAGCAGGGGACCCGAGAGGCGAGGGAGGGCCCGGGCCGGGTGACCTCGGGGACGCCGGTCTCCGCCGGGGCCTCCCTCGCCTTGTGCTTCCTGACCCGCGTGTTCCTCGAGTCTGGACCACACTTTCCCTCTTCCTCTCCCTGCCGCCGGCCGCCTGGGCCCGAGCCAACCTGCTTCGGAGTCACTTTCAAAGAAAAGTTTCTGTTTTCTTCCCACCCAGCCCAGCTCCCCCGCCGCCCGGCCTGCTCCGTGGCCTGGCTCCGGCCCCGCCGGGCGCCCGTGGACACCGCGGGCCACCGGGTCAGGGTCACGGCCCTCCACCGCCACCCCCGGCCCCCGCTCCTCCCCAGCACCAGCCCGCGGCCCTGGGCTGCGCTTGGGGGTGCCGCCCCCGTCCCCGGACGCCCCGTGGGAGCTCCGGCCCGGCCGTTTCGGGGCGCCCGGCCTGAGGCCCTGGTCGGGAGGGTCCCCGCAGGCCCGAGGGCCCCCCCGGAGGCCTGCAGGCCGGGGCGAGTCCCACCCTGGGACGCTTCTGGCCGCCACGCCACCTCATGACATCATCCCTGGCGGCCATTTTCTCCCTCCCCCGGTTCCAGATGCTTCTGCCGGCCCGGCGGCCATTTTGTCCGCGCAGGAGGCCGCGGGCTGGCACGGGGCTGGGGCGGGGGGGGGCGGCCGGGGGGGGCCTCTCGGGGCTCCGAGGGGTGCAGCGCGCGCACCCGCCGGGCGGCCCTCGCTGCCACTCGCGCTCCGCGCTCCGGGTGGCACCGGGCCGGGAAAAACAGGTTAAAAATACCCACACGCTTGGCCTCCCCCCCCAGCCCGGTCCCCTCCAATGTCAAATGTGTCAACGCCACCGGGGAGGGGGCAGACTTAAAATAACTTGCTGTTTACATTTGGAGCAGATTCTTGGCTCCTCCAGCAGCCAAGCCAGGGCCTCCACCCGCCTCCCTCGCAGGCCCGCCTCGGCGGCCGCTGTGGAAGAACCAGGGGGCGAGCTGGGGGGGGGCTCGGGGGCCACATGGGCCCGGGCTGAGCACACATGTGCGGGCCCGGGAGGGGACATCTGTGACCGCAGGGTGGACGGCGCCGGCGGGAGCACCAGGGAGCACCCTCTTCCCAAAAACGGATGCCGGGGTGGGGGCCGCCTGGCCAGGCTGGGGGGCGTCCGAGGGGCCACGGCCCCTCCCAGCTCACCCCGGCTTCACACGTTTCTTGGGCCACGCACCCACTCAGCAGCCCCGGGGCAGTCAGGAGGCCGGAGGCCAGCAGCCTTGCCAGGGGAGGCGGGCACCGAGGGAGGGCTTCGGAGGGGGGCAGAGTCCTGTTCGGGGGGCTGTGTGGCCGCAGGCCAGTGCTGCCCCTCTCTGGGCCTCCCGGGAGAGCACTCTGGCCTTGGAGAGGGGTCGGTAGAATGGGCCTCATCCCAGCCTTGCCTGGGGGAGGCAGGGGGTCCCCGAAGGCTGCAGGCCCCTTCATGACTCTGTCCCTTCCTGCACAAAGTGAACATCAGGTGCAAACACCTAGGCCTTGGGCACTCCGTGTGACGGAGGGGCAAACCAAGCGCCAGAGACAGGCAGTGGCTTGGCCCAAATCTCACCACTGGTAAGCGGACAAGCAGATCCGAGCCCAGGGACCCTCGTTCCGGTGCCCACGCTGTAAACCCACTGCCTCGAATGCAGGCGGAGGTTGGAAACTCGAGGGCCCGAGCCCAGAGGGAGAGGCAGTGGAAAGACTCTCCTACTCTCCTGGCCTTCCTGAGACCACTCTTCGGGGAGCCTGGCACACAGTCGGTGCTCAATCAATGCTCACATGTAGTTGGCACTCGATTGATGCTTGCAGGCCAGTGATGACTATTCCAGCAGGGGCCAGCACACAGGAGGTACCTGATACACGCTTGCCGCATGAATGACTGCAAGTATCCTGATAGGGCTTGGCATACAGCAGGTGCAAACTAAATGCTTGTTAAAGGAATCAGAGGACTGCTGGGAAAACTGGGCGAATGTTCAGAGGGAGAGGCCAGATTGAGGGCGATACAGACTCGCATCGGTGTGACACAACAGGTTTCTGCCCAGGGCAGAGCGTGGGATGCCACCCAAACACTGCCCATCTCAGGCCCCTGGGTCCTCTGAGGAGCAGCAAAAATCCTCTCTTGAGTAGGTCCCCCAACTGCTCCAGGTCCTAAATATCAGAGGGGGGGACCTGCAGCTGGAGAAGCCCAAGGAAGTAACTGGAATCTGTCCCAGGAGGCCTAGGAAGGTTTCCTGGGGGGAGGGGACACTGCAGCCGGGGCTTTGATGCATGCGTAGGAGTTTGCCAGCCACAGAAGGGGCCTGCGGGGAGTGAGACTAGTGTACGAAGATAATCATCACGACTTCCATGGATCAAGTGCTTATACGCCAGGAGCCATGTACAGAAGGGCTGACGGTGCCTGGGAAGGTCAGGCAGCTAGGCCGGGCAGGAAGGATACAGGCCGCCCTCCAACCTGTGCAGGGAGGCTTAGCCTCACCACCCGCCGCCTCCCTCAATGCATCTGGCCCTTGTGGACTCACAGTGGCAAGATGGTCTTGCACCAGAGTGTCTCTACAGAGTGCATGAGGCCAGGTCAGCCCCCCCACTGCCCCCTGCCCCAGGGCCAGGCAGGGGCTGAGGTTCTCGGGCACGGGGAGCACAACAGCTCCCCCTCCATCAGCTAGAAAGCCTGAGCTACCTCGGGAGCCTCCAGGAATGTGCTCTCGCCTCTTCAGTTGGCACCAGAGGGGAACTGGCTGTGTGTGGCGGGGAGTGTTCTGGCATCCCCCGTGAGCCTCCCCAACACCCCAGGAGGGTGGGTCCAGAACCGCAGGCTGGCCACGTAAACCCTCGCAGCCTCTTCCCTGGGTGGCCGGTAATTCCTACGGAGCCCAGGAGTGTGCCCATTTCACAGATCTGCAGACGGAGGCGCGGTGAGTGGATTGGAGCAGGGGCTCTTGTTCCTGGGGCATCAGAGCCACACGATGAGACGACCCACGCCCCGTGTTGCCTCAGCTCAGCTGTGTGACTCCAGCCTCGCCCCCGGTTCACTCTGGGTCTCAGTTTCCCCAGCTGTCACATAGGGGCTGGGGAGCACACCATTAGCCTTGGCACCTTTTTCTGCTGGAATGTGGCCAGGCACCGTGGGGACTCTGGGTCTGTGGTCCCATTTTCTTGGAACAAAACAGGGCCTCAGAGAGGGCAAGTCAGTTACCCATCTGCGGGCCCATCTCAGTGACTATGGTGCGTCTCCACTTGCACACCTCCCGTGCCGGCGGGCTCTCTCCCTTCTGGGTCTCCTGCCTTACTGCTGCCGGTCACTGGTAAGGCGCCTGCTGAATGCTACGTGCTCACCGAACCCACCCGACAGTTACACGTCACCACTCCCATCTCACGGAGAAAGAAACGAGGCACTGAGCCAGGCAGGAGCTGGGCCGAGGTCCCCTACGGTGAGAATAGGGATGAAGACGGGCAGAATGCCTTCGTGCCACGGCTGGGCACCTGCGGCAGCTCCTCTGGCCCCCCAGAGCCCTGTGGGCCTCCTAGGATCATATCCAGCTTGTCTGACAGCAGCGCCCGGCTCCAGGAGAGCCCCTGAGCATGTCAGGGGCGCCCTGCCCTCACTTCAACCCTCTCTCCCCTGCATATGCCCAGGCAGGTGCCTCGTCGCAGGCAGGGGACAGGAGGCCCAGTGCCAGTCTCAGAAGGGCCACGTGATGCAGGTGACCAACTTGCATGGCCCCACTGAGCCCAGGCTGACAGCCAAGGGAACCGACTAGGAATAGGGCTCCTGCCTCTGCCTCCATTTTTCCTTTCCTGAACCCGTTGAGTGGCCTGGGTCTCTCAACTCTCAGCACCTCCCTTTCCCACCAGTGTGTGTGCTCCCCACAGTGGCCAGAGGGCGCCTGTGAGCCCTCCAGGGCTCCCACCTCCTTGGGGCAAAGGCCCAAGTCCTCCCAGAGGCCCCCAAGGCCCTGCCCATCACACCTGCCCCGTCCCCTCCTTCCCCTCCCCACCCCCTCCTCTCTCCCCTTCACCCACTCTCCTCCAGCCCTTGCTGCTCCTCAAACCACCAGGCCCAGTGCTGCCCCAGGACCTTTGCACAGGCGGTTCCTCGCACCTGCAGACAGCCCCCTATCTATTCTGTTGCCTTTATTTTTTGATAGTCCTCATCACCAACTGACATTTCGTTCTTGTCCTCTGTCTGTTTCTCCCGGGGACTGTGAGCCGCACACGGGCTGTGGTTCATCTGTCTGGTTCCCTGCGGGGCCCCAGGCCCCAGAGCTATGCTTGGCTCATCCTGAGCACTGAATCATATTTCCTGACTACCAACCGGCTGAGCGCGGAGCCTGTATGTGCTCCGTGCTGGCCTAGACCTCTCGCAGGTCTCAACGCATTGCTCCCTCGGCAACCCCACGAGGCAAGTGAATTTTACAGGTGGGGAAACTGAGGCCCAGGGAGAGACGGCGCTAAGCAACATCAGAAGCAGAGCAGGCCAAGCCAGGGCTCTGTGCCCCAGCCAGGGCTCTGTGCCCCAGCCGCTGACCTGCGGCAGCTGCGAGAGACGGGAGTCGACCGTAAACAACATCAACAGCAGTAATAATAATGAGGACAAGGTGGCAGCGACGAGCCCGGAATCAGCCTGTTGACGAGGTTCCCCCATGTGGGTTAGTGCAGGAGCCCCGGAGGGGAGACTGAGGGGACACCGGCCCCTTTAAGAGCTTCCCCCTCCCCAGCTGGGCGCTGGCCCGGCCTCCCCTTATGTAAGCAGGCCAGCTGCCCTTGCATAACCTGCTTACATAAGGAAGCAGGGAACAGGCTTGTCCATCCGGCAGCAACCTGTCCCGGGCCGTCTGTGGGGCCGGCCTGGGGCACAGGAGCGCCGAGGCCACCCAGAGTGGCCACCCGGTGCAGCCCCGTTCAAGGGCTCCTGGGGACGCCCCGGAC
This sequence comes from Meles meles, assembly GCF_922984935.1. Taxonomy (NCBI): domain Eukaryota; kingdom Metazoa; phylum Chordata; class Mammalia; order Carnivora; family Mustelidae; genus Meles; species Meles meles. Next base: position 2,381,413 of record NC_060085.1, on the reverse strand, counting down.
CCGCAGACTCAGTGTCCTCTGTGCGGGCAAGTGAGAGGCTTCTAGTCCGCAGCAGACGGGGGCCGCTCCCATTGCTCTGGAGGGGAGACTGAGCCCCAGAGGGGGCAAGTGGGCAGCCCCACGCTTCCCAGTCCCGAGCAGAGGACGGAGGTGGCAGGCCTGTGGTGAGAGGCAGACGGTGTGGCCCCAGCCAGAACCTCTGCTTCTGAATTCCTCTGTGAAATGGGGCTGAAAATGGGAAGATTCTCCGCAGGGCCTGGTATGCAGCTGGTACTCCATAAATGCAGCCTTCAGCTCAGCACGGGGCAAGCTTTAAAAGCCTTTTAATTCTAGTCACCGGCTTGCCTCTTGAAAGTACACGTGGCCACCGGCCTTTCCACCCTGAAGCCACAGGCCAGGAGAGAGGCGAATGCCCGAGCCTCAGGTACCGCAGGACGGCCCCACGGGCTTGCGTAGAGTGCCAACTGTATACCAGATTCTGGCCCAGATGCTGTTCTGTCTGCCCAACAAGCCCTAGGGGGGACGCAAGGAGCCCCGGAGACAGACGGGGAAACTGACTGAGGCGCAGAGAGCCGGGATCTGTCTGATGTCAAACCCAGGCCCACCACACACGTACCGTCTCCATCCCCGGGCGGCCCCCGCCAGCCCCCAGCCCACCCGTCTGAGGACAAGAACCTGGGGATGTCTGGGTATGGAACCCCCCTCACATATCGGTTCTGCCATCTTTGGGAGGGGTGTGGCTTGCGAGCGGAGGCGGTCCCCTCCTTCCCCTTCTTGCTGGGCACTGGCCCTTTAAGGCAGCTGCTGCCAGGGCTTGTCCCGGGGTTACCCCAAGGGGCGGGTGTGGTCAGGAACAAGGGGCCCATTCAGCTGCTGCCGCCACCTCCGGGCAGCCCACAGGCTGGCCTGGGTGGGAGGCAGGGAGGAGATTGGCAAAGGCAGGGACAGACTCAGTGTGAGCAGAGACAGAGACAGGCACCAGGAGAGAGACAGAGAGACAGAGACGAGGAGAGAGGGACCCAGAAAGAGACACCCCAGCCTCGAGGCTGCGCTTCCTGCCTCCCTGGTTCCCCTGCACTGAGAGTTCGAGGCCGGTCCAACTCCCAGCCAGGAGCAGCCCCCAAAGTTGCTCCTTGATCCCACAGAAACTGGCACCCACTCACTAGCATCGAAGTCCTGTAAGCCCAAAGGGGGGATCCTGGGACATTCTGGGGAGGTCCCCGTCACACCTCGAACAGCCCCTTCCCAGGGGACCATTGTGGGCCCTCAGATCACCAGAGCTGGGTGTGAGTCCCGACTCAGTCTCTTAGCTATGTGACCTCAGGCCACTGGCTTTCCATCTCTGGGCCTCAATTTCCCCAACTGTTTTTTTTAAAGATTTTATTTATTTACTTATTAGAGAGATAGAGAGAGAGCACAAGTAGGCAGAGAGGCAGAGAGAGAGGGGGGGGGAAGCAGGCTCCCGGCGGAGCAGAGAGCCCAATGCGGGGCTGGATCCCAGAACCCTGGGATCATGACCTGAGCCGAAGGCAGAGGCTTTAACCCGCTGAGCCCCCCGCCCCCGGCGCCCTGATTTCCCCACCTGTTAAATGCAGTTCACGATCATCTCTACCTCGCCGGGATTATGATAAAACGAAACGGAGCTAACAGAACGGAACATCTGCTGAGATCCTAACTTGGTGAGCCCTCGGGCCACCCACAAGGGCCCCGTAGGTGCACTCCGCCGACCAACACACTCACTCCCATTGGGTGTCATGCTGCCTTCAACGGAGGACATACTGAGCACCCTTCCTGCTGCAGACAGGAGCTGCCCTGGTGCTGCCCTGGTGTCCCCTGGCTCCACAACGGCCTCCGGAAACACGCCCAGGGTTCCGTGTCCCCACATCCAATAACGACAGACACCTACCGGGGATCAAATGAAATCTCGATTCCTATTCCTGGGACGGCCTGGTTTTAGATGCTCACGGTCACACACCCCCACGAAATGCTCCCAAACATCCTGCCCGCAAATGGGGCCACCAGCCAGCCGGCTGCCCCGAAGAAGGCAGCTCCTGCCTCCACCAGTCTGGAGGGAACCTCAAAGAAATGAAAACCCGCCTCCTTCCCCTCCATACACATCTTTTCTGGAACATTCTGCTCAGTACCCTGGTCTTAGGACAGGCCTCCTCGACTGACCTGAGCGTTCCAGATCTTTGACACAGAGAATTCTAGAGCCTACCCGTGGGAGTTCTAGAACCCAGCTCAAGAAAATCCCAGAGCCCATCCTTGGGCATGCAAACACCCAATGTCAGGAATTCTGGGGCCGGGCCTCAACGCTCAAAAATATACTTAACAGGGGCGCCTGGGTTAAAGCCTCTGCCTTCGGCTCAGGTCATGATCCCAGAGTCCTGGGATCAAGCCCCACATCGGGCTCTCTGCTCAGCGGGAAGCCTGCTTCCCCCTCTCTCTCTGCCTGCCTCTCTGCCTACTTGTGATCTCTGTCTGTCAAATAAATAAATAAAATCTTTGAAAAAAAATTATATATATATACTTAACAGGTTTCTTGGGTATTGATGGAATCAGTACTTAATCGGAGAAGTGCTGCTGGGTTCACAGTTTGGGAGTCCTCATAATCCCGAGAACCCGGCTTGGGATATATGAGATCTGTTTCCAGATGCTGAAAAAATCCCCTCAGAGAATGCGAGAACCTGCCCCCCTAGTTGTTCCGGAACTCAACCTGCAGAATCCTAGAGCTCGTCCCTTGATTAGCAAAACCCAGCATAAAACATTCTGGATCCTGCCTGCTTCTTAGACACCCAGAAACCCCCCCTCAGGAAATTCCTGATCCTGCTCCCTGGCGGCCAAGAACACACTGGAGGAAGTTGATCAGGGTTCTAGATCTAGGCTCTAGAACGGTTTCCTGGGTCGTTAAATAACCCAACCTCAAAGAATTGTAAGGCTTCTCTTAGCACAGTGGTTCTCAACCGGGGTGATTCTGTCCCCAGGGACACCTGGTGATGTCTGGAGATATTTTTGGTTGTCACAACGGGGGGGCCGGTTAGGGATTGGGATGTCGATGACATCAGCGCTGATGAGGAGAGACCCTGCCTTTCTATAGTCAAAAGCCCCAAGGGGAGACCTTCTAGAACCTTCCCCTTGGATTTTCAAGAAACCAGCTGGGGAATTCTAGAATCCCTCCTTATATATTCTCATTTATCCAACTGGGGGCAGATTTGCGATCGGCCTTGAAATTGTCTAGACTTCAGACGCTCTGAAGCAGACCCCGAACCCCGACACGTGGCTGGTCAGAGTCGGGGCGTGAGTGTATCACCCGCTGAAAGTCAAAAACAGAGAACAAATAAAATCAGGTCAAACAGCTCAGTAACTTGTCCATACTGATTATGTGTCAAAACGACAACATTTTGGATGCCCCGAGCCAAATAGAGTATGTTCTTAAAACTCATTTCCCCTGTACATTTGTACTTTTAAGTGTGGGTACCAGGGAAAAAATGAAATTATCGATGTGGCCTCCACTATATTCTCCTGGAGGGAGCAATTCTGAAGCCCGCCTAGAAGAATTTTTTTTTCCTTAAGGAGTCTCTACGCCCAGCACGGAGCCCAACACGGGGCTTGAACTCACAGCCCTGAGATCAAGACCTGAGCTGAGATGAAGAGTCCGACGCTGAACCGACTGAGCTCCCCAGGCACCGCCCCGACCTAGGAGGACTGTAGAACTGCCTGGATGGTGAAGAGCCCAGCTTGGAAGATTCTAGAACTCCAGCCTTGGGAACTCCAGAATTGCCTCCTGGAGGATCTGGGAGCCACCTCAGCTATGGCATTCTAGAGTCCCCCTCCCCCAAGCGTTGAAAACCCCCTCCCCACATGCAAGGCATTTTCCCTGAGGCCCGAGAGTCCCCCCGACTCCCACCTCCCAACACCCTCCAAGTTAGCCTGGAGCACAAGACGGGTCAGGATGGACCGAACACAGGGCCCTTCCTGGGAAGCCCAGGGCCTTGCCCCCACCCCTCTCCGGGCCTCGGTTTCCCCATCCGGACAAGACACGCAGTGTCCCCGTGTGCCCCCTCCCTCATCCGTCACCAACTCTGACCATCTGTGACTTCCTGCCCACACCCAGCTGGAGGAAGAGGGGCTGGCCTGGCAGCTGGCTGGGGAAGGGGGGTGCCCGAGATGTCCCTAGCTGCCTTCGGCCTCCCCTGGGCTCCCTGGGCGGAGGGCCAAGGGGGCAACTGCAGCCTCGCCGTGCCAGAGAGGGCGGCCACAGGTGCCACGGGCTGGGCTGGCTCCCCCTCCTGCTGGCTCCTTGGGGAGCCCGGCCCTGCCCTGCCGTGTGGACACAGGAGCACTCTGCGGGAGGCCTGGGGAGCGTCCTCACCCCTGCCTGGGCCACAGGGGCGGTGCGCTCCCCCTCCCCTTCTGAGCGCCCAGCACCCGCCCGAGAGGTGGATGCTTCTCCGCTTCCACCGCTGACACTCCCTGCCCTCGTTGTGCAGAAAAACCGAAGCGCAAAGGTGGGCGCCGACTTGGCCCAGGGTGCCCGGCTGGCCAGAGCCGGGACCGGAGCCGCAAGCACATTGAGAGTAATAATCGCTGTTCCTAGAGGACGACGGCGGACGTTTTTACGACTTATTTATCGTGACAGATGCCCACAGAATACGCTATTATTTCTCGGGAACAGCAACACATCATTGCTTCCATGAGGGCAAAATACACACAGCACCATGTCCACCGTCCGACCGACCGTCTCTGAGCGCTCAGCCCGGCGGCGGGAAGCACGCTCACCCCGTTGTGCAGCCACCCCACCCTCCGTTTCTAGAACTTTCCATCTCCCCGCATGGAGACTCTGTCCCCACGAAGCACGGACTCCCCACCCCTGCCCTAGTCCCGGCTCCCACCCTCTCCTCTCCGTCTGTGTGGACGGGACTCCTCTGGGAGTGGGGTCCTGCGGGACGGGTCCCTCTGGGTCTGGCTGCTCTCGCGGAGCCCCGTGTCCTCGGGGGTCCCTCCATATGGTGGCAGGTGTCAGGGTCCCCTCCGTTCTAAGGCAACATATGACTCTGGAGTGCTTACTGTATGGTACCCCCGTGCTCTAGCACTCTGCACGCATTCCCCAAGTTAATCCCACAAGCCCTGCTCTTATCACGAGCACTTGAGAGGGAAGCAAACCAAGGCCCAGGCAGTGACGTCACTTACCAAGGTCATCCCCACTCTTCCAGACACTGCCAGCGGCCCCCTCGGGCTCCTGGCCTGCTCCGTGCGCACAGCCCTCACCTGCTGGCTGTCTCTCTGCTGCTGACCGTGAGCCCGGAGGCCGGCCATCCCTATAAATACACTGTCAGCTGGCGTCTGGGCCTCGGCCCCCGTGCAGGCACCTTCCCTGCACAGACAGACGGCCCGTACACCTGGCTGCCCGGCCCGGGAGGAATCCAGGCTGCCGGGAGCCCCTCACCCCTCCGCCGCCCAGACACCTAGAGCGGGTGACGCGGCCTGCTGCCAGTGGGGAGCCCGTCCTGAGTCACAGGTGCCCCCATGGGCTCTCTGGGAGGGGAGAACAAGGCCCAGGGTCCCGGAGCAGAACTGAGGTGCCCTCCCCGCCCCCCACTCTCTCCTGGAGCTGGGGAAGAAGACCCAAGAAAGGACTGAGCATTTATGTAGTGCTTCCTGTATGCGTTTTGAGGTCACTGACTCGGGTCCTCAGTGTGGTAGACACAGTTCTCACACTCCCCATTTACAGATGGGAAACCGAGGCTTGAGACCAGAATCCGTCCCACGGGGCCTGCAGCAAGCATGGGCATAAACGGTGTCCGTCACCCACATAAATGGGGGCCCTCCCACCCTCCTGCCTACCCTCCGTCTCCCAAGGACCCAGGGCTGGGATGAAGATTAAGAGGAGAGGTGGAGGAGGCAGGGGGGCCCTCGGTCAGGGGCCGGCTTGCTCCTCTCTGTGCCCCACAAGGCCCCACCTTCCTGCCTTCAGACCAGAGAGGGCAGGGCTCTGCCCTGGGTCACACAGCACAGCAGGGGCAGACCTGTGGCTGACCCAGGCCCCCTTGCTGCAGACTGAGGCCCCTTCTCCTGCCATCTGAGCCCGGGCTGCGCTTGATGGTGACCTTGGCCCCCCGGGCTTGCCCTCCTGTGGGCTCCGGGAGGTGGCTCCCTGCTCCTTACTCATTCATTCCCTGTGCGTCCGGCGCCCCCTGTTCTCGTGGGCGACGGGACTGGGAGGGTGTGGGTACCACCCAACAACCTCCAGAGTATTTTCCAGTTTTTTTTTTTTTTTTTCCTTTCAGGGTTTGAGGACTCAGGATTCTGTGCTTTTGAATTCTGCTCATCCTCACGGGGGCTGTATGACCTTGGGCCCTGGCGGAGGGTCTCTGGGCCGGCCTCCCCACCATGGCATGGGAGAAGCTGCCAGTCCCTCGCTGGCAGGCCAGTGGAGAGAATGGAACGCGCTATAACGTGCGGCGAGCTCAGAGCCGGGTGCACGGTGCTCGGCACACGCGACACGCGTTGGCTGTTACCAATACCTCTGTCGCGACGGCCTGCTTCCCGCTTCCAACCGGGAGGGCTTGGGGACCCTGCCCCGGGGCACCCCGGGAGCCCCTCCTGCAGCCGCAAGCTTCCCAAGCCGGCCCCTGCCCACAGCGCCATTCTGAGCGGTTGGCACCGCACAAGGCGGGAACGGGAGGCCAGCCCGCGGCCGCGTCACCAGATGGGCACCATCTGGGCTGGCGGCTCGGGGCGGGCTGGCAGCTGCCGGAGCGGGCGGGCCTGGCAGCCCCTCCCCCGCCCGGGCCTGGCACCGCGCCCGCCCGCGCCTCAGGTTTCTCAGGCCGCCAGAGGGGGGCGGGGAGGCCTGGCTGGGCTTCAGGGCTGGGCAGGCGGCTTCCCTCTCTGGGCCCCGGTTCCTCCAGGCTCCCTCCCAAACGCAAGGCAGGTGGAGGAGTCCGGGCTCGCCCGCTGCTGGCCTCTCCGCCACCCTCACTGGGAAGCCCCGCGGCAGGCCTTGCTGCCCCCCACAGTCCCTGGACGCCTTCCTGCTCTGTGTCTCAGGCTCCAGGCCGTGCTGGCCTCTGGGCCTTTGCACTGGCTGCGCTCCCCACCCCCTCCAACCAGCCCCGTGCCTGCCGCACTCACGCAGATCCCTCTGTGGCTCCCTTGAGTCCTTCAGGCCTCATCCTAAAAGCCATCTCCTTGGGGCCTCCCTCCGTCCTCACTCCTCAATCTGGGGCTTCCCCCTCCCTGCCCCTCTCCACTCTCTGCTCCTGCTTTGTTTTCCTGCCCTTGTTCTTGGTCACTGAACTGCAAACTGTCGGTTTCCGGGTCCCCCACTCAGCTGCACCCTCCCTGCCCCCACGTCGCAGGTAGCCCCCGTGTGCCCCAAGTAGAGCTCACATCACCCCCTCATCGTGGTCCCCCCAGCTGGCCCCTAGGCTGCCCCCAGGGCACACTGAGTCCAGCCCCTGGAATCAGGGCCCTAGGGTGTCCAATGGACACCTGGGGTGGCCCAATTTAGCCCTAGGAGGTGCCCCAGACTATGACCGGCCTGGCAGCCCCAGCAGAGAAAGGGCCTTATCAGAGCTCATCCCCAGCCCTCCATCCCCCAAATAAACCTGAGCCCCGGGGAGGTGCGCCCCACCCCCCAGAGCTCCGTCCTCAGCCTCCTCATTGAGCCCCTGGCCTCCCAGAGGGGCTCCTTGAAGGGGGTCAGGGCACGAACCCTCCAGACAGAAGGAGGAGGGCAGCGGGCAGCTGGCTATCTCGGCTGTCAGACTGACACCAGCCTGACCAAAAACAGAGACTTCACTGGGACCCAGAATGAGGCTGGAGGTCCTGGAGGGCGACCCCGGCCCGTGGGAGCCTAGACCACAGACCCGGCCCCGGGGTGCCGACAAGGCTGCCAACATTGTACCCCACGATGTACCTCCCTCCTCTTCCGCCACCATCCAGGGTGGAGGGCTGGGGGCTGTCCTCAACAGTAGAGGCCGCCACTCACATACCCCCTCTGTCCGCCCTGGGCTCTGGGACCTCGGGCAGGCAGGGCCCTTCGCTGGCCCTGTTTCCTCACCTGCGACATGAGCACAACAGTGATTCCCGCCTCACCAGGCTGCGGAGAGAATGGGAAAGAAGGCCCAGGCCCTCAGAAAAAATGCCTGGGGGTCGGGGAGAAAGTGGAGTTAGGAGTCAGGGCTCTCAAGCGTACGTAGGAGTTTTCCATACGGGAGAGGCCTGCCTGGCACGGGGAGCACCGAGGCACAGGGGTGGAATTAGCAAATGCTAACCGTGACGAGGAGGGTAGCTGGGCTGGGGGGGTACGGGGGAAATGCCCCAAGCCTGGCATTTCCCCCGCCCCTCCCCAGGGGCTGCCTGTTGAGCATTTACCACGAGGACCCAACCAGGCAGCTAATTTGAGCTTCCCATTTTAAAGACAAGGAAAGAAGGCACAGAGAGGCTAGGTGACTTGTGCCGGGTCACCCAGCTGGCCAGCCGCTGAGCCAGGCTTGGAATCAGCCCTCGCCTCAGTCCCAGCCAGCTGCGGCTCGGTTGGTCGGCTGGGGCCAGCTTGAGCAGGGGTTCCCATGGGGATGATGGAGCCCCGGGGGAAGCAGGGGCGGGTACAGCTTTGACCTTCCCCAGCCCACGAGCCAGGAGGCCGATCACGCTGGCCGCTGGCCTGGCCCGCAAAGGCATGGCAGCCGGGGGGCTGCTGGACGAGGAGGTGTCTGGGGAAGCCTGGAGGCCGGGCCTGCCTGCTGAGCCGAGGGGGGAGGGGAGGCGCCTGGAGATTGTGCTGACTCCGGCAGAAAACTCGCTTCAAAATTTTATCAGCTCAGCGCGGAGGAGGTGGGGGCGGGGACAGGCTTAGAGGATGGAAGTGGTGGGAGAGGCCTGGACCGCGTGGCAATGCGTCCGCCGCCGAGGCCACCCCTGCCCCCTGCCCGGGGCAGCCAGTCACCTTGTCCACCCCTCTGCCCCCGCGGGCCCTAAGGCAGCTCGGCTCCAAGCCCCCCCCCCCACCGTGGGTCTGCAGCTGATGGGTGGGGGCGGGGGAGGGGACAGAAGAGGTCAAGGTCAAGGAATCAAGGTCGAGACTGGGAAACTGCCCACAGCGCCGGAGACAGGGAATCCTACAACCTCATCGAATCCTTATCCCATCGCTGGGAGAAGCGCTGCTGTTAGCCTCCCTCACAGAAGAAACAGAACAGTGATGTGTCCCAAGTCACCCAGCCCGCAGGGGGCAAGACGCCTGCTGTCCCCGCTAAACCCCACCGGCCACCCCCTGCCCCCAGCCTGCCTTCGGTCTGTCTCTGGCAGTGTGCTCCGTGGGGTCTGCCAGGGCTGTGCTCGCAACCGGGGGCACCCACCTGACACGCTCAGGCAGCCCCCAAGGTGTGTACCCACGTGGGTACCAGACTCAGCCCCAGTGGGGGGTGTGCTGGTGGGCATGGGCCACATGACCATCAGGTTCTGTGAGCACCCCTGACTCTGTCCACATGAAGACACGCCTAGCTGACACCTGCCACGTGGCAGGCCGGCGTTCACATGCCACATGCATGATCTTGCGACTCCCCTGGGGCCTCATCCAGCTGGGAACTCTGATAATCTCCATTTGACAGATGGGGAAACTGAGGCCCGAGGCGGCCACACAGCCAGGAAGCAGCAGGGGCAACAGATCCTGCCGCCCTCCCAGCCAGGCCTGGGCCCTGGGCCACCAGCCCTGCTGACATCCAGAGGCCAGACCACCCCTCTGGGACACCCCACACTCAGCCCTGTCCAGCCACCCCGCAGAGCTCAGCTCTGCCGCCCCACTTCCTCCAGGAAGCTGCCCTTGGTTTCCCCCACCCTCACGGGTGCCGCTGGCCTCCAGGTGGGGCGCTGACCCTGGATCCAGCGCACACCCAGCTAGAACGGCCAGAGCCGGGAACACACGGGACCAGAGAGGGTGGTAACCCAGCCAAAGTCACACAGCACCCATCTTCCCCCTCTGCACGAAGCTGGGACCCGTCAGACCTCCGCTGACCGTCTGAGAGTCGATCCACTGGCATTCACAGCGCCCAAGGCCGGCCCTCTCTCAGATGTCTCTCCCAGAGGTCACCACCTCTATTCCCAACAAGGCCTTAAGTTGCCCCCTCGGACCTCCTGGGCCAGGATCTCACCTCCTGAGATCTCAAGAGCCCGCTTCTTACCTTCAACCCCCTGGGGGCTGAAGACCGCCTCCCCACTCAGACTCTCCGCTCTTGCCCTCAGACCTTCACCGCACAGGTGCCGGTCCTACCCTAACGCAGGCCAACAGGCCCCCTCGGCCCCGCCCACCGCACCTGCCTCCCCTCCCAGTCCAGCCTGATCCGCCTCCGCAGCCGGACACACGTGAGGGGGCCGCCATCCACCGCCCCCCCCCCCCCCCCCCCCCGGCCTCCGGGCCGCGCACGCGCACATCTCCCCACGCGCCCCCATCCCCGCCCCCAGACCAGGGGCGCCCGCGCGCGCCCGCCTCACCTCGCTCGCGCACGAAGTAGGCCAGGTAGAGGTCGAGCTCCTTGACCGCCACGCCGATGTGGTGCGGCTGCACGCAGAGCACCGGGTGGCCGCACTGAGCCGCCTTGACCAGGCGCTCGCCGTCGGTGCTCTCCAGCGGGATGCCCTTGAAGAGGATGACCATGACCAGGTCCAGCCGCCACACCTTGTCGGCCTGGCGCAGGCAGTCGATGCGGCGCATCTTGCCCTTCTGGTCGGGGTTGGAGAGCACGCAGCCCGGCGCCTTCTTGCCGGTGATGGCCAGCACGAAGTCCTCGCGGCACTCGGGCCGGATGTCCTTGCGCAGCTTGGCCAGCAGCCGGGACGCCCACTTCTGCTTCACTTCGGCCTTTTCGCCCAGCAGCTCGTCCTTCACCGCGCGCTCCTCGTCCTTGGACATGCGCTTCTCGTGCTTCTTGAAGTACTTGCGCTTCCGCGCCTGCAGGTTGAACCAGGTGTAGGCGAAGGCGCGGACGTGAGGCAGCAGCGCCTCGATGAACGGGTGGAACTCATCCTGCAGGCACGAGAGGCCAGAGGTCAGGAGGCGCTGGGGACCGTGGGCCCATTGCCCAGCCCGGGAGACTGAGGCCTGGGAGGGAGCCTCAGGAAGACACCCCCTCCCCCAGGGAGGACCAGGCGCCGGTGGGCAGGGGGCCACTGCAGAGCCGGTCACCTCTGGGGGAAACTCGAGGCCGGAGGGGACCCAGCAGAAGTGCGTGGGGGACAGGCCCGAACCCCTTGCCCAAATGGGGAGACCTGGGGCTTGGACTACGTGGGAGGCGCAGGCCAAGCAGAAGTTCATGGAGGGCTGTCTTGAACCCCAGTATACAGTCAGGTCAAGCTGAGGGTCCCCAGAGGCTTGGTGGGGGCTAGCGCATTGTATAGATGGGGGAAGGCGAGGTCAGGAGAATGGGGGATGTTATGGAACTATTCCCTGTCTACTAGGACGGGGGCGGGGACAGCAAACCCCAGTCTGAGAGCACCTTAAAGAACAATAGTATTTCATTCTGTTGCAACTACTCAGCTCAGCGTGGAATTAGCCCTAGATAGGACACACAGATGATGGGTGAGGCTGCGTTCCGATAAAACTTTATTTACAAAAACAGGTGCAGACACTGGGCCCCATGCCTGCAGTTTGCAAGCTCCTGCACTAAAGTACGAGTCCCAGGGGCGCCTGGGGGGGCCCAGTCATTAAGCGTCGGCTTTCGGCTCAGGCCGTGATCCCCTGGACCCCCCCAGGTCCAGGGGATCAAGCCCCACATCTGGCTCCCTGCTCAGCAGGGAGCCTGCTCCTGCCTCCGCCCCTCCCCCTGCTTGTGCACAGGCGTGCACTCTCTCTCTGACAAATAAATAAATAAAATAAAAATAAAGTATGCGCTCCAATGTCGAGAGCTGGGCCAAGCACACAGCAGGTGCTGGATGGCAGGAGAAACGAGGCTCAGAGAGTGTCCCCAACACCAAAGAAAGCTGACACTGTGTGTGGGGGGGGGCGGTCTGAGGGCTGCCTCTGCGGGCCCTAGGCACAAAGAAAACAAAAATGAGGCCCGGGGGTCATTTCTAGAGACCAGCTGTGCAGAAAGGCCCCCTCTGAGAGCAACATGGGGCCGTGGAGACCCCTGTCCCCTCCGGGGGGGGGGGGGAGGGCTGTCTCACTCTCCGTTTTTCATCCGGAGGAACTGAGTCTGCAGAGCGTCTGGGACCTGGTTTCTCAGCCTCCAGGAAAAGGGAGGACAAAGAGAAGCTGGGGCTCGTGCGGGCTTCCAGAACGGGAGCGCTGCGGTCTCTTCCTGGGAGATGAGCCCTGTCCTCGCCCAGCTCTGGAAAGGCTGCACTCGCCTCTTGGTACCATCCCTGGCATCACTAGAACTGTTCTGTCGCTCACAACCTGCCAGAAGCAGGGAAGGGCCAGGGCTCCGCTCCCCATTGCGTGATGGGATCCAAGGCCCAGAGAGGGGCGGAGACCTGACCTGGGGGTCCCACGGGGTCTCCGGACCTGTGTGAGGACCAGAGCCCAGGCCCCCCGGGCCCCGTGAAGATCATCGGCCGCTCTCCCCCATCGGCCCAAGGTCTCGGGGAGACCTTCTGGTTGGATGCGGCTGGGGCTGGTCCCACCTCCAGGCTGGACACTCACAGGAACCCCCACACAGTGCCCTCTTGGGGCTCTGTGCACCTCTGGCCATGGGGTACTGGGGGAGGGGAATGACCTCAGATTTCACCTATTACTGAGGCTCTGAAAATAGCCTCCCGCCCTCAGTGGGGTGGGGGGCGGGATGGGGCACAGGACAGCCAGCCCCGCTCCCCACTCTAATGTCCCCCAAGTGTGAGTCACCGTAACAGCTGTGGCGGGGGACTGGACCTCAGGGCTCTCTTCCTCTGTCTACTCCCCCACCCCGGCCGGTCTGCCGAGGCCAAGGGAGAACGGAGGAGCCTATCCTAGGCTGGTCCGTGTCCAACCTCCACAGGGCCTTCCGGTGCCTGAATGCCACCTGGCCTGCTGGCCCCAGAGACGGGGAGGCACTCGCCCAGGGTCACAGAGCTGGGCAGCAGAGCTGGGACCAGAGCCCGGGCTGCCTGGCCGGAGGGGCTGGGGGTGGGGAAGTGACAGAGGCCCAGGGCGCTGCTCCTGATGGCGGGGACGCCAGGGCGGCCAGAGGCCAAGCGGTGGTGTTGACGCTGGGCCACGGCTGCCACCCGAGGTATGGTGCTTTACTGCGACAGCGATAAGAGGTGGCTGGGAAGGGGCAGCTGGACAGTCAGCCAGGTCCCCAGCCTCCTCTGCTTGAACCGTTTTCTCTCTGAACCCCGCCCCTTCTCTGGGCCCTACCCCCTCTGGGTCCACTCTCAGCAAAGGTGCCAGGGAGGCGGGCAGGGGCGGGAGCCCACGTCACCAGTGACTCCAGCTGGCCCGGGAGGAAGGAAGACAAACAGTCTGTAACTGGGTCAGGGACCCGCTGCCCCCTCCTCCCTCATTCTCCCTGGGAGGTCAGCCCAGGTGAGAGGAGGTTCTGTCACTCTCTTTGTCCCACAAGACCTTCGAAGGCCCAGGCACTTTCCTCGGGCACCTCCCAATGCCCTCACTGGCTGACCAGGCAAAGGAGACAGTCGAGGCAAGCCAGCTGCCAAGAATCCTCCCGAACTCCTACCCATCCCTCAAAGCCCTGTCTCCAGTGTTCCTTCTCCTTCAGGCAGTCTTTCCCGCTCCCCTCAGGGATTCCCCCAGACCTAGCCTGGATCATACAAGCTGGGGTTCGGAGTCTGCCTCCCATTCCCACCCTCCAAACCTGAGGCCCAGGGCTAAAGCACTCGTGCCTGACTCCGGAGCAAATCATTGCCCTGCTTTGGGCCTCAGTTTCTCAGTCTGCACCACGGGCAGAATGAGATACGGCAGCTGCAGGGTGTTGAGGGTTTTTCCGGTTCCTGGTAACCAGAGGGGCAACGTTGGGGGAAGCGGGGAGCAAGGCCAGGCCTTTCCCAAAGACGCCACTTGGCTCCCTGGGACTCCCCGGCCAAAAAGAGCAGCAGCAGCTATAAGATGGTGGACGCCTGGGTCTGAGCCCTTGCTGGACGGGCTGGGTCCTGAAGCTCCTATTCACAAACCACAAGCTTTCCCGGAAGGATTCTGTCTCCTTCATTTGTTCAGTGACTCACCGAACGTTACTGAGAACTATCTTAGCCCCTCCTAAATTCGTATCCCCAACTCCTACACATCCTTCAGAGCCCTAGTTCCGACGTCTTTTCCACTAGGTTCAGGCCAGATTAAGTGGCAAATAGCAGAGCTCGTACTCAAACCCAGGTCCATCTGGCCCCAGAGCGGGTGTCCCTAACCTCGGGTAATTCCTCCCCTCCAGCTCAGAGCGTCACAGCTTAGGCACGACACCCACCTAACGAGGGCGAGATGCGTGTGACTGTTCGACGTTTACTGAGTGTGCCTGCTGTGCCGGCTTCATGCAAGGTGCTGTGGACCCAGCAGTGACCCGGGCTCAGTCCTCACCTGGATCCTGATCTGGGGCAGGGAAGGATGTGAAACAAGCAGACAGATACGTAATAAAACGTCACTTGGAACAAAGCACCCTGAAGAAACCTAAAGGCGTTTGGGGAGGGTAAGGGAATGCCTTGGGGTTGTTTTTTTAGCTGGCAGTGGTCCATGAGGGTCTTTCATAGGAGATGACACTTGAACAAAGACCTAAAAAATGATGGGCCAGGGTAGGAGCTTTCCAGATAGTGAAAACAGCATGTGTCAAGGGCCTGAGGCAGCACTGTACCCCATGTTTTGCAAGAATGGTGAAGACGGTGGCGTGCTGCAACAGAGGCAACAAGAAGGAGAGTGGAGGGGGTGAGGGCGGGGAGGTGCGGGGGGGCTGGTTGTGAAGGGTCTTGTGGGCTCCAGAAAGGAATCTGCATACACGGAGTAGTGGCAGTGAAAATGTCCCACCAAACTGACCAGGGAGTCTGAACTCTGGATCTCTTGCCTTTCCTCTCTGTGCTTTCATGTCCCGGGAGGATGACGGGGGTTGACCCAGAAGGCCAGGGAGAGAGAGACAGGGTGTGGGGTCATACCTTTCAGAGGCTGAGCATTTACTGAGCTATCAACTCTGCAAAATAGGGATTAGCCTTGCATCTGCTTTCTGGAGGGAGAAACTGAGGCCCTGAGCACCGAAACCACCCACCCAAAGTCTCGCGGCCAAGAAGGAGCCAGGCTGGGGCTTGAACCCATGTCCCCAGGACTGCGGACCTCCGGACTCCCCAGCCCCACTCCTGAGCCCTTCAAGCACGTGGTCTGGCCCCATCACTGGGACTCCCCAGAGATATGCATCTCCGAATCCCGTGTGACTAACTTCCCCTGCTCAGTCCCAGGTCACGGGCCGTCTCCTCCTTAGCCAAAGCAGCAGCCTGGCCGGGCCGCTGGACTGCGGCTCCTCCAGGACACGGATTTGGTCCTTCTGGTTCACTGCCGTGCCCTAGCACCCAGTGTGGATCCCTGGGGGAGCAATCCCATCCTGTCTAAGTGACACCTCTAAGTACCCCACACGACAGTAGATGCTGGCACTCCCCCCGCCCACTGGTTTGGTTACACTCAGGAAGACCCTGGACAAGACTGGGCAGGGGCAGGGGGAATGACCTCGAGCAAAACCCCTCAGGGCTCATGGCTGTTCCTGTCACCTAGCCCAGGCAGTGACCAAATGAAGAGCAGCGTATGTTGGAAATGCCTCCAGGACGTTTCATCCAATCATTAGCTGAGCGACCGCCATAATCACAGCCACATTTATTTGGCACCCACTGTATACCAGGCACCACGCCGAGGGTGAAGCCTCGGGGGAAGGCATGATTGTCCTCCCCAGGTCACACGGGCAGAGACTGAGGCTCCGAGGAGGTCCTTCTCTTGCCTGGCAGAACCGTCCACTCACTCCTTCCTCCCACAGACATTAGTAAGCACCTACTGTGTACCAGGCCCTGCACTGAGCACCTCACAGGGGCCCTGCCTCCCCAAACCGTCCGGCGGCACAGGCAGCTGAAGATTACTGTTGGCTTCGTTTCACAGTGAGGACCAGGGAGAACCGAAGGGCTCGGGGCCCTGCCCTGCACCTTGCAGCCGGAAAGCCAAGAACTCAGTTCAGAGCCTCCCCAGCAAGACAGACCTGTGTGCACATCCGAGGCGCCCTCAGTCTCTGCCTTGGTGCCCCCCCCCCCAATCAGGACCCATTGGTGGCAGGGCAGGGCCACGTCTTCACGGGCCGGGGTCAGTGAGCACGCATGTGCGTGTGCACGGGTGTGGTTCAGTCCCAGGGGAGCCCCTGCACGGGGGCACTAGTGGTCCACCGAGGGGAGCAGGGAGCACAAGCGTGTGCGGGTTGCCGGGAATATGTGCCTTTGTGTGTGAGGGCCGTGCGGGGCAGAAGGACCCAGGATGCGGTGAGTGTTTCCCGTCCATTTGGTGTGAGAACAGGGAGGGAGGATGGTTCAGGCTTGGGGCGGGGGGGGGGGCAGCGGGTAGGGACAGAGAGGGAGGAGGAGAGAAAGGGAGGGGTTGGGGGAGAGAGACAGAGACAGAGGGAGTAAGAGAAGGAGAGGAGGAGGGAGGGAGACAGTGAGAGAGAGAGAGAGAGAGAGAGCGAGAGAACGCTGACTCGGCCAGAATCCCGGCTTCGGCTTCATGATTTACAAGGCGCCTGGCCCTGGCTCACCGAGGCACCTCCGCAGAGCAGGGAGGAGGGAGAGACCCAGACACAGGGACGGAGAGAGGGAGCGCGACCTGGAGCGAGGCTGTGCTTTCTGCAGGAGCCAAGCAGAGGCCACCAGACCGGGGCGGGGGTGGGGGGGTGGCGGGCACCGGCAGCGCCCACCTGTCCAGGCTGGCCTCAAAAGCTAAGTGGAAGTGGTCCCAAACCCAGCCTCGCCAGCCATAGAGCTGTGCCACCCTGGGTGGGCCCTGGCCGTCTCTGGTCTTGGTTCCTCTCCTAGCCCCAAGATGCTGGGGGACCCCCATCCCCCAAAGCTCAGGCCAGGCCTAGGCTCCACAGAGGCACTTAAAAACAAAACAACAACCTACTAAACCGATCAAAAGTCAGGGCTGCCCTCCCCGCCTCGGTCTCCCCCCCCTGGAGAAAGGGCCGTGAAAGGGGTACCAGGCTGAGAGGGATCCCGGGGCAGAAATGAAGGGAGGAATGAATGAATGAGGGAGGGACCCTGGCGGGCTGGCGTGGCCAGGGCCGAGGCCCCGGGGAATCCTGGGCACTGCAGCCAAGAGGGATTTGGCCCTAAACCCGGAATAACTAACGTGGCGGTGCGGCGGGCGGGGGGAGGCAGGGAGGGAGGCCCGGAGCAGGGCCAGCGCAGGGAGGCTGGCCTTCCCGCCGCCAGGATTTATGGAAGTAACGGCTGCTCCACACAGTTCCTCTTAAGAGTAAAAGTGAAAATTCAAGCTCTTGAGTCACCACTGAAACAGGGACGGGGCTCCCAGAATCCTCCGGGGCTGCCGCCACCGCCACCCCCCCCCCTCAGCGGGCAGGGCCGGGGGCACAGGGCGCTGGCACCGGGGCACCGCTCCCCCCTGCCGCTCTCCGGCACTCCCTCCAACAAGGATCCCGGTTGGATCAGCTAAAAGGGAGCTATTTTTGGATGGGCTCAGGTTGTAAAATTAGTCGGGCAAAGGGGGGAGACGGAGGCCCAGAGATGGGGAGACACGCGGGAGAGATGGAATGGGGGAGAGAGACGCAGAGACAGAGGCACGGAGAGAGACACGGAGGCAGAGACAGGGAGACGCAGACCAGAGAGACGGAGAGTGATGGAGGAGAAACAGAGGGATGGGCCAGGGAGATGGAGATGGTCAGAGAGACATGGGGTGGTGGCCCGGACAGCCAGGAGTGCAGGTCCTGAGTGGGCAGTCGGGGTCCTCCCAGGGGGACCCCCAGCCGGAGACCCCAGACCAGGCTGGATCTGCAAGGAGCTCTGCCTGGGGGTGGGGGCGGTCCCAGGGATCTGCTCCTGGGTGGGGGACGCAGGAGTGGAGCAGGGGAGGGGAGCCCCCTGCATTTGGGCCACTCCATCCCCACCCTAGCGGGGGTGGGGGGTGCTCTCGGGCTGTCTCTGCCTATCGCTGTCTCCCATGTCCCCATCACTGGCCCAGGACAACCTCAGGCAGCATTCACAGTCCTGTCCACCAGGAGTCCGCCCGGCTGATCCTTGCCCTGCTCCTGGGGAAAGCCGAGTCCGACCCCGTGAGCACACAGGCTCACACGGGGGCTCAGGTTCTCGTTGCCACAGCCTCTCAGCAGCAGCGTGGATGGAGGCCTGTCTCCCAAGGAGTCCTGATGGGGGAATTCCAGGGCTCGGTGACAAAAGGCGGCCTTCCAACCTCCTCCCCTGGAATAGCCTCCCTGGCTCAGCCCCCCCTGTGTGGCTCTCGGGAGCTGGCAAGCCCAGGAAGGGCAGAGGGGGTGGGGGCACCCACAGCCACCCAGGCTGCCCTGCAAGCCGAGACTGGGAGGCCCAAGGTCACACAGCAACCCTTCCTAGAACCCTACTTGCCTGTGGGGAGCCTCAGGACAGCTGGGAGGTGGCAGAGTTGGGCCAGCAAGGACAGCTTCCGGGGGGGCCCCAAAGTTGTTCAGAAGGGGAAACTGAGGCCTGGACAGGGGCATGGACTTGTCCAAGGTCACTCAGGGGATCATGGGTAGGACAAGCCCTGAGACCCCCCCTTCCGCACCCTCCCTCTCCTTTTCTGGCGGGAGCCAGGAACTCCCCAGTGCGGCAAGAAAGACTGTACCCGAAGGAGGGGGCCCCCAAGTCCTGAATAGCGGATCCTTTCCCAAACAGGCGGTCCCTGGGGCCCAAGCTAGGCATCCACGTGCTCCCCATAAGGGAGAGAGGAGGGAGTCGGGACAGGCAGGTTCCCGCTGGACTCCCACCTCCCAGAGTCCCACACTTTGCAATCTGGAGGCCACACTGCCCCATCTCCAGAACCTGCCTTATTCCTCAGGAGAAACTGAGGCCGCAACCCCATCGGCCTGAAGACACATGAGGATATGGGGGAGCTGGAAGGAGACCAGCCCGGGGAGGGGGGGTGTCCCAGAGGGAGCCGGAGGAGGAAAGGAATTCCCGGAGATGCGGCCTGGGACAGGGGCAGCCGCCCTCTCCCCACACACCCCCTTGCCCGTTGCACAAGGGCTCAGCCCGGGGCAGTCTGGGAGCCCCGCCAGGGGTGAGAGGCTACCAGAGGGGGGCAGGGGCAGGTGCCTTGTGCCGGGCTGGCGAGGGCGTCCGCAGCGCCGCAGTGCCCGGGCCAGACCCCGGAACGCCCGGCCTCCCGGCTCCTCCCGGCGGCGGCGGCGCAACAATCCAGAATCGATGCGGCGAAAATATCGGATCGGTGTGGGGGGGCGGGGGGCGCGGGAGGCCGAGCCGGGATGTCAGCGCGCCCCACCCCCGCTGCTGGCGCCTTCAACTCCGCGCGCCCCCTCCCCCCAGCACACGTGGGCCAGTAATGGGGGGAAAGGCGTCCCGGGGCTGCGGTGGCCGGGCACATTGCCGGGGGGCGGGGGGCGCTGTCTGGGGAGCACATCCGACGGATCCTCCCCTCAACAGGGCCGAGGGGCCGGTCAGGACCCCTCGATTCCTCCTCGGGGCAGGCCCGGTCCGGGCGGGGGGGTCACGCAGAGGCCCGGCTTCGGCCCTGGGGTGGGGGGGAGCGCCCCCAGACCTTCCCGGGTGGGGTGGGGGCTAGCGTCCCGCCAGCCAGCTCCCCGAGTCCCGCGTCCGCGTGGGGAAGAGGCCGGGGCGCCCGGGGCGGGGCGGGTGTCCCGAGGGTGGGTCGGGGCAGGGGACCCCGGCCCAGCCCATCCCCCACCGGCCCCCGGCCCCGCGGCGGGGGCACCCCTGGCGGGGCGGCGGGAGGGACGCGCGCCTTTCCCGTCCCGCCTCCTCCGGCTTCGCGACTCCGGGGCCGGGCGGCGGGGGGCGCGGGGGGCGCGGGCCGGGCGAGGGGCGTACCTGGGTCAGGCAGAGCGGGGACGAATACATCCCGGGCGCGGCGGGAGGCGCAGGGCCGGCCGGAGCGGGCGCGCTGAACTTACTGAGTCATTTTTCCAAACCCCCCCCCCCCCCGCGGCCGCGGCCGGCGCGCTCCTCGCCGCCTCCTCCCTCGGTCTCCCTCCTCCCTCCCTCCCGCGCTCGCTCTCTCTCCCTCTCTCTTCCTTTCCTGTCCCCCCTCCCTCTCTCCTCCTCCGTCTCTGTCTCTCCGTGTCTCTGTCTCTCCTCCCTCTGGCAGCCTCCTCCCTCCTCCCCCCAATTTCCCTCCCCTCCCAGCCGAGACTCCCACTTCTCAACATCCAACTTTCAAAGAAACGAGGGAAAAAAGAGCGCGAGCGGGGAAGGAAAGCCGCTCCCCCCCCCATGCCCCATGAACCCCCATCATAGCTATTATTACGAATTACGAACCGCCCCGGTCCCGGGCACCGGACGGGGACCAACCGGCGGCGCAGAGCCCGGTAGCCGCGGGTCCCCCAGGACCGCCCACCCGAGTCAAGTGGGGAGGGGGTGCTGGGCTGGTGCTGGACACTTTGGGGCCGGAGGTGGATTTTTAAAGCCCCCCCAACCCTCCCCGCGCTGGCCGGGAAGTTGGAGAAAAGAGCCAAGTTGGGGGGGGGGGAGGGAAAGAATGAAGAAGTGACGTGTGCAGAGGCCCAGCGCCAGCGCGCGTCTTTCCCCTTAAAGATGTACGACCCGGGGTGCAGGGCAGGAGAGGGGGTGCCCCACAGCATCCTCTCCCTCTGCTCCCCTTAGAGCCGGACATGGGCTGCAGTTCCCTGAGCACGGAGCTTGGCTCCAAGTGCACTCCTCCCCCACCCCACCGGCCCCAAAGGTCCCAACTAACCCAAGAGCCTCCGGGAATGTGCTCTCGCTTCTTCAGTGAGCACCAGAGCGGAACTGGGTGTGTGTGGTGGGGGGTGTTCTGGCATCCCCCATGAGTCTCCCCAACACCCCAGGAGGGTAGGTCCAGAACCTCAGGCTGGTCACAGCCTCTTCCCTGGGCATCCAGTAATTCCTATGGAGACTAGGAGCGTGCCCATTTCACGGATCTGCAAACTGAGGCACCAGGAGTGGCTTGGAGCCCCAGAACCCACCTTCCTAAAGCTCCATTGTTCTCCCTCTAGAGTAACTGGGCACAGACCTGACCTCCTCCAGTCTAAGCCCCCAGGATTCCTGATGACCACGACCTCAAGCCTTCCCCATTCACCCCCTGAATCCTCCCAGCCTTGACTGCCAAAGCTCCCATTCCCACCCCACAGACTGCCCCCTGGCTGTCCCCTGTAAGGTGCACCAACAGTGCCCGCCCATGGGGTCCATGGGCATAAGGGTATGACACTTAGCAGAGCCTTGACCTTCTGTCAAATGCGCAGCAAGACATTCTTAGAAAGCCTGGTGATTTTCACTGGTCTCTCCCAGTGTCCTGATGCCAAATGATACCCTCTTGCCAACGTGGGGCAGCTGCCCCGTGCCCAGGGTAATGGGAGGGGCCAGGAATCCCGTTATTCTCCCGTGTTACCGGGAGGAAACAGGATCAGGGTCCCAGGGCTAGACTAGGAGGGAGCAGGGTTCCTACAGAAGCGGGAAGGCATATATCCTGGGCCACTCCGACTCCCCATTGCATTATTATTCAAACAAACTGTTTGAATTCAAACAAACAGTGCTTAGCATATCGTGAGCCCTTCACAAAGGTTTGAAAACCCCTGGCTGCCGTCAGGCGGGCGGGTGTGGGGGGGTGCATTTGAAACCCGGGGATGAATGGGGAAGGCAGGTGTCTAGGACTCCAAATGCCAACATAACATACAACAGGATTTTATTATTGGAAAGTGGCTAGGAGTCTACGGCTATACCACCCTGAACGCGCCCGATCTCGTCTGATCTCGGAAGCTAAGCAGGGTCGGGCCTGGTTAGTACTTGGATGGGAAAGTGGCTAGGAACACAGAGAGCACAAGATTCCAAATTCACAGACATTTACAAGTTACACTTGACTGCAGACGGTTCTCCCAGCTCGGCCCCCTCATCCCCCCCCCCCCCAAGCCTGCCACCTGAGCGCCTTTCCAAGGTGAGGTCTGGAGAGCACAGACTGCCCGTCTGTCTCCGAGCCTCAGTCTCTGAATCTGTAAAATGGCGACAGTGCTGGGACGCATGGAGGAGGGCTGGAGTTAGGAATCCTGAGGTTACTCGTGTGAACGCTGTGGACACAATGTGGAGAGGAGAACCTTCTGCAAATTCCTGAACGCCAGTGGACTGTTACAAACCTGCATATTCTAGTTCGGGTGGGAGGGGCCCCGCGGTGCACACAGTAGGTCCACAGCTGCCAGCCAACTCTAGCGCAGGCTTGCAGCCTGGTCTACGTCTCCTCCAGCGGCTACACTCCTTTGTGCCTCAGTTTCCCCTCGGTGAAAAAGGGCGAAGGGAGTTCCCACCCCTTGGGTTATTATGGGTGACCTGGAGGAGACGGGGCTGAAGTCAGAACAGGGCTTTGCACCGGGCAGTTACCTTAACAAAGCAACTGGTGGAAGGGGACCTTGTTTGTGCGAGGGTCCGGAAGGGGAGTGGGCCACGTGATTTAGCAGCGGTACTTGGGAGCACAATTGAGCTCACTGGTTAAAAAATTAAAAACGCACTCTCCTTAATCATTCATTCTGCCTTTTCTCTAACTGTCCGTGACCCAGACGCACAAGTGTGTCAACTACCACTCTCTACCACTAACGGTGACAGTCTGGGAACTAGCCAGGGCGTCCCTCTGCGGGGAGGCCAGGTCAGTAACGCCAGTGCGGGAACAGGCCGGACTATTACGCAGCTCCGTAAAAGAATAAGAGGTTCCCATCTGCAGATGCCACAGGGGGAAACAAGCTGGAGACCAGGGCTTCTGCCCCAAGGGTGCTCTGGACCATTCTCTGCCCAGGGATCCTGGACACTGTGGGGGAGGGGTGCTGAGCACCATCCCTGGCTGGAGCATGCCCAGTCCTGACCACCAGCGACGTCCCCAGACACGGCCCAGTGTCTCCCTGGGATCCCACACGGGTAGGGGTGAGGAGGTGGGTTGGCTTCCACTGGTGCTAGTTTGGTATATACAGATGTTCACGAATGGTCTGTGTCATTAAAAATAAACTTTTAGGGCGCCTGGGTGGCTCAGTGGGTTAAGCCGCTGCCTTCGGCTCGGGTCATGATCTCAGGGTCCTGGGATCGAGTCCCGCGTCGGGCTCTCTGCTCCGCAGGGAGCCTGCTTCCCTCTCTCTCTCTCTCTCTGCCTGCCTCTCTGCCTACTTGTGATCTCTCTCTGCCAAATAAATAAATAAAATCTTTAAAACTAAATAAATAAATAAACTTTTAAAAAAGTGCGTGGCTTTCACGGAGCAGCTGAGGCAGGGCAACACCCCCCCCCCCCCCGGGGCCCAGAGGGCACAGCACCATGCCAGGCCTTGGGAATTATGCTTGGGACAGCATCACCCCTCCTGGGCCCCTGTGTGTTCCCATTCTACGGAGGAGACACTGAGGTTCTAGAAGGGGACGTGAAGGTCTTTGGTCTTGGTAAGCAAAGGGAGAATGGGACCCAAGGTTGGCAGAGACGCACACAGCACATACCAAGTGCCCTGAAGAGACGCACAGACATGCAGGCATACACACCGCGCCACACGGACACCCATGTCACGTAGCGATACAAACACACAGGGATTCCCCTGAGCACAGGCCCACCCACAAACATGGACTTCCGCACACCTGGCCTCGGGCATCACAACAGAGGGCACCGGGGGACTCACGGACTCACAGACTCACACGAAGCACACGCATACACACAGACATGGACACAACACACTCCTTCACAATCACACACTCAACCCAAACACAACCATACACGCTCACGATCACACACGCCCACAAGCAGAACCCCTCCCAGTATCCCTATGCAGGTGCAAGGGCAGAGGGGGCACGTACTGGTGAAATAACCACATCCCTTCCCCCCCCCCAAACAACTCCCCCCCACCCCCAGCCGGTTCAGAGGTCTCCAGGTCTGGCTGGGGGTGGCAGGGTGGCTTGTCTCTCCAGCCTCCCAAGTGCAGGTGCCTGGCCACAGCCATGTCTGCGGGGGGGGGGGGGGGGGGGGGGGGGCGCGTGTGGTTGTGTGTGGACCTCTGTGTGCACGCGGAGTTACATACACCTGTGTCGTGGGTGTGTGCTTGTGAACGTTCCTGCTCCCCGTGTGTGCCACCGCGCTGGGCGGCAAGGGGAGGGGCTTGCTGCAGTCGGGGGCAGCCCAGGTGTCCCACTGCGCAGGAGTGGGGCAGGGCTGGGGTGGGGGGCGGTGCAGTGCAGGGGAGGATGAGGACTGGCAAGGGGGCGGGAAGTTTAGCAGACAATGCGGCCCTGAGGGATGGGGACCAAAGCATCCCCCTGTCCATGTAGGACTCCCTTTTCCCTTTCCCAAACCGCCCCCCCTCCCACAATGGGATGCAGGTTCAAAGCAAAAAGCAGAGACTCCGGCCTGGCCTTGGTGCTTTTATATTTAGAAAATTATATAAAGTGTCCTGGTATGGGGGTGGGGGTGCGGCGGGGATTCCCCTGCAGGGGAGAAAACAACACTTTGTACCCGCCCCGTCTGGCCTTGTAGGGGGCAAGTGCAGGGAGGCAGGGCCTGGGGGGGGGGCGCTCCCAGCATAGGGGGTGAGGGGGTTTCCACAGCCACCCTCCTGGGCCGGAGCTGGCCGGCGCGCTTCTGTAACCAGCCATCCCTCGGGACCTCCTCGGCCGCGGAGTCGGGGGACCCCCCCCCACCGCCCCGCCTCCCTCTGGGGCAGGTCCCCGCGCACGCGCAGCCCCTGGCGGGAGAAGGCGCCGCCACCGTGCGACCGTGTCCCGGCGCCACCTCGCGCCCGATCTTCAAGCCAGGACCACCTGGGGCCCCGCGGATGGGGTACCTCCGAGTCGGAGGGAAGTGGAGGGGACGGTGTGGGGTGATGAGGCGTGGTGAGATGAGGGGCCAGAGTTTTGGCATGGTAGAGGAAACACCCATTCCTCACTCAGCAACCCGGGTTACAGGAAAAAAGGAACCTGGTGGGGAGGGCGAGGAAGAGTGAGACCCATCCCCAGGAATAGTCACTCGGTGCTGATCACACGCACACAGCGTCACCCAACTGTCCCCCGGCACGCAGGCATACGACACAGTTCTCCACTCACCAGCAACCCCCAGGCCGCCACACATTCACATGGGGACACCCCACGGGTCATCCAGGGACATCACGGCCCTCGGGGACACACAACCCCGCCGTACAGCTTCACAACACCTTCCCACAGAGACGCACGGTTACCCAGACACACACACTGTCCCTTGGCCGCACAATGCTCTAACACATACGCAACACAACACACACAGCCACGTGGATGCGCACACAGACACATAAAGGAGAGGACTCGACGCGCCGAGACCCGCGACCCACGGCCGGCGACGGGACCACCCAGCCGTACAGACATGCGGGCGCATCCCCGGCATCCCGTGCGGACCCGTGTGGAAGCACAGAAGCCCCCAAACGCAACCCTCGAGTGCCGGATGCCACCGACGCCCGCGGACTGGCCACCGGAACCCTCAAGTGCAGCCACCGACGCCAGCGGGCCTGGGGCGCGCCGGGCCGAGACCTGGTGACCCCTCCCGGCTGGGACCCCGCGCGCGCTGCGGAGGGGCCCAGGGTCAGCCGGGGGGCGGGGCTCAGGCATCGCAAAGGCAGGCTGGGTGGCTGCCCCCGCGCGGCGCCGAGCGCAGCCGCCCGCCCGGCTCCAAGTTCAAGGCGCCCGGCGGCGGCCGCTGCGCGCTCTCCGCCCCTCTCCGCAGCGGCCATTTTCCGCTAGCTGGCGCGCCGCGCTCGCCCGGGCCGGGGCACCCTGCGGGGGCCGCCGCGACCCCCGCCCCGCACGGCCCGGGCGGGCGCCCCCTCCTCGACCCACGCTCCCCCGCGGGCTGCGCTCTCGGGGGTCTTGCGCTCCGGGCCGCGCCCTCCCGCCTCTGGCCGGAGCCAGGGAGGAGGCGGGAGCCGGGTCTGGGGGGGACCCTCTCCCGGGAGCCCCGCCCTCCCCGCCAACTCCGCTGCGCCCGCCAGGCGCCCCCCACTTGGGGTCCCCCGCTGAGCCCCGCGCGCCAGCTCCGCCCCCAGCCGCGGGCGGGGTGTGGGGGGGAGACCGGCGGGCGGGGGTCCCGCAGCCGCGGGCTCTGTTGGGGGGGCTCCCCGCCTCGGGCCCCTCCCCTGGGCGGCCCTCGCCCCCCGCCCCCCCAGACCTTGCAACTTTCGCCGGGAGCCCACGCACCACCCCAAAAACTCCCCGGGCGAAAACGAAAGTGGGGGCGGCGACGTACCATGGCGCTGCTGCGAGGAGGCGAGGCCGGCGCCGGAGCGAGCGCGCTCGGTCCCCGGCGAGGGGGGGCCGGAGGCGGCGGGAGGAGGCGGCGAGGGAGGGCGCGCGGGGGAGGGAGCGAGCGCGCGAGGGAGGGGGCGCGCCGCGCCCGCCCCCCCGGCCCGCAGGACCCTCCCCTCGGCCCGCCCTCCCCCCCGGCCCCGCGCGCCGCCCGCGCCTCAGGCCGCTCCGCGCCCGGGCCCCGGCTGCGGCGGCTCCCGCTGCGGCTCCATCCCCGGCCCGGCCCGCGCGAGGGGAGGCCGAGCAAGCGGCGGCCGCGGCGGGTCGTGGGGCCCAGGTCGGGCTGGCTGCGGAGGAAGCGGATCCACCTTCGCCGCGGCGCGCGCGCGCTCACACACACACACACACACACACACACACACACGCGCGCGCAGAGGGCTCAGGGACACTCGCGGCCCGGGCCTCCTCGACTCCGACGCGGACACACAACGCACACCGACGCGCGCAGACCCACACAGTCGCGCTTGCAGCGTGTTACAGACACACACAGCCTGCGGGCTCATCCAGACACGGGACCCACGCTCACAGCCGAGGGACGCACACCTCCTGCAGGATGCCACGAACACAGACCCACACAGCCTGCGGGTGTCACCCAGGCAGACACTCGGGGACTCACAGACTCACAGCCTGGGGGGTGTCACCTGGACACTCACGCAGATGGCCAATCCTAGAAAGACACTCCAGACCTCGGACCGACCTGCACGCGGACCCCCAGGACCCCTCCCCTAGGCGATCGCACCAGCTACCCGGCCCGTGAGTGCAGGTGTCCCGCAGTCACGCAGTCACAACAAACACGCATAGCGGGGAGACGGGACAGATGGGGACACAGACAGAGACTCGGACACCGAGGGCGACAGACCTGGGGGGCGGGGTCCCCTGGGGGTCCCGCAGGGGCTCCAGCGGGGCGGGGGGCGGGGAGAGCGCGCTGTGGCTTCACAGGGGGGGGGGTGGGCGGGCGCCCCCTCCCCGGGTCAGGATTAATGGAGGTGCCTCTGCAGCGGGGGGAGGGGCGGGGCCGAAGAGGTTCAACCCCCCGCCCCTGCCGCGCGGGCCAAGGTGAGATGGGACGCGGTGCCGCAGCGCCCCCCCCCCCACCCCGCCCCTGAGCGCTCTCCCGCAGTCCCCCTCCTCCGGCAGCCGCAGAGCAAGCGCCGCCCCCTCCCCCCGCCCTTCCCGGCTCTGCGTCTGGCGCAGCTGGGGGACGACGGGAGGGGTCTTGCCCGAGCCGGGTGGGTGGAGGAGGATCTGTTACCGTCCTACTGTCTGTGTTTCTCTCAGCCTGCGACCCCGGTTCCCCGCACTGGGGCTCCAGGACTCAGGGACCCCTTTGGAGAAGTGGTTCCTAGCTCCCCCGGGGAGGACGCCAGGGGTTAGCTTGGGGGTCGGTGGCATCTCAGGAGGAGAATCAGGCCCTGGACCGCCCTTCTGGAGCCATGGAGGACTCTGGGGGCTGCTGGAAGTTGATCTGAGGTTCTGTGTGCGCTGCTGGGCGTCCCAGGGCTGGGAGATCTCGGACAGATAAGATGAGACAGCAGGCCTGCCTAGTAGGTGCTCAGTAAGTCTGGGCAGAACTGATCACGTCTGCTTGCTCTCCCAGCTTTCCAGAAGGGACAACCGAGGCCCAGAGAGGGGGCCTCACCTTCCCCAGGTCAACCAGCATGTTGGAAGCCTGAGGACCCTAACCCCAGCTCCTTCTCCAGGGCTCCCTACTGCTGGGAGGGGGAGGTTCTGCAGGTGGCCTTCCCTCTCACAAATCTGAAGCCAGAGGAAGTAGGGTGGCTGTGGTGAGGGAAGGATTAAGTGGATTAAGTGGGATCCCCCCACCCTCTGTCTCTTTTACCCTCTCCCTCTTTCCACCCCCCCCACCATCTCTAAGCTGCCTCTGTTAATCCCCAGCTTGACTCCTCCACCCCTCCCTCTTAGAGACCTGAGAGGAAGAGAGAGGGAATGGGTTGATAGCTGCCAGACCCCAGGAACTGGGGTCCAGAAGACAGCCGGGAGGCACAGAAGCAGCCCCCGCCCATCATTTTTCCCAGAGGCCACCCCTGGGCTGCAGGAACGGTGCTTTAGGGAGCAGTTCTGTGGCGCTTCCCAGCAACCCAATGAAATGGGTGCTATTAACATTCCATCCCCATTTCACGAGTGGGGAAGCTGAGGCCCAGAGAGGTATAAACAAGGGCCCAAGCTCACCCAGCTGGTCTGGAGGACACTTTCCTGACTAACCTCCTCATAATTTTAGCTTCTTTTGTGATCTGAATAGGCTGAGAATCTCTCCAGTCATCAACTCCTGTTTCCTGAGTTTCTGCCTCTGCAGAACAAGCACCCCGCCCCCCCGCCCCGGCCCCTTTCCTCCAGATGTGTTGGCCCGGAGTTCTTTGACTCCATTACATTCCTGGGAGACAGACTGAGTAGTAAACGTATGAAAAGTATCCAACCTTACAGAGACCGAAGAAAGGGTAACAACCCTTAAGAAAATACCATGCTCTGGCACTCATCAAAGCAGGTAAAAGTTTTTACATTGATAAAAGCTAGTGCTGGTGAGGATGCGGTGAAACAGGCAATTTCATAAAGTGCTTGGAGGTGAATTGGGAAAGCAGGTTGGCATGCACGGCAGAGGCCTAAGACAAGTTCAGGCCTTGCGGTCCAGCTTCTGGGAGTCTGTCTCTAACTTAACATATGAATGCCCCTGGAGATGTCCCTTGCCCTATGCCTGTGCAAATTGCTCCAAAACCGTGTTTCACAGCCCTTTTATTCATGATACTCCCTCTTGACTTTTTCTTTCCTGGTTACCTCTCATGAATTTTATACCACGATTATACTGCATTTTTGTTTTTATACTCTCTGTATATCTCTGTTTTGTACAGAGAGTAAGATTTTAGGAGAGTAAAGATTTTTTACTTAGGATTTTTTTTTAAAAGATTTTATTTATTTATTTGACAGAGAGAGAGAGAGAGCGCGCTCATAAGCAGGCAGAGAGGCAGGCAGAGAGAGAGCGAGGGGGAAGCAGGCTCCCCGCTGAGCAGAGAGCCCGATGCGGGGCTTGATCCCAGGACCTGAGATCATGACCTGAGCCGAAGGCAGAGGCTTTAACCCACTGAGCCACTCAGGCGCCCCTTTACTTAGGATTTTAAAGATTTTAAAGATTTTACTTAGAGTAAGATTTTATGCAACCGCCCCCCCCCGCCCCGTCCCCTGGACCCATTTTTGCCCGTGTTGAGAAGGTGCGTTACCAATCATGATGTTGCCTTCTGATGAAATGTGATACGGTCCTTTATTTAAAAAGAATGAAGTTCCATTAAGAACAGGACAACTACTCGAAAAGAAAAGCGTGCAGAAGGAACGAAGAGGCATACTATGAATAAGGAGGCAGGAGTGGCCAGCAAGGGAATGATGCTGTCCAACCTCCTTAAGGATCAAGGGAATGCATGACCAGGCCGTAACAAGGCCCCAGGTCCCCTGTATCATCGCCATAAACTAAAAATGTCTGACAGGGCACTTGGGTGGCTCAGTGGGTCAAGCCTCTGCCTTTGGCTCAGGTCAGGATCTCAGGGTCCTGGGATCGAGCCCCGCATCAGGCTCTCTGCTCAGCGGGGGCCTGCTTCCCCCTCTCTCTCTCTGCCTGCCTCTCTGCCTACTTGTGGTCTCTCTCTGTCGAATAAATAAATAAAATCTTTTAAAAAATAAAAATAATAAAAATAAAAATACCAGCAATACCAAATGTCAACAAGGTTGTGGGTACACAGAGCATTTCCACACTCTGTTCGCTCTGGAAAACAGACCAATGTGAATCACAGCCCTGGCCACCCACAAGCCATGTACCATGGCCTTTCCTCTCCCAGAGACATATCCCCAAGAACCCTTCACTTGTTGCTTCCGGGAAGTATGGCCCCACAACAGTCATCACTGCACCGTAGGAAGGCAAAGACCCAGAAACCACCTGAATGCCCATCGCCGAGAGAATGGAGAGATGCATTGTGGGAAATTCACCTCCTGGAATATTAATCAGGGGCCCAGCTGTGTCCTCAGCCACAGGCGAACAGTATGGAGGGACGAAGCCACAGGACATCCAGTGGGCAAGGAGGCCCCAGTGTTCCACAGAGCATGACAGCCCCCTTATGAAGTTAGAGTACTGAAATGAAATGATATTTTTTTTTGGGTGGGGGAATAACAGTTGAAGATACACTTATTTTTAAGCAGGGGGAAAGGATGAATTCCAGACTGGGGAGTGGGGTCCCTTCCAGAGGGAGGAGTCACGCAGCAGGATGGGGTTCTTGCTAAAATTCTCCATATCCAGGTGGTGCTGACTTGGTGAGTATTTGTTCTATGAGCCAAGTTTAACTACGGATATATGGAACAGTGGTGAGAGTAAGTTGTGAGTCAGACCGGGGCTCAACTCGTGCAGGCATCTAAAGCCCAAACAACATGCTGAACCATTAGCTCAGAGGAGTGTGCGAGAGACGACGGTCATCACGCGGCCGGGTTGGGGGCGGGTAGAGGGTGTCCTTCTAGTCGGCTCCCAGCTGCGTCCCTGACCCTGACAACAGTTCCTGGTACATAGTACGTGCTCAATGAATCTTTGTTGCATGAATGAAAGCCTCAGAGGGACCCAGGGCCTTGTAGAATCCCATTTTAAAAGCAAATCACTGGGGCATCTGGGTGGCCCAGTCGTTAACCGTCCGACTCTCCTTGCTTCTGGCTCGGGTCATGATCTCAGGGTCATGAGATCGAGCCCCACATCGGGCTCCGTGCTGGGCGTGGGGCCTGCTTAAGATTCTCTTTCCCTCTCCCTCTGCCTCTTCCTGCCTCCCACTCTAAAAAGAAAAGAAAAGAAAAAGCCAAATCATGTGTATATGAGTATATAATATATTGACACGCACTATGTATTACATATGTATACAAAACTTATGTATTATTTACGTAGTGTATTTATATAAAATGTCTGTGGTTTAATATGTTATGTAGAATACATATGTATGTAAGCAACTGACCTTACATGAAATGTAAATGCATTCGAAACTATTATGTGTTCTTATATGTCCTATAATGCATTTCATATGGTATGTATGTGTGTCTATTAACTATGTTAATTAAATGATTAAACATATTTAAAGGAATCACACACACCTCCCCCGCAACCGTGGGTTACTCAATCTCAGCCCCAGCGTGAACGGATATCCAAGATGCTTTGTTATGGGTGGGGAAAAAATGAAAGCCAGATCACTGAATGATGAAGCCCGAAGCCGTACTTTATGCCAGATCAGGGCCAGAGCCCTGGGGGCGCCACGCAGCGGGTACCCCTGCCCCCCCCCATCCACCCAGCCTGTGGGACAGGAGCCGAGCCTAGCCCCATTCTGCAGTTGTAGGAACTGAGACCCGGAGTGTTACTGATTACCCAAAGCTCCCTTCTACTCACCCCTGCCCCCAGGAACACAGAAGCCGTCCCGGACAATAAGTAAGCCCAGGGGCGCGGCCATTCGCCTGGCTTCTCTCTCTCTGCAGCATTATTTGGAGGTTCATCCATCTGTCACATACCCCAACCGCTCACGTCTTTCTCTCGTGGGCTGGCGTTCCGCTGTGCGGGGAGTGGTCACAGCTCGCTCACCCGGCTCACCTGCCCACGGGCGTCCGCCGTGTCTCCTCACTGTTACAGTTTCGTGAAGCTGCTGGACCCACTGGGTGCAAGGCCTTGTGAGTGCTCCTTTCACTCCCCCCGGTGCATGTCTGGGAGTGGAACGGTCCTGGGCTGGGGGCGTTGGTGTGGACGTGCGCGCACCGCGGTTAGCTTTCCTTTCTCTTGGGTAAAGACCCCGGGTGAGACGCTGGATCCCGTGGTGGTAGGCGCCCGTCTGGCTTTCTAAGAACTTGCCAAACTGTTTCCCAAAGCGGTGGTACTGCCCACCAGCAGGGATGGGGGTGCTTGCCACCCCACCTGGGGCGGCTGAGCTTGAACAGAGAAGCAGATGGGACCTTTCAGACGGGGCAAATGAAGGGGAAAGGGGCCATGGAGGGGTAGGTAGCAGGCGAGATGACAGATGGGACCGAGCAGGGGCTGGTTTTGCAGAACACTGCTGGCCACGCCCTCCGGGTCCTGGTGAGAGAAGCAGCGGCCTGTCTGGGGCACAGCCACTGTGCCTGGATTGCAACGAGGGACTGTTACTCCCTACGCGGCGGGCAAGGCCCATTCTGCTGACCGCGCTGGGGTTCTGGGACCCGCCCTTGGGAGGCCCGTGTTGGGTTTCCAGCGTCAAACCTCACACTGGCCCTAAGTGACCTCCATATGCATACCGTGCATGGTGGGAGGACAGCGTGCCAGGGACCAGCCAGAACCTTTTAATCCTGTCTGCCTTTGATACAAGGATTTGGCTTCTGGCTCTCTACCTCAAGGAACCAGGACAGCAGTCAAGGTGCAGACAGGAGTCCCCCAGCCTGGGTTTGAATCCTGCCCGTGAGCCCCTGGGCCAGTCATGGCAACCATCTGAGCCTTCGTGTTCCCATCTGTGAAGCCGGAGGATCACAGTAGCTGCACAAGGACTAAATAGGGTTCCTATTTGCAAGGTGCCTGGAATGGACCCAACACGCAGCAAATTTTAGGGGAGTGTCTGATTCGTGAGACCAAACCCAGCTGGAGGTGTGACTCTGTACGCCACCAAGCTCTGCCTCGGCAACGGGGAATAGCCTGAGTGCCCAGCCGTGGGGGACTGTAAAGGAAATTCCGCAGGACGGGGGAGTCAGGCAGGCTTCCCAGAATTGTCAGTGGTGTGGGGAAAATGCTGGTGATGTGACATTTAAAGGAGGAAAAGTAGCATGCGATTTTTGTACAAATCACGTATTTCATAACAATAGCGAGTACAAGTTTACTAAGCTCATTTTGTGCCCCGCACTGTTTAAAGGTACTCAGGGGTCGAAGACTTCCGTAAAGAGCCAGAGACTAAATATTTCCGACTTTGCCAACCAGACGCACCAACTCAGCTCGGCCCTTGCAGCTTGAAAGACAAAAGCCACCAAGGATGGCCTATCAACCGTTGGGCCGTGTACCAATAAAACTTTATTTATGAACACCAGAGCGTAAATCTCACATAATTTTCACATGTCACAAAACCTTATTCTATAGCTTTCTCCCAACCATTTAAGAACGTAAAAATAATTCTTAGCCCGTGTCGCACACAAAAACATCTGGCCCCTGGGATGTAGTTTGCTGGTCCCGGCATTCACTCATGGCTACTGCCCCATGTGAAATATAACTGTCATCATTCTCATTGTACAGATGAGGAAACTGGGACACAGAGACCTGCCCAAGGTCACACAGCCAGTAGGTAGGAAGCCTGGGAGTTAGAGCTGGGCAGTCTGGTCACAAGGGCCATCTGCCTACCCCCCAGACAGTCTTACCTTCTGGCTGTTAGTCTGTAAGAGGGTAGGAGAAGGGAAAGGTGGCGGGGGGAACAGACCAGGAGAAAAGAGATTACAATCCCAACAATGGTGTTAGCGATTTTTTTTTTCTAAACTCTCCTTTTTGGGGTGCCTGGGTGGCTCAGTGGGTTAAAGCCTCTGCCTTCGGCTCAGGTTATGATCCCAGGGTCCTGGGATCGAGCCCCACATCGGGCTCTCTGCTCCGTGGGGAGCCTGCTTTCTCCTCTCTCTCTGCCTGCTCGTGATCTCTGTCTGTCAAATAAATGAATAAAATCTTTAAAAAAAATAAATAACCTCTCCTTTTCAATGTTGTTGGAGGAGGTGTTCCTATAATGGGGGGGAGGGGGGTTCACACTTTGCAACAGAACCCAGTGTCCCCACCAGAACTTTCTCAGCCCTCTGAGGTTCCTCCCACAAAGTCTCGTCATCCCCCTGCCAAACCGCCGGAACCCTGGAGGTTCGCTTCTGCAGCTATCATTACCCCCATTTTATAGATGAGGAAATTGAGGCCCACAGGTAGCCCTGGGGCTCTAATAAGAGCTCTCATTGTGTAGGCAGCCATTTCCGGCTATTAACCCATTTAGTGCCCAAACAGCCCTGGTGCAGGCAGGGGAGCCCTGATTAGTATGTTTGGTACGAGAGGCATCTCTCAGGCCAGGAGAAGGAAATGACTTGCCCAGGGTCACACGGTGGGGACGCTGGTGTGACCAGGTCCGCTGGGGTCCTGTTCCCTCGGGGAGGCTGGGATGGCCCTGTGCGCTCCGGGTCAAAGTTCTCCGTGTGGGGAGCCCATCACCCACTTAGGGGTCTCCACCGGGACCCCCCACTGCCTGGGGCCTCTTTCTCCAGGCTCTCTGCTCTCTGGTGTCTGTCTCCAGGACTGCGGGCCAGACCTGAGATCTCCGTATTTTCAGCCTGGCTGTCGCCGGCCCCTACACTCATCTACGTTTTGGACTGGGCCCAGCACAAGCTAGATCCTCAGAGCCGAAATGAGGGTGAGGCACTTATCGGGGGGCTATGACGTTGCAGGGAGGGAGACACCAAAAACCCAGCCCTCAAGACGACTAATCTCCGGCCACAATCTTGTTAAGAATCGAAATGGTCACGTTTCCGTGAAGAAAAGGTTAGAATTACTGATCGGTGATTTTTGGCCTCAGGCTTGCACCTAGCACCCCTCAGCCCTGGAGGTCCGGGGGGATGG
The DNA here is from genome assembly GCF_922984935.1 of Meles meles. Classification (NCBI taxonomy): domain Eukaryota; kingdom Metazoa; phylum Chordata; class Mammalia; order Carnivora; family Mustelidae; genus Meles; species Meles meles. The sequence goes on along the minus strand of NC_060085.1, from coordinate 2,346,366 downwards.
AAGACCAGACCCCAGGGGGCTTGGAGGGGTGCCCTGCGGTGAACGGGAAGGGCAGCTCGGGCAGAGGGAAGAGTCCAAGCAAAGGTTTGGAAGCAGCTGAGTCTGTTGAGTAGCCAGTGGGAGAGGGGGCTGCGGCAGCGGGGGGTGGGGGGGGGTGGGGGGGGAGGGGGTTGCAGCAGCTGGGGGGAGAGGGGGCTGCGGCAGCGGGGGGGTCTTGAAGGTCATGTCCACTGTCCTTTGAGGAGGCTGCCCCCTTTTCTGCAAAATGCAGGGATGCACGTGGATGATGAGAGCCTCCGAACTCCCCTCCCACCACCCCCACTCCCAGCCGCCGAGCGCAAGGCCAGGAGTGTGATTTTCAGGGTGAGCCCAGCCTAGGCTTCGTTCCAATCCCTTCTTCCTGCCAAAGGCTCTCTCGCCTCCTTTTGATTCTGTTGGGGGAAAAAAAAAAAACCCACCCCCCCCACCCCCCCGCCCGCAACCGCTGCCGGGAGGAATCTGACCTGGCAGAGGGCCCGGGTCTCCACCCTCCCCCAAGCCATCCTCTGCCAAGTGCAACGTGGCCAAACCAGGGGACCCTCTGCCGATGGTATATCCCCCACCCTGGGCACAGAGGCGTGGAGGTGCTCCCTGCCTCAGTTTCCCTCCAGGAGGGCAGCAGGGCCGCTCCAGGGACCCCCTGGCCCCCTCCAGGGCTCAGCTCCTCACCCCCCCATCTCCTCCGCCCTGACCTAAGACCATCTGTTCATCATTGAGAAGCTCCGCGCTGGGGCTTCGTTGGCAGAGAGATGCTGGAGCGGCGGGCCATGGGCCCTGGGCCCAAGTGGTGGAGGAGAGAGCGGGCCCAGGCCTCAGCTACCTGACCCCCTTGGTCCAAGCTGGACTTCTGGGCAGGGTGGGGTTTCGAGACCCCACCCTTGTCTACACATACCCACACGGACCCATGTCCTCTGTTCCCCCGGATCCAGGCCGGGTGACTTCTAACACTGGCCACAACCAAAGCCCAGCTAACGGCTTAGCCAAGCCTCGCAGGCCGCAGAACCTTCCCACAAACACAAGCCGGAGGCCGCCTCGGTTCCTCCCCCACCTCTAATTCAAACAGAAACCCCGTGGTGCTATACGAGGGGGCCGGAGCCTGCCAACACATGGGGGTCCTGTCCAGCCTGTCGAGGCACAGAGTGGGGGGGGACCCCTGCCTGGTTTTCTGTGCCATGCCTGCTTCTCCCTCCCAATGAAGCCCTGGAGTTCCCCTGGGGCTGGGGGTGGGGCAGGACCGGAAGGGACACAGATACTGACTGGAGCGTGAAGGGGGGGGGGGGAACAAGGACAGTTACAGTCATCATTCACGAATTCATTCAACATTTGTTGAACGCTTGCTGTGTGCCAAGGGCCGCTCTGGGCCCTGAGGATGAAGCAGGGACCAAAAAGTCAACATTTCTGCCCTCACGGAGTTGACGGTCCAATGGTGGAAGACAGACGGTGTGCAAGTTGGAGAGGAATGAGAAGAGTTGAGGGGTGGTATGCCCCAGGAAAGACCCTGCTGGGGGAGAGAGGGAGGGGAAGTGGGGGTCAGGCTTGGGGGTGCACTTTGAAGGAGCTGAGATGTTGGGAGGTGGAGGAGGAGGCAGGTGGATGTCTGGGCAGAGAGGGTTTCAGAGCGAACTGTCCATGCAAAGGTCCTGGGGCACGAATGGGTCTGGCACGTTGGAGGAACAGCCAGGAGGCCCATGTGGCTGGAACAGAGTGAGTGAGGTGGTGAGAGGGACAGGGAGGTGGGTCATGCCGGGTCTTGGGCGCCGCGGGGAGGACTTGGGCTTTTACCCCCAGGAGGGTGGGAGCCCTGGAGGGCGTTGGCAGGGAAGGGCGGGACCTGACTCAAGGACTCAGGCGCGCCCTCTGGTGGCCGCTTCAGGGAGGACGGGCTGTGGGAGGCAGGGCGGGAGCCTAGGGACCCCGCCCCACGGGACTGCACTGCTCCAGGTGGGCGAGGACGAGGGCTGCAGCAGATGAAGGCTGGGCTGCTCCTATGTGCCAGCCCCCCTCACTTGAGCCTCTCCTCATGTCAGCTCGCCAAGCAGGCATTATTACTCCCCCTTCTGATGGACGAGGAGATTATGGCCCTGAGACGGAAAGGCCTTTGCCGCAAATCCCACAGGGCCTAGATGGCACAACGTATCTACAGTCTGAAGCCCTCCCCACAGCCAACAGGCCCTGCAGGGAGCCTGCCCCGTCCCCTCCCTGTCCTCCACCCTCTCTCTCTGCCCGCCGCCCCCTCACTCTGCTCCAGCCGCAGGGGTCGTCTGGCTGTTCCTCCAACACGGCCCGCCCAGAGCTGCCCCAGGATCTTTGCACGTGCTGTGCCCTCTGCCGGGACCCGCTCTCCCTCTGTTGTGGTGTATCAGTGACTTAATGAACTTTTAAGCATCACAGATGAGGTTTGCGAGCGCTCCCTCCAACCAACCCTCAGCGGCCCCGTATTAGGAAGCCGTAGCAGAAGGACGGTTGTAAGGGACCGACATGCGGGATTTGGGGGACCTAAGGGACCCACCCCCAACGCTTTCACCGCACCAGTGGGTTCCCCCGGGGGTGTGGCCTGACTCGCTGGGGCCTTCTCATTGGCCAGGACGTACCCAGCTTCTCCAGATAGGCCACGCAGCAGGGCGCAGGCTCCGCCCGGGCCCCGCCTCCCCCTGCCAGCCGGTGCCTGGGTTTCCAGCCTCTGTCCTGCCGCCCGCTTCCGAGTTGCCTTTTCTTTCCCGGCGGTGCCCGCGGGCCGAGGCGGTGGCCCTGCCCAGGCATGCCGGCGTGCCGCCCTCCGATGTTGCAACTGTGGCATGCCCTGGGCTCCTTCTGCCAGTTCCTGGAACCCAGGCATGGCCGGGGTGCTGATGCCCACCCCTCCCCAGGTGCGCTCAGAGTCGCGCGCAGGGCGGGGACGCCCCAGGCTGCAGCCGGGCTGGCTCCTCCCCCGGGTGCGGTGCGGCCCCTCTCGGCCCCTAGCCGCCCTGCCCCGCTGCTCGGGGCGCTAACGAGGCCAGAGAGCGGTGGTTTCCGAGGGGGCCGTGCTGCACCCCCCCAGGACTGGGCCATCGCTGGCCTGGTCACAACAGGGTTGCTCCAGGCAGGAGTAGGAGGGGGCTAGGGATGCTGCTGGGCACCCCCTACCCCAACCACGGTCTCTGGGGCCGCCCCGCAGCGACCCTGCGGGAGGTCAGACCGGCGGAGCAGGGGAGCGCTGGAGCAGGGGAGCGCGTGCAGGAGCGGCCTAGCCTTTAGGAGACAGGAAAGCATGGCATGAAGAAAGGCGCTGCCCGATTATTTACTCCACACGCGCCGGCTGCTGCCAGGGAGCCGGGGTTTCCTGTCGTGAGAGCTCTGCGAGGTGCAGACAAGGATTATCGCGCACCTACTACGTGCGTGCTGGGCACCGGGCCGCCTCTTCTGCCCAGGGGCTCGTCTCACACCCTCCAGCACAACCTAGTTTACAGTTGGGCAAACTGAGCCTGAAGCCAGTTTAGGAGCCTTCCACCTCAAGGCCAGGTCCTGCCTGGGGCTGGGTCCCCTCCCTGGTGACCACTGTCCTCCCCCCTGGCCCCTACCCCTGCCATGGGTTGCACAAGAGCGCGGGGCAGGCGCTCCTGTGGTCCAACCCCTATTGCTTGCCTGGGAGAGCGCCGCCGGTTTGACCCCCAGGGGCCCGTCCCCAGCGGCCACGGCCAGCGTCTGCTCTCATCAGTCAGCCTGGGCTCTGGTGGGTGTTGAATGCTTTGGGTGGCACCGAGCGTGTAGACAGACTCACTTACTCATACCGTAACATGAATATCAATAGTGAATATTGTCAAAAGCCTGCCGGGCGCCAGACCCGGAGCTATATCCTTTACAGGCTCTACCGCACGGCCCCCGTTTTGCAGATGGGGAGCTAGGGCCCAGACAGGCAGGCATCCGTTCTGGAGCTCTGCGGCCTCCTACGACACACGGGTTCCCAGGTCACCTCCGACTTGCCGCGGGCCCTGCGGGGCCCCATGATGGGACACCCAGAGGCTGCACGTCTACCCGGGTCTCTGTCGAGTCGGGCTCCCGGAGCCGCTCCGCATCCCTTCCCAAAGGTGGGACATATGGCCGTTGCTGTGCCCAGGGCTTCGGGGTTCCACTCCGTGGCCCTCGGAACAGCTGGGAGGGGGAGCCAAGCAGCAAGACAGACGGCAGTGAGACACCTGCCCGCACTTCCTGGGTTTGCAAATCCGTGGAGCAGGAGATATACCCCTGTTTCCTCCCCCTGGGGACACATTTCACGCCCTTGAAGGTGGAGCAGGTTGGTGAGGCCACTTTGGGGAGAAATAAGGAGACTGCGACCCAGGCAGGTGTAGCCCCTCGCCGGTGGGGGTTGGGACTCCCGGCAGCCCCTGGAGCGGGGGCCCTGAATTCCTTGGGATTCTGCAGATGCTGGAGTTTGGAGTTGGGCTGAGGTGCTTTTGCATTTGGTGGCTGTGTGGGACAGAGCTCGGGCTGTTCGGGGACAGCTGCAAGGCCGAGCTGCGAGCCGCCCAAGTCAAGCCCAGACCTCCATGGGGGAGACAGGGAGAGGCCTCCGCCCAGCTCCTTCGCACCTGGGTGTGGGCACCTGGGTGTGGGCCCGGGCACCGCCTGGCAGGGCAGAGCCTGCCCGCACACGCCAGCGCCGGGCCCAGCCTCCCGAGGCCTGCGCGCACCTTCAGAGGGAGGAACGGAGGCCCAAGCGCGCCAGAACCTCACAGGTGGGAGCCAGCAGAAGACACGGGGCCCGGGGATCCTGCCTACACGTCCCCCCATTACTGCCCAGACTGGGGATCCCCCCGTGGTGGGAACCTGAGCAAGTAGCTTCTGTGTTCCTGGCCTCAGTTTCCCCATCTGTCCAACAGGAACTCGCTAACAAGCCTGGCAGGGCTTGCCGCAGGGGAGAGAGAACGATCTGCTTCGGGGCTGAAATGTGGGGTGGGGGTTGCCATTGGGGTTTCTGGCCCCACAGAGCCCCCCAAGGCCTCCTTCCCTGACTCCAACCCCATGCCCAGGGCGGTCAGGGCTTGGGAGGGTCAAACCCCAGCTCTGTGTGGGTTTGGACGGGCTGCCCAAGTAGCAGGCTCGCTCCGTGCCTGTTTCCCCATCTGTAAAACGGGCCCAGCCACATGAAGACTGTGGCCATCCCTCTTGGCAGGACTGGGCTGGTGGCCTCCACGTTCCCTTCTGCAAGCTGGGGGACAATTTGTGCTTCTCTCCACCTGCAAAGGGGGCTCCCTGCCCTTTCCCCTCCAGCGGCAAGGAGAAGGCAGCCAGCCAGCAAGTGACCTCCCAGCCAGGCGGCAGAAGGGAGCGTGGTGATCCACGGGCACGAGGTGGCTGTTGGGGGGGGTGTCTCCTTGTTCTGCCACTGTGGGACCGGGGAGGGGGCGGGGGGCGGGTGGCGGGCACCCAAGGTGGGTCAGTAACGGCAGGAAGTGGGTTAAAGAGGGAGAGAGTCGTTGGCACTGTGATTTCCGGCTGCTGAGGGGCGGGGCAGCGGGGTGGGGGGCGGGCACCCGGACATCGCCACCCACGCCCGCCGGTCCCATCTGACCGAGGCGGGAAATGCAGGGTCAAAGCTTACTGTCTTGGGGCCGCCGGGCAGGGCAGGGCTTTGAATCCGGCCCGCTGGGGCTGGCCACTCTCCATCCCTCCTGGAGGAGCAAAGGCAGCCGGCTCAGTTCCTCAGCTCCCAGCCCTGCCTTTGACCGGCCGCATGAACCCCAGCCTCTGTGTGCCCGTCTGTCCACTGGGCCCGGCCTATCTATTTACTTGGGTATCTGTCCTAGCTTTCTTCTTCTTAGCACACTCCTGTCTGCCCGCGCCCATTCTAAATCCTTCCTGTGGATTTCTCAGGGACCCCGGAGGCGGAGGGGACACTTTCAAGATCCCCCCCCCCCTTTACAGACGGGGACACTGAGTGGCAAAGGGCCCGGGACGGCCCGGCTGGTAAAGGAGCTGAGATCCGAACCCGGACTGCCCTGTCCAGACTGCCCGGAACTCACACTTGGGGGGTTTCATATTGGCCTCCCCATTCCGCAGATGGAAACCCCGAGTCTTAGTGAGGGCCCCCAGGGCTGGGTGTGGACGGCATCCACACTTCTCGGGGTTCACAATGAGTGGACAACCAGCACTGAGTAAGCACCTATGGTTTGCTGACCACCAGGAGGTCGACACCTTCGGGACCCCGATTTTCCGGAGGAGGGAGAAACTGAGGCACAGAGACATGGCCAGGGTCAGAGCAGGGCCGGAGCCTGACCCCGGTGCCCTGGCTCTGGTCCCTCGTGCTGCCGTCTCTCAGACACGCTCGCCCAGACTGGCAGAGGCTGCCCCTCAAACCAGGTGGGTCCCATCTTTGGGCGGCCAGGGCCCAGACTTGGATTTCCATGGAGAGGGATCAGGGTGGCCGGGGCTCAGGGGGAAGGGCCGGTCCAGCTGCGGACCCCCCCCTTGAAGAGGCCAAGCCCGCAGTACACACCTGCAGCCCCGTGAACAGGACGATGGAGGGGTGACAGATGGGGGGGCAGATGGGGGAGGGGCCAGATGGGGGGGACAGACAGGGGGGCCTGCAAGGATTAAACAAACAAAGGGAGAGGCCGGTTTACTTGATCTCTAGTACGATGTGTCCTCTTGAGGCAGGATCAGGCACTGGCGTTCCCCAGGCAGCCCTGGGGGTGGGTGGCTGGCACCCCGCTCCCGCCCTGCCCGGCCGCCGCCCACCTTGGCCCTGGCTCAGGGAGGCTCCAGGTGGAGGGCCGGGCGCAGCTGGCAGGGTGCCCGCTCTGCCTGGGGGGGGGGCCCGGAGGCTCGCACCTGGCCGATCCCCTCCCAGCCCTGCCCGGCCTTGCACGACCCGAGACCTCACTTTGTCCTCCAGGAAATGGGCTCGCGGGATGACGCGTCCGGAGCGCGGTACACAGTCAGCGCTAAATAATCGCGTGCCTTGGAAGGCTGTGGGCGCGGGGATGCGTTAAGAGGGTACCGGGGGCGGCCATCACGACGAGAACAACCGCGAGACCGTTCCCGTGTGCCCCGCGGTGCTCAGCGCTCCCGGACGTTCTGCGCTCGCCCCCCCCCCACCTCCCCAATGTCCCCTCCACGAAGGCAGGTGACTCGGGGTCCAGTCCAGAGTCCCCCGCCCGGGTCTGGGGAGCGGGTGGCTGAAGCGCTGGCGTGTGTTGGCGACTCAGGGCCACAGGCCACGCCGTGCCCTGGGGAGACACGACTGTCCCAGAGTCTCCCAGAGCGGGGGCGGGCGGTCTCGCAGCTCCCATTTCCCAGAGGAGAGAACCAAGCCTCAGGAAGCGGGGAGGCCCCCAGCTCAAGCTCAAGTTTAACCCCAGAGCCCCTCGATGTCCAGGCTCCTGGCCCCGTCGCTCACTTCCTGCTCCGGGACACAGGCCACCGGGAGCGAGGCGCGGGGAGCCACGGGCACAAACGGGAGACCCTCAGCCCAGTCCACAGCCCCCGCCTCCAGCGGCCAGGCTCGGGGCCCAGCCCCTGCACCCCACTTCCCGAGGGCACACAGCAGCCACTCGGCAGGCGCAGCTACTTTTCCAGTCACCGTTACTTAGCTCAGGGGTGTGGGAGAAAGGTCGCGGCCTCCCCTCTGCCAGCCCCCGGAGCCGGACTGGGCCGGGAAGAGTCTGGAAGTCCTGCAGCCCCGACTTGGAGCCTGGCCAGGGCTGCCCCTAGCAGGTGTCTGGCGTCCCTAGAGGCGGGGAGGGGACGGGAGGGGCTCCCTGACCCCAGCTATGGCCCAGATGGTCCCACGGGCTGCCCTTCTCTCTCCAGCACCCCACCCCGCAGTCCATGTGGTCCCACCTCGGCCACCTGTCTCCAGGCCCCAATAGGATAGTCACGGCAGCCTGTGGGGGGGGGGGGGCGGCAGCTTCTGGAGCCCTCCCCGCGGCCAGAATGGAACCAGACAGCAAGAAGGGCAGCAGGCAGGGAAAGGCTCCTGCCCCAAACCCTGTTTCCTCCGAGGGGCAGTGGCCGGATTGCGGCCATGGCTCCCACCCCTTGGCATCTGTGCGGGCCCAGGGCAAGCCGCCGGCAGGCACATGGGCACATCTCACCTCCAGCTCAGCTCAGAGCTTGGCTGCACTGCATCGGGCTGAGACCTGTGCCCGAGGACGTCCCTGGGGCTCCTGCTTCGCCGTGTGAGTCGGTGGGTGCCCTGAGTTCCGCTTTACAGGGGAGCCCAGAGGTGCAACCATGGGCCTCCCTGGTCTCCTCGATTTCAATCCTGCCCCACGCCCCCTCCCATCCCTAAAATGCCTCTTCTCATTGGCCATTCTCAATGGCTCCTCATTGCCCTTCAGATAGAATCAAGTCTTTTTTCCAGGGGCCCACAAGGGCCTCTGCCCTCCCGTCCTCACTCTCTCCCTGTAGCTCACTCTGCTCCAGCCACATGGGCCTCCTGGCTGCTCTCCTGTCCTGGTCCTGCCCCAGGGCCTTTGCACAGGCTGTGTCCTCTGCCTGGAACACCTTCCCCAATGCTGTCCTCTTCTCATCTTCCAGGAACCTTCTCTCCCGCCCTCCCTTCTCCCCGCTGGCCGCTTGTCTGATGTTATCCTACCCGTTTACATGTCTGTGCACATCTGTGTTAGTCACTGTTGGATCTCCAGTGCCTGGAACAGGGCTCGGTACCCAGTAGGAGCTCGATAAACATTGATTTCACTAATAAAGTTTTATTGGTACATGGCCATACACACTTGTTTCGTGCCATCTGTGGCTGCTTTTGTGCTGCAAGGCAGAGCGGAGTGGTGCCAACGGAGACCGTCCAGCGCATGAAGCCAAGAGGACTGACTGTCTAGGCCTCTACACGGTTTCCAGCTCCTGCTTTCGATTAATGGTGAGACGTCAAACCGTCGAAATCCCTCGGCCCTGTCCCAGCTTCCAGGCTGCCTCACCCCTCCCGCTCCACCAGCACGACTCTGGCAGCACTCTCCATCCCCAAGCCTCAGTTTCCCCACCTGTCACCTGCAGAGTATGGGAGTCTGGCCGCCTGACAGACGTCCCCCCAAGTGAGGGCCACCCGGGTTAAGGACTCATATGGGACAGTTCCTAGGAAGAACTGGAGGGGAAGAGCTTCATGGCTTGGGAACCAGAAGGGGTTTCTTAAGTAGAACTTGCGACGTGCGTGTGCATTTGACAATAAAGGGAAGGATTCCCGTCCCGCCACAGGCGCTCTGAACAGAACGGGAGTGAGCTGGCCGGGCACACACGAACGTTCACGGCAGCTTCACCACTGGGAACCCAGCCCCCCAAAAAACACTCGTATTTTGGAACCCTAAAGGAGACAGGGTCTTCCCAGAGGTAAGCAAGCTAACACCGGGGTTGCTAGAGGGGCCCCAGTCCAACAGGCCCGGTGTCTTCATCAGTGGGAATTGTGGACAGAGATGCACACACAAGGGGAGCACCACGGAGCAGGGGGACTCGAAGGTGGACAAGCCGAGCAGAGAGGAACAGAAGCAGATCCCTTCTGATGCGCCTCACAAGATGAACCCCTCCCACTCCTGCCTCGGTTCTGGCAAACGCCGGTCTAGCTGCGCACCTGTTTTCTAGATGTGATCGCTGATTTATAATCAGCTGACTTTAAGTGACGGAGACAGATGACGGCGATGAGGGTGGGCCTCACCCAATCAGTGGCAGAACTTAAGTGCCGCCGCTGAGGTTTCCCCGGAAAGGAGTTCAGCCTCAAAGACCATAACAGAAAGCCTGTCTGAGTTTCCAGCTTCCCAGCCGGCCCTACACGTTTCCGACTGGAGAACCACACCATTCCTTCTGAATTTCCAGCATGCTTGCCTGTCCTACAAATTTTGGACTCTCCAGCTGCCGCAGCCCATGAGACAACTTCTTAAAATAAATATCTTTATCTCCTTATGTCCATATCTCCATGTCCATTTCTATCCATACACAGGAGACACGCACCCACGCACCCTCCCACCCTGCTGGTCGGGTTTCTCTCCAGAACCCCGGCCCATACACGGCCCACCCCTGGCTTTTATAAATAAAGTTTTATTGGCGCGAAGCCGCACGCACTCACTGACGTAGCCGTTTCCGACGCAAATTACGTCTACGTGTAACCTACAAGATGCATCTTTCAAGGACACACTGGACACTGCAGACATCTGTGTGTGCAGGGAAGGTAACGGACTGAAGGATCAAAATGGGGAAAAGGGGAAAGCGGACGGAGATGCACACGTACAGCAAACAACAAAAAGGGAGGAACAAGAGAAGGAAAACCACCCAAACTGCAAAGGACCGAGCCGTGCAGGGAGGCGGGTCTCCCAGTCCTGTGCTGCCCTCTGGTGGGGACTGCGAGCACTGCAGCCTTTCTTGCTCGTCTTGGTTGCGCCCAAACAGCCGGAGCTTGACCTTGTTGGAAGCTGCTGTGGGCCATTGCAGGATGCGCCGCGGTTTTTAAAGATTGTGGTTAAATAGACATTATCTGTAATTTACCCTATTAACCATTTTTTAAAAAGATTTTATTTATTTATTTGACAGAGAGAGAGATCACAAGTAGGCAGAGAGGCAGGCAGAGAGAGAGGAGGAAGCAGGCTCCCTGCAGAGCAGAGAGCCCGATGCGGGGCTCGATCCCAGGACCCTGAAATCATGACCTGAGCCGAAGGCAGCGGCTTAATCCACTGAGCCACCCAGGCGCCCCTATTAGCCATTTTTTAAAAAGATTTTATTTATTCAACACAGAGAGGGGTCACAAGCAGGCAGAGAGAAAGGAGGAAGCAGCCTCCCCACTGAGCAGAGAGCCTGATGGGGGGCTCGATCCCAGGACCCTGAGATCATGACCTGAGCAGAAGGTAGAGGCTTAACCCACTGAGCCACCCAGGTGGCCTGCTATTAACCATTTTTTTTTTTTTTTTTTTTTTTTTTTTGCTATTAACCATTTTTAAGCGCACAGCTCAGGGACATCACTCACACTGTCGTGCAACAATTCCCACCATTCTTTTCCAGAACCTTCCATCTCCCCACAAGGAGACTCTGTCCCCACGAAGCACGGACTCCCCACGCCCTGCCCCAGCCCCGGCTCCCACCCTCTCCTGTCTGTCTGCGTGGACGGGACTCCTCCGGAGACCTCCTGGGAGTGGGGTCCTGCAGGACGGATCCTTCTGTGTCTGGCTCCTCTCATTGAGCCCCGTGTCCTTGGGTCCCTCTGCATGTGGCAGGGGTCAGGGTCCCTTCCCTTTTATGGCTGGATTCCATCGAATGGATGGGCCACATTTTCTTTATCCATTTATCCATCAATGGATGCTTGCCTTGCTTCCAGCTTTTGGAGATCGTAAGCAATGCTGCTGTGATCAGGGGTGTGCAAGTCTCTTCAAGCCCCATCCTTGGATTTTTGGGGATAAAGACCCAGAAGTGAAATGGCTGGGTCATACAGTCATTCTTAATGTCCTGAGCACCAGCCATACACGGTTTCTTTAAGTTAGTCTCCCCTTGAGACTTGTTTTTGTTAATTCCCATTTTTCAGCACTATAAACGAGATTGGGGTGACTACCCCCGCCCACACAGATTTGCAGATACTTAAGATGTACTACAAGAAGCGGAAATGGCGTTCAAAGGTGTTTGCCCTGAGCATTTTGGCAGATGTTACCAAGTTACCTCTAAAAGGCGTATGTCCTCACACATGGTACACAAAAGAGCTTGCTTTCTGATTGATACTTTGGACTGGATCATTCTTTGTGGAGGGGGAGACCCTCTGTGCACTGCAGCGTGTCGAGAAACATCCCTAAGCTCCCCCTACTAGATGCCAATGGTCTCCTCCCCTGAGTTATAACAATAAAAACTGTCTCCAGACATTGCTGAGTATCCCCTGGGGTTGCAATCACTCCTGGTTGAGAATCAGCGCCCTGAGCCCACACAACTAGTGTACAAGAAGACCTTCACTCTTCTCAAGCGGAATGGTAGATACCCCTTTGTCGTTTTAACGTGAATGTCTCTTCCTATGAATAAAGTTAAACATCTTTTCCTCTTTTGTCCATTTTTATTGTCTTTTCTGTGATGATCTGTTCATGTCCTTTGCATTTTTTTCCAGTTAATCTTTTCTTATTGATTTGTAGATGCTCTTTACATATTTGTGGTCTGGTAAATAATCTTTTGCAAGTATGTTTCAGATATTTGTCTCATGTTTGTTTGTTTTCTGGACTTGTTGCCACCCATAAAATTTTAAATTTTATGTAATGAAACTTAAATCTTTGTTTTATGGTCTCTGGGGCTTTCTTTTTGCTTAGAAAGGCCTTCACACTCTGATTCTATAAACCATTAATCCCATATTTTTCCCTAGCATTTTATGTTTTAATTTTTTTTTTTTTAGATTTATTTATTTGACAGGTAGAGATTACAAGTAGGCAGAGAGGCAGGCAGAGAGAGAGAGAGGAGGAAGCAGGCTCCCAGCTAAGCAGAGAGCCCGACGCGGGGCTCGATCCCAGGACACTGGGATAATGACCTGAGCCGAAGGCAGAGGCTTTAACCCGCTGAGCCACCCAGGCGCCCCAAATTTTTTTTTTTTTTAATTTTTAAGAAGATTTTATTTACGTATTTGAGAGTCAGTGAGAGAGGGACCACAAGCAGGGGGAGTGAGAGAGAGGGAAGCAGGCTTCCCACTGATTAGGGAGCCTGATGCGGGGCTTGATCCCAGGACCCTGAGATCATGACCAGAGTGGAAGGCAGATGCTTAACAACTGAGCCACCCAGGTGCCCCTTATGTTTTAATTTTTAAATAGCTAACTCTTTGATCCAGTTGTGATGCATATTGTGAGTGATAGGGTACAGGGAAGCAATTTATGTCCACCCCCAAAGGTGGCTAAAATGTTGTCCTGCCCAGGAGCCTGTGAAACAGCTCCATAGCAGAGCCAGGAAAAGCAGAGCAAAAACCCTCATAATTCAGTATCAGATAAGAAACGAAAGCATACCATTAAGAAAGATGTTCGCATTAGCGGAATCAGGTGAAGGGCATATGGGACCTCTCTGTGCTACCTTTGGAACTTTTCTCTGAATCCAAAATTCTTCCAAAATAAAACATATGAGGTTTTTTTTTTTTCCTTAAAAATTTACTGAAGAATCTGTCATTTCTCCACCAAATGGAAAAGCCCCCAAATGTGTTGGGGTCTATTTCTGCTCCTTGGATCTGCCTTGCTCCATATATAACCAATTCTTAAAAACAGAAAGTTAAAATAACCAGAGCGGAATCCATGACGTACTATTTAAAAATAAGCCTTAAGTCAGTCAGGACAGGGGGAAACGGAAGTGCCGAGCTGCAGAGATCGGAGCGCAGGCAGCCGTTTTGTCCCATGTTGTTTGTATGATATTCCTTCATCTCTTTGTTCATTTACCCAATAAACATTTATTCAGCATCTGCCGAGTGCCACGCCCAGTGTTGAATGCGGGGGACCCAGAGAGGACCACGGCGGAAGTCACGTGGGGGACACCGAATTACACGGAGTATAATCTCAAGGTGTGCTTACTGCGATCGTGAGAATGATGGGAGCAGGGCCAGAGACAGAACAACAGAGGAAAGAGACAAAACCAGCTTGGACAACGGGATCTGGAACAGAGGGCACACAGCCTGTGCAAAGGCCCAGGGGCAGGACCTGACTGGGCTGTTGGAGGAATAGCAAGGTGGCCCGTGTGGCCGGAGCACAGTGGCTGAGGCATGATAGGGAGGAGAGGAGGGCAGGGAGGGGGGCGCGGTGGGTCGTGCAGGTCCTTGGGGCCTCAGGGAAGACTTGGGCTTTTACCCAGAATGAGGTCGGAGCCCTGGGAGGCTATGGAGAGAGGAAGGTTCCTGACTCAGGGGCTCACACACGCCCTCTGGTGGCCGCTGTGGGAAGGCGGGACTGTAGGGACCAGGGCCGCCGCAGGAGGTGGGTGGAGGGGAGGGGCAGCGGGGTGCGGAGAGTAGAAGAGACTGTGTTGGTCCAGGCCAACGGGGATGGGATGGGGCCTCAGTGACCCCGCCCCTAAAATGGGATTGCTAGGGTTTGGGGACCAGACTCGGTCTGTTACTTGGCACATAATAAATGCTCGGCACACACCAGCGGGCTTTTAATAGTTCGCTTAATCCTCTCGAGGGCCTTATGAAGAAGGGATTATTATTATCCTGGCTTCCAGGTGAGGAGGCTGCAGCACGGAGAGGGACGTGGCTTGCCCAGGGACACACAGCAGACCAGTGACAAAGTGGAGTCCTTGCTCTTAACCCTTGCATAGCCGAAAGACCACATCATAAACCAGCTGGAGGAGTGGACCTGGTCTAGGAGGGCTTCCTGGAGGTGGGGACACGAACCGGAGACCTAAAAGATGAGCTGGAGTTACTCAGACAAAACGGGGGAGAAAGAGCCGGTCGGCAGGAGGTATTGCCTGCCAAAGATCCTGAAAGAGGACCCGCGGGGATGCGGGGACCTAGCGGAGTCCATCCCTAGAGCCCAGGGTCATGTTTTGCCCTGACCCTCTCCCCCGCCCTCAACTACAACCACCATATGGCTCTTTCCCCCTCCCCAGCAGCGCTCTTCCCAGAGACCACCCCTCCCTCTCCCTTTCAGATTGGGTGGCTTGGCTCTGACCCCTTCCCCCAGCCACTTCCAGCTGGTAACAATCCCCAGAAAGGGCTCATTAAGTGGCCCAGCTGAGGCCGCCGATCACCGGCACACAGGCACTATTTTAATTTTCCACTGATTTGCCTGCGGTGGGCCCCCCAGAGCTGAGCCGTGTGTGTGTGTGTGTGTGTGTGTGTGTGTGTGTGTGTGTGTGGACAGGAACATCAAATCCCAGAGCCGATTATAGGGAGTGAGGACAGAGCAAAGGGCTTGGGCGGGAGGGCCTCACTCAGAGACAACTGTGGGGGCAAATGCTCTGGTTTCTGGGACCCTGAGTCTCCCTACCCCTGCCTAAACTGGAGGCTTCTTCCTAGGGCTGTGCTGACCCTTTGCCCTTCACTTAGGACAACCACTTGTCTGTAGCTTCCAATCACCCCGCCAGCCGGCCAGCCGGCCAGCCCTCTGTCTATCCACCCGTCCATCGACTCATCATCCTTCCCTCTATCCATCCATCCATCCATCAACCATCCATCTGTCCGTCCGTCCATCTACCCATCATCCCTCTCTGGGCTCACTCCTCCTTTCCTCCGTGCCATTGCCAAGCAATTATTGATCACAAAGGATGAACCAGGCACTACTTGAAACCCCAGGAGGCTTCTCCACACCTTACTCCACATTCTCCCAGCCCCGAGGGTCCCCCAGTGTCCCTAGACCTCCTCAGACCCCCTTCTCCTCTAGCGTCCCCATCTCATGGACAATTCCCCCATTACTCCCCATCTCTGTGGCAGGGATCTGAGCATTGACATTGCCTCTTCCCTCCCTGTCTCTCTCCATGGACTGTTGGTTCCCAGGTTCTGTGCATTCTCCCGCCTGGGGTCCCTCCAGCCTGGGGTCTCCCCTTTGTCCATTCCGTGGTCCTGGCTTTGGCTCAGTTCTTTCTTTCTCCTATCCAGGTCATGGTTTCCGTGGTCCCCATTTCAAATCCCACCCCTGCCTTAGATCTGGCCACGTTGTTCCCCGCTCAGACACCTGCCGTGGCTCCCTAGTGCCCTGGAAAGAAAGCCTCTGCGCTACAACTCAGCATTCAAGGTCCACACTGCTCTCACCTCCCACCCCTACCTCACCTTCTCCCTACGGAGCCCAGCACATTCCCACCACCACAGCTTTGTCTGAGCGGGTCCTTCTGCCAGGAGCGCCCTGCCTGCAAATCTCTTTGTGTTCAAAGTCTTGGCATCCTGCTAGGCCTGGCTCAAATACCGCCTTTCACAGGGACCCCCTGACCAGGGGCCACTCCCCTTCTCCCTGAGTTTCTATCAAGGACCAGGTGCCTCCCTCTGCCCTTCAGGGAATCCCCTTTGGAGGCTGTGAGGCCATCAAGTCCAAAGGTGACCGAAAGCACCGCATCACGAGCTCACGAGCGGGTAGCATGGGGCGGGGGCAGGGCACTCAGCACCGGGCAGGGCAGCCTCCCAGAACACCCATTCCCGGAAGGCAGAGCCAGACGCTGACCTCTCTGCTCGCTCTGAACCACCACACGCCCTGGTCACTTTCCTCGACGCCATACAGTGACTGCTCAGTTCCGGGCCTCAGTTTCCCCACCCATAAGATGGTGATCACAGCAGTTCCTTCTTCCTAGGCTTAGCGGGATTGAACAAGATGGCAGGTGGGAGGCTCCGCCAGCCGCTGGCACCAGCTGGCTGTTACCTTGCTGCCTCCGTTCGGGGCTGCGAGTTTACGGCGGGCTGCTCTGGGGCCTTGGGGAGGGTGCCGACCCTCTCTGGGCTGCGGCTTTCCCTTCTCTGATGACTTCTAGAATGAGCGGTGCCCCAGGTCTATCCGCCTCCCGGAGGGGCAGGCGCAGGGACCCCCAGGGGAGAGTCTGAATGCTGCGCCTGTCTGCCCTGGAGAAAGGAGGAAGGGGAGTCCTGGTGGCATCCGGGGAAGGACTTCTAGAAGCTGGAGAAACGCTGCGAGCTGGCGGGTGGGGGCTGATGGCTGCCACCCGATTTCGGGTTCGTGTCAGGCTGGACTGGGGGGCAGGCTGGGTGGAGTTTGCTGCCTTCATTCACTCACACAGTCGGCTCATTCATTCACTGAGGAAGGCTGCCCGGACCCCTCCACTAGGGGCCAGCCGTGAAACCCTTGCTCCAGCCGGGTGGTCTGGGTTCGAATCCTAGCGCTGCCTCTCCTCAGCTCTGTGGACGAGTCCCTTCAGGGCTCTGTGCCTCAGTTTCCCCATCCATAAAGCAGGGGGCATCGTGGTACCCAGACACGGATGATAGCTCCGCCACGGGTGTCCAGCGATGCTGGGGTCCGCCCCCCACCCTGCTCCTGCCTTCTGTGTCTCCCCGACTCTCTTCTCCGGGGCTCCCCGCCCTTTCCCTCCCCGCTGCCGACATTCCCGGCCCGGGCGCTCCGGGAAACATTCCGTGGTTTGCAGCAGACTGCCCGGCTCCTCGGCGCCTCAGATGTGGGCAGAGTGGGCGGCGGCCGGGCGGGCGCAGGCTGGGGACTGGGGAGACTGTGCACCCCCCGACCCCCCACCCCAGCGCCGGGCACACGGCGGGGGGAGGCGGCAGGCGGCACTCACAGACAGGCAGTTGGGGGACGCCCTCCCCTGCTCAGAGCCCTCCCAGGGCTCCCTAGTGCCCTTTGAGTAAAGCCCAGCCTCGCCCTCCACCCCACCAGACCCACACGGCCTGCGCGACCTACCCCGACCCCTCCTTGCCCTCCCCTCTTCACTCTGCTCCAGCACACGGACCTCCTCACCACCACCCCCAACGCGCCAGACTCCGTCCTGCCCCAGGGCCTTTGCACGTGCTGAGCTCTCCATCACTCAGACTGATGCTGCCTCCTCAGAGAGGCCTGCCCTGCCCACCCGGCTTCTGTTACCCTCTTCCCAAGTCCTGTAGCCCTCCTCCCCAGTTGAAAGTCTCATGCGTTTATTCCTTTCCTCTCTTACTGTTTCCTGGGCTGGATTGAGAGCCCCGGAAGGGCGGGGCTGGGGGGGTCCTGGTGCTCGGTGGCCAGCGGCCGGAGTGCACACTCCCTGAAAAGGCAGCGAGGCCACGGAAGTCTTCTTGGACTCTGACCACAGTCTCTCCTGCTGTAGCTGCTTGAGTATCACCCACGCCCTGGGCACGGCCCTTCACAGTTTGCAAGACACCTCCCGGGCCATCAGCTGACCGGATTTCCTGCAGAACGCCGTCGGGAGGAGGCTCCATTCTTCACGGCCCGCCCCGCCATGCAGAGGAGGACACGGAGGCAGGGAGGTGGCAAGCTTTGCTCTTGGACCAGATGAACCGAGACGCAGTGAGCGCGTCTGCATGAGGACCTTGGAGGGCCTGACACACTCCTGCCTCCTCCATAGAAATCAAAGAGTTAAACGTGATTGTTACACACCCAGGCCGGTCCATGACCATATAGTTATTATTGTCGTGTGTACCGTTTCTCTCTGATTGCACCCGAAGTTAAAACGACAACATTTCCTAGGGCCCCGAGCATCTCTGGAGCCCGGCACTGGGCCTTCTCTGGCTACGGAGACACTCAGGCTCCCTGGGACTTGGGGGCCGAGGCTGGACTCCCTCCACCTTCTGGTCCCATTTGTTAAATGCTGCCTGGAGCCCCTCAGCCATGTTGGGGTCTTTGATGTTCTGAGCATAAAGGGACCTCTTCGGAACCGTCCGGCCCACTCTGCTTCTGAGGGTGGAATTCCCACCAGTCCAGGCTTGGTTGCCTCCCGTCTTGGATGCCTCATTACCTGACACCTGGGTAGAAGAAAGTCTTTACCGCAGTGGAGCTGAGGCCTGCAGAGGTCAAGCTCTGCCCTCCGGGCCACACGACCCTCCTGCCGGCCCTCCTTCACTTCTGTGCCCAAGGGCGGCCTCGCCTGTGGCTCTCAGACCCGTCCGGGGTCTGGCTGTCCCAGCTCTTGTGTTTGGGGGCTGCTCATGGGTGGGGCTCAGGCTGAGCTCATTTGAGGGGTCCCAAATGACACAGCTTATGGCTGAGCCCGGAGGAAGGTCTGGGAGAACATGGCGGATTTGACGGAATTTGCCCAGCTTCTTGTGTTTTAGGCTGAAGCCCAAACTCTCTGTCTTCCCGTGCAGGCCGATGAGCCCTTGCTTCTTCCTCTTCAGGATATCCCCAGTTTGACACCTGGACCCAAACCTCCCCTGTACTGGGGCTCCTACCTCTATTGATAAGACCTCAGGCTTGCACAGAAATGTGTCTCACGCAGCCAGTTCTGTGTGAGCTTCCCCTGACGCTGGAGATGGGCGATGGGGGCTCGCTATCCTCCCCTCTGACATCTAGCCACACGCCTCTTCCCCTTCAACCCAGTTCTGCCCTCCACTTGCCATGGGACTCCATTATCTGCGTTTTCAAGTTAAGTGTCAAGTTGCCGCCATTCTTCCTCCCACCCCTAGGCCCCCATCACCAATGGCCTGATTGCCGCCCTAGGCTCCCCCTGCTCTCTGGCTGCCACGTCAGCCCCAGACGATCCCTTCTCCCCACAGAAGCCCAAGGGAGCTCTAAAAAATGTAAAACAGGCCTCCTCCGCCCACAGCCCTCTAGGGCACCCAGCTCCCTAGGGTGGAAGCCCAAGTCCTCTGCACAATTCCCAAGGCCCTGCACAACCTGCCCTCCCCTTACTCTCCCCCTCGTTCGTGCTGCTCCAGCCACATGGGCCTCCTTGCTGTTCCTCCAACAGGCCAGGTCCGGTGCTGCCCCAGGGCCTTTGCACGGGCTGTTCCTGCTACCTGGAATGCCATTCCCCCTTCTCTTCGAAAGACTTCTGTCTCGTTCAGACCTCATCAGCTCTCAGCTCAGATGTCACTTCCTCAGTGAAGCCCTCTTAGATTGCCCGGTCTTATTCAAAGCCTCCAGATCCTCATAATCCTCTCCACATTCATGGTTTTCTTACTTTGTGCCCTGATATTTTCATTTTGTCTCCCCCACTGGAACATCAGCCCAGAGAGGACAGCGACCTTGGCCTGACTCACTGCCGTGTCCCCAGTAGGTGTTCAGCAAACGTTGGCTGAATGAGGAATGAAACACGAAACCAGCATATGACCCTCCGCAGCAAAGCGGGGAGAACCTGTCCCTGTGGATCCCAAGACGGCGACACGGACATGAGGAAACAAATCCCGCTGCCCCCAACCCAACCCAGTCCGATGAACCCGAGAGGTGGCAGTTACGGGGGGTCGTGGTAGGTCATGGGGTGTCATCCCCCCTCACCCCACCCCCAGCCTGACCTCCTCAGGGACCAGCAGAGCTCTGGCAGAACAGCCTCAGACATTCGGGCCCCAAACCATTTTCCCAGCGGGCAACCTGAGGGCCAGAGAGGGTAAGCCACTGACCCAAGGTCACAAAGCACGCCCGGGTCCAACCCCGGGTCTGTAGGATCTACAACGGTTGAGAGAAGTGTTCAGGGTCTGACCATGGGACATGAGCCAGCCCTGGAGGGGCGCAGGGATGGGTCCCAGTGGGGCAGACAATGGCGTTTTGGCCTCCAGTGTGCTCATGCTGGCTCCAAGAGCCTCGGACCCTTCCAGCCGGAGCCTCCGCTGCCCACCCTGCCCCATCTGTGGGATCCTAGCTCAGGGAACTTGGTCACACTCCCTGGAAGCTTCTGGAAGGGTGCTCGGTTTTAAGGGTGGATGCTGCAGGGCGTCCACTCCCTCCCTGGGGTCAGGGGGAACAGAAACGGGCAGAGCCCTGGCCAGCCGGCTCATCTGCCCCCCGCCCCCCCACGCCTTCCCCAGTCCTCTCTGCCCTCGGAACTGCCTGCCACAGGCCCCCGGGGGGCGACAGGAGTCAAGGCCGGGCCATCGCAAGGTCTCCGGCCTGCCGACCTGCCAAGAAGATGCGGCCCGCGGTGCCCTCTGGGCCACGCCAGGACGCCCGCCGAGCAGCCGCAGACCGGCTTCCAGGTGGAAGGCCCGGGAGAGCGGTCCTCTCCGGCGTCTGGCCTCAGTTTCCCCCCTCGTGACCACCTCTCTCCATCTTGCAAACGGCCGGGGGAGGATGGCACGGCCGCAGCTCTGCCTGGCCCCCCGGTCCCGGTGCCCAGGGGTCCCCCAGTCCGAAAGGCCGGAGCGCGCGCGCCGAGTCCCTGGCCGCCCCCGCCCGCCGGCCGCCCCACTCACCATCCACCACATCTTGGCCGTCACGTCGTAGCAGAGCTGCCATTTGACCGACGTCTCTCCTGGCTTGCTGGACACGGGGGGCCCGGGCACCTCCATGCTGGCCGGGGCGCGGGCGGCCGGGGCGCCTCACTCGGAGCGCAGCGCGGGCCGGGCCGGCCGCCGGGCGTGCGGGTCGGGGCCACCGGCTCCCATGGCCCCCGCAGGGCCCTCCCGGGGGGCGTCGAAAGGGGTCCCGCGGCTCAGCTGGGGAGCGCGCGCTGCGGGGAGCGCCGGGCAGGGCGGGAGGGGTGCGGAGGCGCTAAGCTGAGACGCGCCGGGCCATCCCCGCCGAGGGGCCACCCACAGCCCCAGGAGGCCGTCGCAGGCCGCGCGCGTGTGTGTGTGCGCGCGTGCGGCGGCGACCAGCCCGAGCGTGGATTTGTGAATGAGGCTCTGATTGGGAATATCCCCCCGCCCACCCCCGGAAGGAGTGTGGCTTGTCCGGGCGGCCCCCCCTCGCCTCTCTGCCTCCCCGTCGGCTGCATCCTCCATCGGGAGGGGCGCCTGGGGCCAGAGGGCGTTGGGGTCCTGCAGCCCTGGGCCGACCCACCACTTTCCCACCCACCCACCTCCCCATCCCAGTCGCCCTGGGAACAGGCCCGAGGCCTGAGGCAGTGGGCCGGCCCACGGTAGGTTTGAGAGGTTGGATGCCAAGTGTGGGAAGAGGGTGGGACTCCGGGGCCCTGGATCTGGGGAGGAGGAGATGGGTGCTGAGCTCTGGCTGTGGTGCTCGCAGACGAGTGGCTGCCCCTCTCTGGGCTCCAGGCGCCCTGTCTGGAAAAGGACAGAGAATCACTGTGGATGGGGGGCGGGGAGGCGGAGACAAAATCCCGGAGCCCACAGGAGGGGCTGTTACTGTCATTTTATTTCCCGTTTTCCCTTCCTTCTCCCAACCTCTGAGGAGGGGCAAGCCCCAGGAGACTCTCTCCAGGTCATCGTCTAATCATTGCTGTGCATTTATGGAGCACCGAGTGTATGCCCAATCTCAGTGAGAAGGTCCCTGCTCTGTGCGGGTCAGATGTCCTGGCCCTGCACTGGTGGTAAGAGGGACGGAAGGTGGGTAGCAGGAAGGACTGCCAGGTGAGGGCTGCCCATGGGCTCTGAAACGGCCAGAAGGGGGTCTGGCTGGAAAGCAGTTGGCTTTGGGTTTTCACGTGGCCTTGCAGTTGGACGAGTAGGAGCGGGCAGAGGAGGCAAGATTTGCTGAGCCCCGGTGCTGCACACACAGGGCAGAACAGGGGGAACATGGCTGCCCAGGCTCACCCTCTCTGCTCTGTCTCCCAACGACCAGGACCACTCTTCCTTAAATGGGGTCTGACAACTGTCACCTGCCTGCAGCCCTCCATGGTTCCCAGGGTCCCCCAGTTAAGGCCCTGGGGACTTAAGGGCCTGGCTTCCCTGCATTCCCTCTGCCTGGCACACCCTTCATTCTTTTATCACCTGGGGACTCTTATGCATCCTTCAAAACCCAACGCAACATTCCGCTCCTCCCTCTAAGGGTGACAGAGTCAGAGAGAGACAAAGAGAGACAGAGATAGAGAGACAAAGGGAGAGACAGAGATGGAAAGACAGAGAGAGAGAGAGAGAGAGAGAGAGAGCCCGCCCTGTCCACTGTCTGGGTCAGACACTTAACTCCCACCGTAAGGGGCTTGGATTATCACCCACACTTTCCTGGACAAGAAGACACCCATGTGATCCACACCTTCCCAGTCCCAGGCCCCAGCTCTGAGCACATAGGATTGAGAATATCTGTGCCCCACTTGGGGCCCGTGGAGGACAGGACCAGGAGCTGAGCCCTCACGGGGACTCCCGCATCCCCCAGAGCGGGGCTGTTACTGACCACTCACGGCGCGCCAGGTGTACGATCACCTGTCCAAGAGCCGGGGGGGGGGGGAGTGCAGTACTTTGATTTTTCCTTTTTTACAGAGGGGAAACCGAGGCTCAGAGAAGTCCGGTCAGGAGCCTAGGGACACGTGGCAGGTAGAACTCACCCCTGAGATGTGGGAGGGACACGTATCCACCCCCCGACTTCCCTCATCTCCTTGAGGTCTCCGCTCCAATGTCCCCTCCAAAGGGAGGCTCCCTCTGACCCCCGTGTTTAAAATTACTCCCCTCCCGGCTTTGTTGGCTCTTTATCATGATTATTTATTTCCTGTCTGCATCCCCCGTGGAGGGTCCGCCTGCAGAGGGTCAGCCTCCCGGCGGGCAGACTTTCCACGTCATCTTCACCGCTTTGGCCCCGGGTGTCTGGAACCGGCCTGGCACAGAATGGACGCTCAGTAATATATCTGTTGAATGGATGAGTGAATGAATCAATAACGGGCCAGGGTTTTGCAAACAATGGCATTTCCTGCTGACTTTCACAAAAGGCATTTTCATCTTGCCGCAAGAGATCCAGGTCCGGCAAGTGGGGTGGGGAGGGGCAAGGAGCTGGGCACCGGCTCACAGGGGCTGAGCGAGGCCACCCCTCGGCCTCGGCCGGCACAGCCCAGCCCAGCGGACGCAGTTCGCCCACATGGAGGCCCCCGCCCGTAACTATAATTTGCCTCAGTACCTTGTGGTCGTAGGAGACAATTACCCCACAGATGTGCGGTTGGAGTAAGGCATTCAGACGGCGGGTCAGAGCCCGGGCCTTGGCGGAAGGCAGATGTGGGAGGCAATCTTCAAACAAGAAGGGAGGGAGAGAGAGAGACAGAGACAAAGAGACAGAGGGAGAGCTGGGGACGGGGAGAGACAGAGACGGCAGAGAGACGAACTGAAACAGAGAAAGACATTAACACAAGGACAGACCAAGAAAGGCCAGGAGACCAGCCACACCCCATCTGACGGGCCAGGCTGGGAGGCTGCTGGGTCACACACCCCACACTCCCAGCCCCCCGGGGCCTGGCTGGTCAGCTACAGTGTTCACTCAGGGAAACTGAGACCCTGAGAACCAGCCCAAAGCCTCAGCCACAGCTGAGCTAGGCCAGGGCCTGGATCCCTGTGAGTCCCCCCGCTTCCTGTCCTCTAATACCAAGGGCAGAGGGCCCAGGTCCCGAAATCTTTGCCCATTCCATGCCTCAGTTTCCCCAGGTGCTGAATGAGCAGGCTAGATTAGGGAGGCCCCATTCAGCCTTCGGTGACTCACCCTCTCCATTTTGTGCATGTATCACCAGACATTTTTCTTTCGATCAAACTGTTTAAGTAAAAAGACTGAGCTGGGGGCGCCTGGGTGGCTCAGTGGGTTAAAGCCTCTGCCTTCGGCTCAGGTCATGATCTCAGGGTCCTGGGATCGAGCCCCACATCGGGCTCTCTGCTCCGCGGGGAGCCTGCTTCCTCCTCTCTCTCTGCCTGCCTCTCTGCCTAGTTGTGATTTCTGTCTGTCAAATAAATAAAATATTTAAAAAAAAAAAAAAGACTGAGCTGTATTTAAAGAGAAAAGTATAGCTCATCCCTCGGGCTGCCATGAGTCAAGGTCAGCAGTGAGGATAAATGCACCGGACACTGCATTCTAGCCCTAACCCTGACCCTGACCCTGATCCTGACCCTGACCCTAACCCTAAAGCTTGCTCTCTCATTGTTAAAAAGATAACCAAATATTTAAGAGGTTTTACAGGTGGGTTAGGAGCATCCCAGGGCTGTGGGACAGTACCAAATGACCTACCACACATGTCCTCAGAATCCCAGAAGAAGAAAAAGAGGCAGAAGAATATCTTAAGGGGTGCCTGGATGCTCAGTGGGTTAAAGCCTCCGCCTTCGGCTCAGGTCATGATCCCAGGGTCCTGGGATCGAGTCCCGCATTGGACTCTCTGCTCCGTGGGGGAGCCTGCTTCCTCCTCTCTCTCTGCCTGCCTCTCTGCCTAGTTGTGATTTCTCTCTGTCAAATAAATAAAATCTTAAAAAAAAAAGAAGAATATCTTAAGAGAGAATGGCCAATAATTTTCGAAAATTAAAGACATTAAATCACAGATCCCAAAGTTTAGAAAATAGCAGACACAATAAAAATCCCCCCAACACATACTCAGATATGTCATATCCAAACGCATAAAATTAAAGATACAGAGAAAAATTTTGAAGGGGGATGAGGACAAAGAGACGCGTTACGGACAGAGGCCCGACAGTAAGATTCACCACAGGCCTCTCGTCTGAACGTGGACAGGCAGGAAGGCAATGGAGGGATATCTTGAGGACGGGGAAAGACTGCCAACTCCGAGTTTTATACCCAATGAAAGTATCACTTGAAAATGAAGGTGAAAGGAAGGGTTTTCAGCAAACAAATGCTGAAAAAATTCATGATTAGCAAGACACCCGCTTTAAATAAGAAGACAGATGAAGGGGCGCTGGGGTGGCTCAGTGGGTTAAAGTCTCTGCCTTCAGCTCAGTTCATGATCCCAGGGTCCTGGGATTGAGCCTCGAGTCAGGCTCTCTGCTCAGCAGGGAGCCTGCTTCCCTTCCTCTCTCTCTGCCTGCCTCTCTGCCTACTTGTGATCTCTCTATCTGTCAAATAAATAAATAAAAATATTAAAAAAAAAGAAGACAGATGAAGTTAAGGGATGGGGGAAATGTACAAGAGAACACGAAGTTCAAATAAACGTAAGAAATAAAAACAGAGCTTACAGGAGAAATTGGCAAGTCTACAATTATCCTTGGAGACCTCCACACTGTTCCCTTAGCAATTGATAAGGAAAAGGAGACAGGAGGTCTGCAAGGCTCCAGAAGAGCTAGATGACACTGTCCACCAGCTTGAAATGACACGTACAGAACACACCATCCAACAACAGAGTATGCATCCTTTCCAAGTTCGCATGGAACATTCCCCATGAGAGACCATATTCTTTTACATGCTTATTTATATCCATGCGTCTCTCTCATAGGGGGACCATCTCCCCCGTGAGAGACCATAGGCTGTGAAATGAACCTTGATAAATTGAAGAGAATTCAAGTCACCCACATTATGTTCTCCGACCATAACAAAATCAAACTCCGTATCAATATCAAAGAGACATGTGAAAAAAAATTTCCAAATATTTGGAAATTAAACAACCAACTTCTTAATAACCCAGATCAAAGAGGAAAGCATAAAACATAAGAAAATACTTGTAATTCAATGAAAAGGAAAAAACAATATATTAAAGTTTATGAGATGCCACGAAAACAGGACTTAGGTGAAAAATTATAGCATTAAACGCTTATATGATAACTTGCGTGACTGTGCTTAGTGCCATTAAGCTGTATGCCTAAAAATGGTTTCAGTGATAAATTTTATGGTACATTCATTTTACCACAGTTGGAGAAAAAATCACAAGAGGGAGGAAAGTAACCTAACCATTGAGTGACACCATAACCTTTGCCGTACTCTCATGGTTATGGCACTCAAGGGCTGGAGGGACCCAAGGTGGGTATCTGTGAAATCAGCTGCCCACAGCGCTCTTCTCTGCGCAGGACAGACTTCTTTTTTTTTTTTTAAGATTTTATTTATTTATTTGACAGAGATCACACGTAGGCAGAGAGGCAGGCAGAGAGAGAGGAGGAAGCAGGCTCCCCACTGAACAGAGAGCCCGATGCAATGCAGGTCTCGATCCCAGGACCTTGAGATCATGACCTGAGCCAAAGGTAGAGGATATAACCCACTGAGCCACCCAGGTGCCCCAAGGACAGACTTCTCAGCTCAGGACCTCTTCCCTGACTCTCGGCCCCATAGGATCTTCCCCTCGGGTTTCCAGCTGATTTCATCCTTCACAACCACATGGCTTAACTCTCGCTCATGCCTTCCTGTATCGAGGGCTCTTGCTCTGGCCCTTGACCCTCATCCTTTCAGGTCCCACCCAAATGCCACCTTCTGTAGAATGAGACCTTCCATGACCACCAGAAGACTTGTTTGTGTCTGCCTGCATTCGCTCAGGCAAGCCCCTTCCCTTCCTTGAGTCTTAATTTCCCCATCTGTAAAATGGGTCCGATGACGTTTTCTTTGCAGCTTTGCTAGGAGAGCCAATATGGCATCGGATGCCTCCCAGCCAGGGCTCTGGGCATGAGCCATTCACTCACTGATCCATCAGACTTCTGCTGAGTACCTGCTGTGATGCTAGATCCTGCTCTGAGCCCTGGGGAGCATAGCAAGACCAAGGCAGGCCCCAGTCCTGCCCTCGGGGTGCTCACAGTATGCTGGGGGAAATGAACATTCGATCAATATATATATTAATATATAAACTAAGTATTAATATATAATCAGTTATATAAATACATAATTAAATGTCAATACATACATAATTAAAATAGATTAATAAATTAATACTTTTTAAACATTTATTTATTTGAGAGAGGGTGTGCATGGGCACAGAAGTGGGGGGAAGGGCAGAGGGAGAGAATCCTCACGCTCTCAGCTGAGCACTCAGCCCTACACAGGGCTGGGTCCCATGACTGTGAGATCGCTACCTGAACTGAAAGCAAGAATCAGAGGCCCAACCGACTTTACCACCCAGGCGCCCTTATATATTCATATTCAAATGACAAAGGTGGCAAATTCTGATGAGGGGAACTCTGGGGAGCTCTGGCCTCATTATTATTATAAGACATTATAAGCCACATCGTTATTTGCCTGGAAGCCAGCATGAGCCTCCTCTTTTAACTTAGCTCCCCTTGCACTGTTTACCACACACCAGCCAGGGAAAGACCTGAAAACGCAGATGTGCTTGACTCAGCTCTCCCCCGGGGTAAAATCCTCCTATGGTTTCTTACTGCCTTCAAGATCAAAACCAGTTTCATCATCGGGTCTCCAGGGACTGTGACATCACTAGTCAGCCCCCTGGTAACTTCCCCCACCTTTGCTCCTCCAAGGCTACCCCTGTGTGTGAAAAGAAGGTGAGAATAATTTGCAGGTAAGTATCTGGAGGAAGAGAGTTCCAGGAAGGGGACACAGCCTGTGCAAAGGTCCTGGGGCAGGACCTGCCTGGAGTGTTGGAGAAACAATGAGGAGGTCCATGTGGCTGGAACAGAGTGAGAGGGAGAGAAGGAAGGATGGGAGGGGACAGGGATAGGTCCTGCAGGGTCTTGGGGACCTCAGGATAGCCTTGGGCTTTCACTATCCCAGGGAGGTGAAAGTCCTGGAGGGCTTTTGGCAGGGGAGGGCGGGACCTGACTGGGGTGATCACGGACGCCCTCTGGTGGCCGCAGTGGGACGGACAGACTTTGGGGTGGGGGCGGGCAAGGGCATTTAGCAGGGTTTAGGGCGGA
Source organism: Meles meles (assembly GCF_922984935.1). Classification (NCBI taxonomy): domain Eukaryota; kingdom Metazoa; phylum Chordata; class Mammalia; order Carnivora; family Mustelidae; genus Meles; species Meles meles. The sequence continues at coordinate 2,318,378 of NC_060085.1, read as the reverse complement.
AGGGACTTCGCTGGTCCAGGCTGGGGCAGGGGGCGGTGATGGAGGCTGGACCAAGTGGAGGTAGAGAAGGGGAGAGAAGTGGACAGGTTTAGGATAGAATTTTGAAAGCAGCGGTGACAGGACTTGCTTATCCATTAGATGTGGAGAGAGCAAGCCACAAAGAAGTCAAAGATAACATGGAGATATTCGGCCCCGCCCCTGGAAGGATGGCACCGCCATGTGCTGAGATGGGGACGACATGGAGGAGCGGGATTCGGGACCAGACACAGTTCCGTCCTGAGGAACGTCCCCTTGGAGATGTCAGGTGGATTCTTGGATCACGGGCTGGGCTCATTGGAGGGTTTGGTGGGGGGCAGCCAGGCAGAGAAAGAGTAGGCCCTTGGATGAGGGCCTGGGGTTCTTTCTGGATCCTGTCCCCAGCACGCGCTCCACAGTCCCCCCAGCGGCATAGGACCCTCCGTCCATCTCGGGCCTGGATCTGTCCACGACCCCCGGTGCTGAAGTTCTGGCTGCGCGCTGCAAACCCGGGGCTGGAGTCAAGTACTTGCTAGGGACTGAGCGCTCGAAACCTATCCCTGGACTTCACCCGGACGGCAAAGCTCCTTCGGTGCCGTTGGTCTGAGCCGGTTTCTAATCCGGGCCCACGCCAACCTGCATTGTATAGACCTCCAAAGAGAGGCAGGTGTGTGTCACCCTAAGTTCCAAACTCCCTTCTCTATAGGCCATTACTGTCCCTTTAAGGATTACGTAATGCGTCACTCACTCAGGCTCTAAAGACCAGCCCCAGTCCCGGATGAGGATTGGCTGATGAGTTCATGAATATGTAGATCACCCACAGCCACCTCCCTCTGGTAGGCCCAGGAAAGAGAGGGGGCGGAGAGAAGGCGGGGCTGGGGGCGGGGCGCCGTGCTGGAAGACCCCACCCAGTATTTTGTGCATTTTGATTCCTGCGGGGCCTCCAGTCCCTACCTGCCTACAGCAGGTGCTCAATAAATCCTGTCGATGTTCGGATCCAGTAGGAGTGATGTCTGCGTTTTTGCTTTTCTGATTCGGGAGGAGGATCTGTCTTGTCTTAGTCGTATCACATTAAAATGACCGCGGCTGTTATTTATGTGCATTAATTAATCTCCCATAGTCCTGCATGGTGCATACCCTCATGAGCCCCATTTTACAGGTGAGGAAACTGAAGTTTGGAGAGAGAGAAGCTGCCGAGGGCGAGCAGGCCTCGACTCCCCCAGCAGGTCCTGGGAACCAGAGGTGGGCGTGCCAGTCCACGTCCTCGGGGGCCGCGCGACCCATGTCACCCTAGCTTGCCCGCCATGCACCCTGTTGGCGTCCTCTGCAGCTCTGAGGCCCAGCGGGTCAACGGGCCCCTGTTCGTCCCTAGGACCTAGCTAATCCCTCCCTCTCCGCTTTGGCCTGTGCTGTTCTCTGAGCTCGGAGCCTCATGTATGCCGCTGTCCCATCCCAGCATCTTAGGATCCAGGGCGGGAGGGAGAGCCAAGGCTGGGCAGCCGGACCGCATTCAGCCTGCTAGACCGCTGGTGGGGCTGACCCCAATGGCTTTGAGGGACAGGCTAAGAAATGCGGATAGGGTAGCTTTGGAGTCCCAGCAGAGAGCCCGGAGGTCCCTTCACTGCCTCCCGCAGCCCCCAGAGCAGTGAGCGGCACACAGTGCGTGCTCAATAAATGCTTGTAGCCTTTCGAGATGGTGACGCCAGTCAAGGACCGAGGCATGGGTCTCTGCTGCCCCCTGCTGGTGTCCTGGAGTGAAGCCTTTGGAAAGGAAACTTTGAAAGGGATCGATTTGGCGCTTGTGTAGGTCTGACTCCAGGCTTTCTAAATATTAACTCGTCCTCCCCACAACCACCCTCAAAACGGGGTTCCCGGTTAGCTTCATTTTACAGAGGAGGGACACTGAGAGATCTGAGCCAAGGGACTGGCCTCTGTTCGGACAATTGTCATAACTGGGATTCAAACCCAGGGCCGAAGACCTCCAGACTTAACTACTGTGCTCTTGGGACATTCAGCCAACAGCCGCTATGTGCTGGGCTCTGGGGAGTAGGGAAGGAGATAAAACCCGCAGGCATCAATGGCATGCTGATTCGGGAACCGTGCCCCGCAGGTAACATACCCAGTGACCAGTTATTCGTTTTGGCACATTCTGGGCTGGTTTCCCTTACAATTCAGTCATCTGCGTGACTTTGAGAATCAGCTTGCCCAGTTCTTTGGAAACTCTTGCAGGGATCTGGACTGGGTCGAAGTTCTCTTTAAGATCAGGAGTCTTAACCTTAGCGGCTTAAACCATTCATTATCTGAGTTTCTGTGGATCAGGAATCTGAGGGTTCTTAGCTGGGCTCTCTGTCTTCTTCCCAGACTCTCCTGGGCTGCACTCAAGGGCTTGGCCAGGGCAGGGTCTCATCTAAAGGGTCGATGGGGGAAAGACCCCTTTCCAAAGCTGTGTGGTTGTTGGTGGGACTCAGCATCCTCGCTGGGATCTGGGAAATGTTGGCACTTTTCCCAGAATGCTGCCCATACCTGCCCTTTCCGTTCTTGCATCTTTACAAAATGTATTTAAAATGAATTTTTAACTTCTTAAATGATTCTTGACTGTATTCAGCTTGTGAAGATTGCAAGTGAGGCTCAACTGTTGGTCCTCTGGCCCTCCAGTTCCTCACTCCCCCGAAGCGTCCTCCTTCAGCATCCTGGTGGAATCGGTTCTAATCCTCCTCATCTTTATGATCATACACACTCCTCCCACCCCGGCCCAGCCTTCAGATGAGGCAGCCCTGGGGGGGCCTGTGGGCTGACCACAATCTCATGAGAGACCCCGAGCCAGGACCTCCTGGCTACGTCTGCTCCTGGATTCCTGACCACAGAAACCACAAGATAACCAATGCATATTGCTTTAAGCTACTAATTTGGATGAATTTGTTATACAGCAATTACTAACTGATATACCTGCATGTTACTTAGCGTAGCCCCCCTGGATGAAGCCGACATCGCAGCAGGGCTCGGCTGTGAATGCCTGTTCACTCCATGCAGATGCCCAGCCAGGACTACTGCATCGTAAGCGTGTACAGTCCAAACGTTTGACAGCTCAGAGTTACATTTAAAAGCTTCAGTTGGGGAGTGCCTGAGTGGCTCAGTGGGTTGAGCCTCTGCCTTGGGCTCAGGTCATGATCCCAGGGTCCTGGGATCGAGCCCCACATCGGGCTTTCGGCTCAGCAAGGACCCTGCTCCTTCCCCCCCACCCCCCTCTCTGCCTACTTGTGATCTGTCAAATAAATAAATAAAATCTTTTTTTTTTAAAAAGCTTCAGTTGATTAAAAATAACTTGAACTACAGTCTAATACATTTGACTTTTAGCCACTACATAGCACACGGAAGCAGGTGAGAGCCAGCCAGAAGGCCAGAGTTCCCTTCCTGTGGAGCTGCCTCAGGCAGGCACTTAGCCTCTCTGGGCCTCAGTTTAGTAGAAACTGCTAGAACGGGGCAGGGCTCTCATCAGGACCTCCCTGAGAGGGTGGTGGTGCGTGACAGGAGTTGAGTCGCAGAAAACACCGCACCCCCCACCGCCCCACACCGTGCTGTCCCCAAGAACCTTGTGCAGTGGTGGATGTGAAGCTCTCGAGCCCCTGAAATGGGGGTTCATTTGACCAAGGAAGGGAATTTATAATTTTGTAGATCGATTTAACTGTAAACAGCCACATGCGGTCCGTGTATGACTCAGGCTTGAAACAATGCATGGCAAGCCATAGGTGCTTAATAAATGCTTGGTAGGAATATTTCCCTGCCACATTATCTTCCAGAGTGCTGATCTGCATCCCAGCAGCAGCACAGAGGTCACCCTGGTGTCCTTCTCCAAGCCAGTCTGATTACGTCTCTCCCCTGCTCAAAGCCCTTCTGTGACTTCTCATTGTCCTTAAGATAATGGCCCAGACTGGTTAACCTCATTGCGGTTACAACTTTTAGCACACTCTGGGGTTACTTTTCCTGCAGGGCTGGGTTTTTGCCCACCTTCCTCCTTGCCTGGGGCCTTGGGAGAGTGCGGACAAGGTCCGGCACGTGGTAGCTGCTTCATCTCCAGAGGCCCTCTGTCGCTGAGTCCCTCCCAGCCTACATCTTCTCCTCCAGCCGGTGCTGTGTCTTAGCCGGCCATCCAACCTCCACAACATCTCAGCCTCTGAGCCTTTGCCTAGGCTGTTCCTTCCATCCAGAAAACCCTTCCAGGCGGACTCAGACTCAGCTTTCCAGCTCCCACCCTAACTGGCCTCATTCTGTCTGAGGTGCTGGAGCAAGGTGCTTGCTGTCTCTGGGCCTCAGTTTCCTGAACTGCACAATGGGATGAGTTATTGATAAGACTAAAAGATGTGGCTGTGGCCCGGTGGCCGACTGGGGATTAAGTGGCTCCTGGATGAGTGGTTGGTGTCAGCATCGGCGTGGCGGTCCCCACCATTCAGAGCCCTGCCCAGCCAGACCCTGCCCGGCTCCTCCACGGACAGGAAGGGGCTCGTGGGTGCTGGGCGGGGTGGGGGGAGGTGACTGCTCATGGGGACGGGGTTGCTTTTGCGGGTCTGAACGTGCTGGAATTAGGCACACGCGGTGTCCGCACAACCTTGTAAATGTATTGAACGCCTCTGGGTTGTACCTTTTAAAATGGTGATAATGGGGAATTTCATGTTCCGTGAATTCTACCTCGGATTCAAGAAAATGCACCTTTTAGAGCGTCTCTCCTCCGGGGACCACCTCCGTGAGGGACGGGCACACAGCAGGTGGGCGGGTGTCTGCGGAACGAGCAAGCGAGAGAACCCAGCGCCAGAGGCACCCGCTCTCCTGGGGAAGGACGAGTCCCATCTCCTCTGCTTCCGGGAGACTCAGAGGGAATCTCGGTGTAGAAACATTCCCAGAATATCTCCTCCTGCACCCCTAACCGGAAATCTGGGTTTTTCTTTGCCCAGGCAGCTCAGTGGGGCCAGACGCGCTCTATCGACGAGAGGCGGCGAATAAGGGAGGACCCGGTCCTTTAGCAAGTAAAACTTTTATTAAATAAACTTTCAGTTTCTCCAGACCAAAGAGAGGCATTTGGACATTGAAATGATGGTTGCAGCTTCTCACCTGAAACACGCCACAGTGACAAGGACCTCTCCAGCCAGAAATCCAAACCAAATCAACCCAAAGTTCCCTCTAAGTCCCTTTCTTGTCTTCCTTTTCTGTGTGTGTGTGTGTGTGTATGTATGTGTGTGTGTGGCGGTTTGTCTCCAAAAGTCGGTTTGCAAGTTGAAACGTCATGAAATTACTTGTAGCAGAAATAAAAAGTACATCGTACAAATCACGCAGGTCTTCGATGTGGAGTATAAAAATGGTATTTACAGCCAGTAAACATGGGCCAGCGGGGCACACACCACTGCACACCCACACGCACTCCCAAGCAGGCCCGCGGAGGGCTTGGCGGGTGCCGGGGACACGCACGAGGCCCCCTCGTGGCCCCTGGGCACGCGCACGCAGACGCACGGGACACAGGCACGCTAGAGTGTCTCGGAACAATTATCAAACTCTGGAATATCGAAACAAGTTGGTCATTAAGACTTTTTTTTTTTCTTTTTTTTGCAATGTGTTCTTTTTTGTTTTTTTTTTTTTTTTGTTTTTTTTTTTTTTTTCTGGGTCAGTCAACACATTTTGGTAGAAACAAAAGGGAATGCTTTTTTTTTCCTTTACAAATTTTTTTTTTCTTGAGCTTATTAAGTTCTTTGGCGCCTCACTTGGCAAGAGGCCCCACTGACGTCCAACGAACTTGACTCTGTGCTTCAAAGTGGGTTTTCACGGTTTGAGTAGCTATACAGAGATGCCCCGACAGGACTTCCCTCCCCGCCCCGACTAGGAAACAAAAATCCAGTCATCTGATTTTTTTTTCCCCGTTTTGTTCTCTTTTCTTCTTTGTATCTGCTCAGAAAGACCAAAATTTAAAAAAAAAATTATCTGTAGAGGTATTTCTGGTAAAGGGGTGCTGGGACGGTGCAGGTTGGCTTGTCCAACGCGCTTGGCAATCTTGGTCATGAGATCGTGAACTCCAGGCTGGTGATCCGAAGGCAGGGAGGGAGGCTGCCTGCCGTTGGGAGGGGGCAGGAGGGGCGGGGGGCTCCCCGGACCCAGTCTGCCCCTGACGGAAAGCTAAGGGCTATTGGTCACATGAGTAAGGCTATGACGGGGGGGAGAAGGGGGGGGTCTCTTTTGTGCCTACGTCGGGGAAGGCAGGGCCCTGGGGTGAGGGAGGGGTTAGGGGTTCCGGAAGCTGCAGCTAAGACCAGGGACACTGGAGCTGGCTGAGCCCAAAGGCCTGCGAGAGCTGTCGGCAGCAGGGGCCCAGAGTCCTGGAGGAGTATCGCGTTGGCGGCTGATTCCCAGTGCTTCTCGGCGCCCTGGTCTGACATGACAGCGGGAGATGGGGAAACACTGGGCGGCCCAGTCATCCTCAGCCCTTCTTATGTCCCTGCTGAGTGACCGGGCCAGGGTCACCTTCTCTTGGATGGAAGGAAGTCGGAAAAGTTTGGTCCCATGATCTATACTCAAAAAATATATATACTGTCTATAGCTCTATATATATGCATATATATATATAGGAAAAGTTGTGATTTAGTTTGGGGAGCCACCAAGGAGGGGGCAGTGAACCTCTTGGCCCCCAACTCAGAAGCCCCCTCCCCCCAGCACTGGGGCAGATCACAAAGCCCCCTCCCCGCTCCATGGGGCCTTCGGTAGTGTTTCACATTAAGGGGGGTGGGCAAGGGGAGACAGGAGAGGAGAGGGAGGGCTGGTGTCCAAACTCGGTTGTAATTTACGGAAAAGTCCGGGCTCGGTTGGAAGCGGGAAGCCCTCCTGGGGTGGGAAGGCCCCTCACCTGGCGGAGAAGGGAGGGGCGTTAGGGTGCGCTGATGGGGGCCTACGACATCGCCTCCCACCTACACCCCCTGCCCTGGCCAGGCTGGGTTCTGGGAACCCAAGGGCCCCTGTCCTTTCACAGAGAGTCCATTTCCAGATCCGGAGGCCAACAAACCGCCTCGGAAGGGACTTGGGGCCGCTGAGCCCACTTTCTCCCGCAACCTGCGGCCTCGAGTTGTGTTTATTCTTGTCTCCCCCGCCCGCTCCCTGCCATTGAAGCTCCACGGGGGCAGCTCTGCCCCCCAAGCCCCGTCCCGTGTCCGGTCATTCACCAATGGGGTGTGGCCCCAAGCGCGGGGAAGAGCGCCTAGCGCTTAGTAGGTGCTCAGTAAGGACTTGCTGTCCCAGAGCGTTCAGGTGCGTGGGGCATTAGTCGCCCGATCCCGTGACCGGATACCCGTGAATCTGGGGGTGCTGATCAGCCCCTCACTGAGCACCTACTCGGCACCAGACCCCAGGCACGGCGCTTTGATGACGACGGCGCTTGTGATGGAAAAAAGAAAACCGAAATAAATGATCAAGAGCTTTCCAGGTGGCGGGTGGGCTTGGTGGGGAAAACACCGCATCCCCAAGCGGATCCTCCCTGTCTTGGGAGGCGACTTTCACGAACCCATTCCACAGATGAGGCTCGTCAAGGCTTGCGGTCAGCTACGTTTCCCCACTGGCCCCTTAGGCTCACTGTTCCTTCCCCAGAGAAGGTGTTTAGTTGTTGATAAAGTTGTTCTCTCTGATGGCAAAATCCATTCTTGGGGGTGTGTCTGGGGGGTACCTTTTTTGGGGGGGGGAGGGCAGGCTGGTGAGCAGGGCAAACATTCCGCTTTCTCACCAGCCCACAGAGCAGGAATTACACCAGAGAAGAGTTACGACCCCGGCCCAACTGCGAGATTCACAGGACAGGACAGAAGCCCCTCCCCACAGCCCACCCCACCCCAGACCAAACCTGGCTATTCGGGCGAACTTCTATTCATCCTTCAAAGCCTTCTTCTGGAAGGATTCCCCAACCACCCCCGGGCCCTAGTTCCACCACCGTCCCAGCCCCGACCAAAGGGGGGATGGGGGTTGCTCTAGTCTAGCTCTGTCCACAGCAACCCAAGCTGGGGACCCCTCATGGCCTCCAGCAGCATCCCCGGGGGCTGGGGAGGGTTGGGAGAATGAGGGGGTGTTTGGCCAAAACGGGGTGGGGGTGGGGGCGGGTGGGGCCGCCTGGCGGCTCACCTGGGCCAGGCCCGCAGCCTCCGGGCGGCTGTGGGCACGGTCAGTAGGGGTGTCCCGGGTCTTTGGGCCGCTTCAGCTGCACTTTGAGCCTCTTCATGCCGATCTGAAAGCCGTTCATGGCCTGGATGGCAGTCTGCGCGCTGGCCGGGTTGTCAAAGCTCACGAAGCCTGCGGAGACGGGGGCGGACCCGCGATGGTGGGCAACGTGGGCGTCCTCTGCGTTCTCCGGTGCTGCGGCCCCGGCATCCCGGCTCGCGGGGTCCTGGGGGCGGGGGGTGTGCGCTCGCAGGGGCAAGTGGGCCCGGGGAGGTAGGAGGGCGCGCCAGGGCACGCATAGCAGCCCGGCGCCTGGTTCTGACACCCTCTGGACTTGCATGCCTCCGGGGACGGGGTGCTTGCTTCCTTACCTGGGGTCTGCTCTGCTGAGACTTCCCACAGGTGGAGGGAACAGGTGAGGCCCATGGGGGTCCCATGAGGGCCACATTCTCCCTCCCTCCCCATCCTGGCTGCCTGCCTCCTTCCAGGCCCTGGATGCTAACCCTTTGCCCTTCCGACACTGCTGTCCATCTGGGATCTTGACTGTGGATCAGACTGTCTCTGTGTGAGTGTCCTTGTGACCCTTCTCTCTGTCCTTCTTGCCCTCTTCCTCTCTCTGCCTTTTTTTTTTTTTTAAAGATTTTGTTTACTTATTTGACAGACAGCGATCACAAGTAGGGAGAGAAGCAGGCAGAGAGAGAGGAGGAAGCAGGCTCCCTGCCAAGCAGAGAGCCTGATGCGGGGCTCGATCCCAGGACCCTGGGATCATGACCTGAGCCAAAGACAGAGGCTTTAGCCCACTGAGCCACCCAGGCGCCCCCTCTCTCTGCCTTTTATCTCTTTCTCTGTCTCTGTCTCTCTACCCCATCTCCCCCCCCCACCCCGCCCCGCTCCCCCCAGGCCATCAGAAACATCCTTCTCTGCCACTCCTCAACCTTCCACCAGCCCCGACTCCCTCCACCTGCCACCCCGGGCCACCCTGCCCTACTCCTGCCCCTCACCTCTCGGTCCTCGCAGGCTTCCCGGGAGGGTGTGGAGGCCACAGGGGCCAGGAGCCCTCTGGGGTGAGGGACTGCATGCCCAAGCATTTGAGGTGGGGGTCCCCGAGCTCTGGGTGAGAGGCTGGGTGAGGGGTCAGGTGGAGAGAGAGTGGGGGCAGGGCTGAGCGGTCCTGCAGAGGCCCGCTAGGGAGCCATGGGGGAATGTGGAGCCGGGGGATACGGTCTTCACGTCTATCAGCTGCCCTAACGCCTGCGCCCCGCTACACTGATCAGGAAACCGAGGCTCAGGGCAGGCACGGGACTCCTCACTGCTGAGAGGGATTGAGTGGGTTTTCCCTCACACGCCGCCTTCTTCATCCTGCAAGTGGGATGCTGAGGAGGGGCCTGGGCCCTCCCCTGATCCGAGTGACTCGAGTGTGCTCTTTGGCGGCCTGTGCCTCTCCCTCCTCCCTGGGTTAAATGGGGCCGCTCTTCCCTTTCACGGTTGGATACTGAGTATATACAGAAGGCGCCAGCTAAAAAGGCAAGACTTGGCCTTTGGAATGCAACAGGGTGAGATTAAGAGTCCCCATTTCAGAGTCAAACGGACTGGTTCCGATCTAGGTTCTGCCTCTTGGCTGCTGTGTGACCTTGGAGGCCAAGGCCCTGTAGGACCCGCCCCGTCCCCTCCCTGGCCTTCCCTCCTCCCACTTTCCCCCTCACTCTGCTCCAGCCGCGTACGGGCCTCCTGGCTGGCCCTCCAACACACAGGCATAGCTCTGCCCGGAACCCTGTACCCCAGACATCCTGGGGCTGGGGAATCTCACCGTTTGGGTCTCAGCTGAAACATTACCTCCCGCACACCGGCTTCTGGGTCCTTAGGAGCGGACGGTGCCAGCGTTCTTCCTGCCATTCATAACCCCTGACCGACTCCCTGCCTTGTTTGTTTCCACCTCCCACCCGTAAACCTGTGCTTTTCAACTCCGCAGTCGCTGGCCAGGGGCGGTCATTTAGATCTGGCTTCCTTAAAACTAAACCTTTGGTTCTGTGGTTGAACTGCCCCTCTCGAGGTGCCTGGCAGCCACGCAGTGCTCACAGCTCAGATGGCAGGGGCGAGAAAAACATCTCCGCCAGTGGAGAAAATTCTGTCGGGCAGTGCGGCAAGACTGCAAGCTTCGGAGGGCAGGAATTTTGTTGGCTTTCTTCGCCACCCTGTCCCGGCACACAGCAGGTGCTTAATAAGTGCTCCCTCTAACTTCTAACTGTGATTGTCTCGGACCACGCCTGTCTCCTAGCCGGCCACGCCAACCACGCCCTCCCACGTCCGTGTTCCTGGCAGCAAGCGGAGTCAGGGGGACAGGGCTGGCCAGCCGGAAGGGGGAGCCCGCGGCAGGTACTCACCAAAACATTTGCTCTGGTTGGTGGCCCGATCCATAAACACCTTGGAGGAGATGATATTGCCGAAGGGCAGGAACATCTGCGTCAGCTCCGTGTCTCCAAACTCCTGGGGGAGGTGGTAGATAAACAGGTTACAGCCTTCCGGACCTGCAGGTGGGGGAGAGAAAGACATAAAGCCCCCAAGGAGAGGAGGCGGACCCCCCCCCGGGGGGAGGGGCGCGGGACCGGAGCCCACCTCTGGCATCTCCGGCTGTTGGGCGAGGGTGCCCGTGCCACCGGGAAGCAGGGCGTGGAGACGGCGTGGGGGAGGGGAGGCAGGGCGTGCTTCCCCCTCGCCTTTCTAACCCCACCCTTGGGTACCCTGAACCTCTGATTATCCTCAGGCCCCAGATAATCTACAAAACTCAGACGGTCCCTCCCCGCAAAACTGACATAAATCCCTCAGTGCCAGGCCCTGGGTCGTCCCCAAATCCCAGACAAACAGGAAACCCCGGAAAAAAAATCCCTAAACCCGGAAAGGCCAGACCATTTACGACAGCGGATGAATTGTAGTGGGGTATGCGGACACTCTGTATATCTCTGCACTAATTCTGTAAATCTACAACTGGTTTTATTTATTTATTTATTTTTTTAAAGATTTTATTTATTTATTTGACAGAGAGAGAGAGAGAGATCACAAGTAGGCAGAGAGGCAGGCAGAGAGAGAGGGAGAAGCAGGCTCCCTGCTGAGCAGAAAGCCCGATGCGGGGCTCGATCCCAGGACCCTGAGATCATGACCTGAACCGAAGGCAGAGGCTCAACCCACTGAGCCATTCAGGTGCCCCTACAACTGGTTTTAAAATAAGATGTTCATGTCTTATAAGTCCGATGATCACAGAATAAGACAAGTCATTCCCCGGTCCCAAACCCCAAATATCGAGATAGTCTTCAAAACTGTGGATAATCCTCCAAGCCTTGAATAATTTTCAAGACTCAGATGACACCAAAAAAACTCAATTAAGATAAAAAAAATTCTGTAGTCCCCAAGCCACTTGGTAATTTTATTACATTTTTATTTAATTTTAAGTAGGCTCCACGCCCAACGTGGGGCTCCAACTCAGGACTCCGAGATGGAAAGTTGTGGACTGAGGCGGCCAGGCACCCCTCCCCGCCCCCCTCCATGTCCTCACCTGAGAATTTTAAAGTGATATACGACACCAACCAAGAATAACTTCTTAAAAGCACAGGTAACTCTCAAACCATCCCCTCCCCAAAGAATCCCCAATGGAGAAGTCACGTAACATCTACAAATAACAATCAAATGTTAAAACCTTCATTATCTGAAGCCACTAACAGTCACCAAACCTGTCCCTCATCCCAAACCAACAGATGACCTTCTCCCATGCCCCCCCAAAACGCAAACCCCCAAACCACCAAAAATCCCCCTCGGTCCGGAAGTGAGTATAGTATTCTCCATCCCAGGAACTAAAGATCCAGGATCACCCACTGACATCCGACCCTTATCTTCCTGGTTAGGACCACAGTTCTAAGAACGCTTGTTTTTAAAATGCAAGCGAGTCGCAACGTGATGGTCGCGATGGATGTGGATGGTGTGATCTTGACCGCGGCACAAACGTTACAGCGGCCAGAGCGCGATCCCATCTCCGAGAAACACGGGGTGAAGGCGGAAAGCCGCACCCAGCTGAGTGGGACCCCATGAGAAGACAACGCGTGCGCGCACACTCCCCACAGCACGCACACAGTGGGACCACCTACCACTCCCTCGGCTCCCCCGCGTGTGTCGTGAGCCAGGCGCATCCCCGTCTGGGGTTACGACTCCCTCTCTGGCTTCAGACACGTCTGTCTCCGCCGCGTGACAGCAGCCACAGCCGCGACCCTTCCCATCAGTGCCACGTCCACGTGCAAGGATAAAGGGCCACCCTGACCGTATTTTTTAACCTGCTCGTGCGCATGACGCCGTCTGGCATTTTTATCAGGGCTCTATCTTTTCTTTTGCTTCGACGTGTCGCAGACAGAGGTCTGGAATGGTGCGAGCGGGAGTCTGTAGATTGTTCCTCGAGGTGGGGACTCTCCAAAATGCTCATGGCGAGGGACAGCAGGGCTGATCACCGCTGCACTAGCTCTGACCGCCTCAGCCCCGGTGGAGGGAAGTTGGAGCAGGGACCGGGGAGGGAGACACCCAGGTCGGAGCCATCCACAAAACAGTGACCTGAGGCAGCGGGGCCCTCTCGGAAGCTGGTGCTGGCCTGCCCTGGGTGGGGGCTGCAGGGGGTGTTGGGAGGTCGCTGAAAGTCACACTGGAGTTGCGACCACTGTCAAATCCTCACGCCTGCCGCCCGTGACTTTACCCACTGAGCCCTGCCGCCCGTGACTTTACCCACTGAGCCCCCCAGAGGAATAAGACGGAGGGCGGAGTAGCCAAGGGCCAAGGGCAAGGGCCAAGTGGGGCAGAGCCTCAAAGAACTCAGTCTGCAGGCCAGGACATCCACAGAGCTCCCCGGCCATGGGGCCAGTGGGTCACCTCTCCCCCACCCCCACTAGCTGGATGGACAAGGGAAAGGGCCTTCCTGGTGCTGAGCCACACTGTGGGTCAGGAACGGCCTGGCCTCCTTCCCAGTAACGCCTCTTGACCCAGACAGCTGCTCCTGCTGCAGAGGAGGAAACTGAGGCACGGGCAGCGAGTGCTTTCCTTACCGTGCACAGCCAGAACGGGGTGGATCTGAATCCTGGTCCGTCCGACCCCAGACTCTACTCCTCCCTCCTTCCACTTTACTGGGGAGCCTCAGTTTACCCGAGATATCCCACCTCCACCCGCCGCCCGCGCCTGACCTCAAGATGAGCGTCCTTTCCAAAAATTCAGAGGCTCATCCGGTCCTGGGGAGGGCGGCTGGTGGTGGCAGGGTCACCCCTAGTCCCGCTAGTCCTATGGTCCCAACTTTCCAGAGGAGCGAGCCGAGGCTCAGAGAGGGTGATGCGGTTCCCCCAGAGCACCCAGGGGCCGCGTCAGAACTCGAACCCAGGTCTGTCTGGCCCGCAGGCCGTGCTCTTGGCCGCGGTTCCCCGAGGTCCCGCGCCTGGCCAGGCCAGGCCAGGGGTCCTGGAGGTCGAGGGGGCGGTCAGAGGGCGGGGCTGGCGCCCAGGGAAGGTCGCGGCCCCCTCACCTTCTCGCTGCTGCTGCTGCAGGAGGGGCGGCGGCTGGGGGACGCTGTGCGCGATGGGCGTGATGGCCGCGGTAGGGTACATGGCTGCGGAGACCGGGAGCGAGACAGGGCGGAGGCGGGTGTGAGGCCGGTGGGCGGCCCGGGGAAGGTGGGGGCGGGGCCACGGCGGTCTTGGGAGGGAGGCGGGGCGTGCCCGCGGCGGAGGGCGGGCCTAGAGGAGGGGCCAAGGCACAGGGAAGAATGGGGCGGAGCCATGACTCGAGGGGGTGGAGCAACGTGTGGAATCAGGGAGGGGCGTGGTCACAGCCGAGGGTGGGCCTGAAGGAGGGGCCAAGGCCGCACAGCATCAGAGTGGGTGGGGCCAGAGTGTGAGGGGCAGGGCCAAGGCTGAGGGCAGGGCCCTGGAGGACTCGGGGCAGGATAAGAGGAGCGGGACCACACGCTGCGAGGGCCGAGGAGGGGTGGGGCCAAAACCTGGGCCAGAAGTAGAAGGCGTGGCTAGGTACGAGAGAGAAGGCCAAACGAAAGGGCGGCCCCTGGGAGGCGGGGCCAGAAGCGGGGTGGGGCCAAGGGGGCGTGGCCAGACTGGAAGGAAGCCGGGGCCGAGGGGGCGGGGTCACGCCCGAGAGTGGGCCGGACTGCCCGCGTACCTGTGTACTGCTGGACTCCGGAGAAGGCGGGATGGAGGGTCTCGGCTACGGTCGGGCTCTGAGCTGCGGGGCAGACGGAAGGGCTGAGTGGGACGGGGGCGGCAGAGCTTCCATCCACCCCCGATCCTTAGCGCCCGGAAGGAGAGCAACAAACATCCGCCCAGCTTCACCTCTGCATAAACGTTTTACAGGTATGGTCCCCATTTTACAGGTAGGAAAACTGAGGTTCAGAGAGGTGAAGCGACCGGCGCGGGGCCACTCAGATAGGAAATGGCAGAAGTCGAACAGGGCTCCAGACTCCAGAGAGGTTTAACCTTCACCGCCATCTCTCTGTCCCCATCCGGACCCCCTCGCTCTTCCCCTTTATTCTCCGGATTCTCCAGGACTTCAGACCTCTGCTCCTGACCACCCCTCACCCCCATCCATTTCCCTCTCTCCCACCCCAAGCCTCACTCATCAGGCACCCCGTGGATCCCCCATGTGGCTGTGACCTCCTGACTGCTCTCAGGGCAGGAGGTAAGGGGAGGGGAGAGGTTGTCCAGACCACTAGAGCTGCTGCATCAGGGGGAAATTTCAGCGAAGAGAGAGGTTACTAGAGGATGGGTGTGTGGGGGGTGACCATAAAGGGGTCACATGAACGAATCACCCCATGGAGATGGAGCATTGTGGTGGTGGTTACACAAATCTCTGCCCGTGATAACATGGCCCAGACCCCCCACACGCGCACGAGTGCACACACAACGTGGCACAGTGTCCATAAGGTGTCCAGGTCCTGTCGAGGTCATTGTACTGTACGAAGCGTCAGCGTCCTGGTTTCGACAATGTGCTCCGTTATGTAAGCTGTTAGCACGGGTGGCGGGCTGGGCTGGAGGGACCAGGACCTCTCCGTACTACTTTTGAAACTCTCTGTGAGTTCCAGTCATTTCAAAATAAAAACAAATTCTCCTCAATGATGGATGTGCAGATGACTTACTTCGCCCAAGCAAGGTGTAGGAGGAGGCTTGCCTGGGGATTGTGGTACAGGGCGGGGAGAGGTGGACCTCGGCTCTGCAAAGGCAGGGCCCGGCCTAACTCGGTGCATGGCTAATACTACATGGCCGGATGCAGGAGTGGATATGCGTCCTGATATCTTCCTCAACAGTGACGGTTAATACTTAAGATTGATGGTGCTGTTCTTGGTACAGACAGTGTGCTAAGCATTCGATATGCTGATTTCATCAGTGCAACCTCATGAGATGACTGAGGGCATCAGCCCATTTCCCAGGTGAGGAAACTGAGGCCCAGGGACTCACAGAGACCACCCAGGACCACCGAACTGAAATTTGACCCCAGATGTGTCTGGATATAAAGTTCCTGTGTTTTAACCACCCTGCTGTGGCCTCTTTCTCTGCACCCGCAGCTCACATCTGTTGAGCTGACATTCCGTCTGGGTCCCAGGGACCATGGCATGGGAACGCCTGCTGGTCCCCGAGACACCCTCCCCACCCTCCCAGCCCCCATAGGTCCCAGGGGACCACTCCAGTTACCTGGGTAGGGCACAAGGCCATTGGCATACACGGTCTCTAGGGCAGGGTGCCCCCCAGGGAAGGGCACCACCCCTGCGAAGCCATTGGTGATGGGAGCCACGAGCCCGGGCACGGCAGCGGTGCCAAGCAGCGGGGGTGAGTGCAGTCCTGCAGAACGGAGGAGCACCATGGGGAGCCTGAGCCTGGCCCTGGCCCTGGCCCTGCCCTGCCCACCCATCCTTAGGATCCTGGCGGACTCTCTCACCAGAGGCAGGGGCGATGGGCGTGGCAGGCAGCCCGTTAAGGCTGACGGCGCCAATCTGCTGGATGTGGCAGGGTGAGAAGGCCACGCCAGGGCTCAGGTAGCTGCCCGACGTGGACAGGACCGTTGTCTGCTGCTGCATGAGCTGGGGGTGGAAAGGAGTCAGTGTGCACAATGGGGGTGGCACCTGCCCTGAGGTTATGACTCATGGGGGGAGGCCTGGTCCTCAAGTGACTTGAGTCGGGGAGGGGGTCAGCCTGGCTCTCTTGGCTCAGGTGGGGTCAGGGCTTAGCTAGGAACTGGGGCTCGGTGTGGGATCAAGGCTCTGTCTAGGATCAGGGCTGAGTCAAGAATTTGGACTCGGTCTGGGATTGGGGATCAGCCAACATTGAGCTCAGCCAGGGCTGGGTCTCAGCGTGAAGTCAGCCTCGATTGAGAGGCTCCTTTGGGCTTGGGGGCCCCGCCTAGATTTAGGGCCTAAGCATGGAGTCGTGTCAGTCCAGAGTTGGGGTTCAGCTTGGGCCTCAGTTCATGGCTGGGGGCTCAGCTGGGATTGGAGGGCACTCAGGAATTAGCCTGATTTGGGGACTCAACCATGACTGGGATAGGACCGTGAGTCAGAGAGAGTAGGAAGAGAGAGAAAGATGAGCAGAGAGGCAGAGCCCCCAACAGAGCATGCGTGGAGAGAGAGCGAGAGAGACTGAGCCGGACCCCCCCGAATGGTGTGGGGAGCCCCGCTGCAGACGGAAGTGCAGCCGCCGGGATCACTCACAGCCTGGGCGTAGGCACTGTAGGGGCTGAAGGGCAGGGTGAGGGATGGCGTCAGGATGCCCAGCTGCCCCACCATCTGCTGCATGCGCCGCAGGGTCCGCTCCTTGTCCGTGTCGGCGAACTTGACCACCAGGCTGGAGGAGGCACCCTGCAGGGGCAGCGGCAAGCAAGGAGGGAAAGAAGGAGGGAGGTAGCCAGGACTTTGGGGTTTGTGGAGCCACGCCAGCTCTGGCCCTTGGGGGATCACAGCGACCAGTCCTGCCCGTGGGCCCCGAGCTGCAGGACACGGACGTCACAGCGAGAACAGCTCAGAGATCAGCATCCTAGGTCTCGCACTTGACCGTGTGCAGCTGCCTTTGGGCACAGGTGGGGCCTCCCCCGCCCAGGGGGCTGCGTCAGAACCACACAGCCACACAGCCACGCTCTCAAAAATGGAGAGTCCATCTGGTGGGACCCTAGAGTTGTCACTCACACCTGAGGACAGGTGAGACCCCAACCAGAGAGGGGACATGCCCCCTTTGCTGGAGAGCTCGCTCCCCGATGCGCCCCATCACTGATCAGGGAGAAAGCCTGACCTCCCGGTGAGCCCGAATCCTGCCTCCAGGGGCTACGACTGAGGCCCGAGTGCCCAGCGTGCAAGGGCTGGAGGCTCTGACGCTGCCTGCTCCTCACACGCATTTGAGAACAGCTGAGAGGGCAGATGGTTCTCTAGGGCCTGTGCCCCCTGTGGCAGATTCGGCCTTTTCTGTACCGCGACTGTGGCTCCTGGCCCCTCCCCCAGGGGGCGGGGCTACTCCCAGTGCTGAGCCAGTCCTCCTCCGCCTCTCCCCGCCTCTCCCCGCCGCAGGCCTGCCCCCTACCCATCCCCACTCTGGCCCAGGGGACACTTCCAACCGACCTGACCCCTTCCCTGCCTGGTCAAAACCTTCCATGGCTCCTCATGACCCCGAGAACCCGGTGCTCCTCGGCAGAGGGCTGCAGCCCCTCCAGCCCTCTCCCCTGCTCCTCTGCGCGCCCCACCCCCATCCTTGTTGTCACGCCCCCGCCCCACTTTCCCCTGCTGGCCTGCACAAAGTCACACCACCCCTCAGGTTCCGCCCCTCCAGGACACCCTCTCGTACACTCATACACACATGCACACACACTCCCATGCGCACACTTATGCACACGCACGTTCATACAGTCACACACACCACGCATGCTCACACATTCATGCGTCTAAAAACATAACCTCACACCCCCATGTTCATACACTCACACATGTACACACACTGCACGCTCACATACCCACATGCAGACTCACTATGCACACTCACACACCACCCACACAAACTCACACTCACAGACACGAAGTCACAGATGTGTGCACACATTTGCAGGCACCATGCACGGCGCACAGAGTTGCACACACGCATTCACACGGTACATTCAGAGGCCCATATCACACGTGTACACATGCAATCCCATACACGCACATTCACACACACCCTCGCCCTTCCACACACACTCACATACGTACCCTCACAGATGCCCACAGAAGCGTGCTGCTCTCGTTTCCCCCACATCAACCAGGCAGACCCACACACTCACGGGCACTCAGTACACACATGTATAAGCACACATGTGCACACACCTACATGCACGCTGCACAAGCCTCTCACACAAACACACCCGTTCGACACACTTCCACATGGGCAGCGGCACACACGTATCCTTATTCTCACATCACACCCCTCATTTGCACGTTAAGTCACCTACTAACAGTCGCACACACTCACATATCCTCTCTTACACACACACGCAGCCACACACCGGCAGTACCTCCAGGCACACTCTCACACACGTACTTGCACGCTCACACACGCGTATGCTCCACACGTGCGCAATCGCACACTCACCTGCATACCTGTGCCCACACCACCATCAGGGACTCCGCCTCTCTCTCCGCCTGTGCCTTACTGATGAACAGCAAGTGGCTACGGGATGGCGGGAATGGTAGGAGAGGTTTTGTCCCTGTCCCCTCCCCCCTTCCGCACGCCCAGCTCCGTGGCCCAGGGCGGTCCCTACTCACCGGCATGGTCTGGCTGCCGTGCAGGGCATGGATGGCTGCCTGGGCCTCGGTGTGGGAGGAGAACTTCACAAAGGCACAGCCTGCCCCAAGAGAAGGAGAACGCGTGAGGGTAATAGGGTCTTTCTGGGTGGGGAGGGGCCACAGGAGAGGGGACTGGGAGCCCCGGGCGGCGGGTCAGACGGTCAGAACAGACAGCCAGCCAGTCATGTGTTCAGACAGACAGCTGGACACTAAAGGATCAGGCAATAAGAAGAGCACACAGAGCATGATGTCAGCCCCGTGGCCTCTCATTCGCTCAGAAAGCCACCAGCTACACAGGTGTTGCGGCTCGCATGGTCGGACAGGCGCCGTGACGCAGTGTGCAGTCCCGGGGAGGGGCAGGTCCTGCCCGCTGGAACAAGTGGAGGGCACGGGCTTAGGGAACACCCACCAGCCACCAGCCGCTGACACCGTGAGATCGAGTTGTAATCAGATATGCAGAGAGAACGTCACAAACGTTCAGACAGAGGCACTGAGATACAGTCCCGTGGGCACCCTCAGGTCCAGAATCATTCAGACCTAGACACGGAGGCCCATGTGACCAGAGCTGGAAAGATGGGGACAGAAAATAAATAAATAAATACCAGACAGGTCAGACCCAGCCGGCTGGCCACACAGGAAGAAATCAGAAATCAGGCAGCCAAGGCAGCCAGGGACCATGAGACACAGGCAAATTCAGACACAGAGTCATAGGAGAGACCACTAGACGTAGTTCCAGACGGGCAGACTATTGTGGAAGAGCCAGGCAGACTGCGGGTGGGTAGGACAATGGAATGTTCTAGAATTAGAGAGTGGCAATGGTTGCACAATTTCTTGAACATACTGGAAAGCACTTAACTATACACTTTCAAAAGGTGGATTTTACACTATGTGAGTATCAATTAAAAAAGAAAAGAGGGGTTCCTGGCTGGCTCAGTCCGTAGAGTATGCTACTCTTGATCTTGGAGTCGTGAGCTTGAGCCCCACATTTGGCGTAGAGATGATTAAGTAAACTTTAAAAAACACTTAGAAATCAAAATAATTAAAGAGAGAGAGAGACAAGCAAATAGGGACCACGGGATACATTCTGTCCTAGAAGATAAAAAGTTTCCAGGGCCAGAGACAGGCAGGGCAACAGTTGGTGCCTGACAGGTGAACCCCAAAAGGTAGAACAGGTAGACAGACAAAGACCTCCAGACACACGAAGAGCTAGGCAGAAAGAGTCATTTAGACACTACGGCAGAAAAAGTCAGAGACTAAAGACGCAGGTGGAGTGATGCCCTTCACGTGGGCAGACAGGGAAACAGGTCTCTGCGGACCATGAAAGTCTTTCCCAGATGCTCAGCCAGGATCTCGCAGACGGTCGACAGGAAACTGTCCCGCAGTTAGGTGGGCACCGGCGGCGCGCGGGTAGGACCAGGCGGGACTGGACAGTCTCCGCCCACACAGCCCACGCCTCCAGGAGCCAACTCCGCCTTCTCTAGTGCCCCGGCCCGCCCCCAGAAGCCGAACCCCGCCCCCAACGTGCCCCGCCCCTCCCCAGAAGCTAGTCCCGCCTTCTCAAGCGCCTGGCCCCGCCCCGGGAGCCAGCCCCGCCCCCCCGTTCCCGCCCCGCCCCAGAAGCAAACCCCACCTCTCAAGGGCCCTACCGGGTCCCCAGGAGCCAAACCCGCTTGCTTGCTTGCTTGCTTGCTTTTTTAAAAAAAATATTTTATTTATTTATTTGAGAGAGAGAGAGTGAGAAAGAGCATGAGAGGGGAGGTCAGAGGGAGAAGCAGACTCCCCATGGAGCTGGGACCCCGATGCGGGACTCGATCCCAGGACTCCGGGATCATGACCTGAGCCAAGGCAGGCGGCCAACCGAGCCACCCAGGCGCCCCCAAACCCACTTTCTAAAGTGCTCGCCCCCGCCCCAGCCAAACCCTCCCTCCCACGTGTCCCGCCCCGCCCCGCCCCAGAAGCCAACCTCACCTTCTCAAGAGTCTGGCCCCACCCCCAGGAGCCAGACCCGCCCTCCCACGTACCAGGCCCCTCCCCCAGGAGCCAACCCTGCCCGCCCACGCGCCCCGCCCCACCCCAGAAGCCCACCTGGTTTTCTCAAGAGCCAAACCCGCCCTCCCACTTCCCCAGGCCGCCCCAGAAGCCGAACCCACCTTGGAGGGCCCGGCCCCGCCCCCAGAAGCCGAACCCACCGTCCCACGTGCCCCGCCCCCCCACGGCAACCCCGCCTTCTCAAGGGTCTGGCCCCACCCCAGGAGGCAATCCCGCCCTCTCAAGCGCCGGGCCTCGCCCCGGGAACCAACCCCGCCCCGCCCCGTGCCAGGCCCCGCCCCCAGAAGCCAAACCCCGCCCCCCGCGCGCCCAGCCCCGCCCCCGGCCGGTCACCTTTGCTGCTGCCGTCAGGCCCGCGCAGCACGGTGCATTCGTCGATGACCCCAAAGGGCTGGAACAGCCGCAGCACGTCCTCCTCCGACTGCTGCTTGTTCAGCATCCCCACGAACAGCTTCCGGTCTCCTGTGGGCGGAGACACCCCCTCAGCCGCGTCCTGGCCTCCGGGAATTTCTCGGTCCCTCCGGCAGAATGGAGGCAGCAGGGCGTGGGGGGAGCACGGCTGGCCCCTGCTCTGCCTGCGTGTGGGAGGACACAGCCGCGCGCTTCCCTGCTCTGGGCCTCTCCGTCCTCCCACGTGCCATGCTCGGCTCATCTCCAAGCCTGGGCTCACGCGGCGCCCCCCTCCTGGACGCCCTCCCTTCAAGCCTTCAGGGCCTCCGACCGCTTCCCTGCTCCCACCCTGCGGGCGGAGATGCTCTCTCCTTGCTCGCGGAGAACCCGCACCGTGCTAGTGTAAGAAGTGCCTCGCCTGGCCTGGGTTCCTGTCTGTCTGTCTGCCATCTAGATTTCCCAGTGGGGGTGAGCGCTGATGGCCCCTTTACCCTCAGCGGGGGCCAGGCAGTCAGTGTCTGTTGAATGAGTGAAGGCACCTGTGCGCACAGGACCAGGTGCGGGAAGCCTGGAGCCCCCGGCTGCTGGGGTGGGGGTGGGGGTCTGGCTGGAGGCCTGGCTGGCCAGCCTCTCCCGTATGAGGCCCGAGAGTCCTGCTCCCTCTGGTAACTGGGCTGCTCCCCTGTAATCAGGAACATGGCAGCTTCATCTCCCAGGGATGGTGAGCTGGGTTACTATGGAAACCTGTTCTCTGGCAGCTGTCACTCATGGGGATGGAAGAGAGAGGCATAGACCAGAGAGACTGAGAGTCAGGGAAAGAGACAGATGAGAGAGAGAGAGAGACAGGGAGAAACACAGAGACAGAGACAGTCAGAGAGAGAGACAGTAAGAGACAAAGAGAGACACATATAGAGTAGAGAGAGAACCAGAGAGACAGAAGGAGGAGAAAAGATGGGAGAGAAAGAGGTATGGAGAGGAAGAAAGAGAAGCTGAGACAGAGAGAGACAGAAAGACAGAAGGAGGAGGAGGAGGAGGAGGAGGAGGAGAAGGGAAAGAATTATTAAGAGTGAGAGAGAGAAGAGAAGAGACGGAGACATGCAGACCTCCCCCCACCCTCACCCCGTCCCAATCCCTGACCTACACCAGCAGCCTGCTTGGAGACTGTGAAAACAGGTCCCAGCCCCGATGGGCTGTCGCAGGCTCCTACACATACACAGGAGTCCTAACAGCCCTGCCCCACACACCACCCCCAAGGCTGGCTGCTCCCCCTCAGCCCCCAATCCACCTGAAGCGGGGAGGGGGTAGGAAAATCTCCAAGAACGGCTAGCTTGGGTGAGGTCACAACCCCAACACAGTCCAGACCTGCGCAGACGCCAGGCCTCCAGCCCACATACCCACACGCCCAGCCCGGAACAGTCAAGCACACAGGATCCTACACGCACGCCCACGCCCAGGCCAGGCATGCACACGCGCACACAGGCCAGCAGGAAGCCCCACCATGTAAGCCACAGAAACACACGTGCGCGTGCCCTGCTCACACACATCTGCACACAGGCGTGCCAAGGTATGCATGCTTGCATATACACAAACACGCACGTGCACGCACACACAGTACTCCCCCTGATGGGTCCCTTCAGGGATCCCAGCCCCTCTGCCTCAGAAGACCCCCCAGTATTGCACCCCACAGGGAGTGGGGCATTTTAAGATCTAGGGACAAGCAACTGGACCTAGCCAGCTGCGCCCCCCAAACTCCTTCACTCTTAGGCCTGTGGCACTGTGGTTTGGAAGAGGGGACACACACCCCCCTGCTCTCCTGCGCCTACCCTAGCCAGGGGACTCTGTCTCTCCCACCACCATGAGGTACGTGAGAAGAGAGGGGACAGCTACAGCCTTCTGATCAGGGATCCCCCTCCCCCATTCTTCTGCCACCCTCAGCCTGGTGGCCACGGAGAGATGACAACTACCTCCGCGGCTTTCGCTGTCCGCCGGCTTCACCTGGATTGGCCGCGCCATCTGTGGAGAGAGAGGGGAGGAGGAGGTCGAGGCTGACCGTGGGGACATCAGGGGTGAGGGCTTCACCGGAGCTCTGCCAGCCACCCTGCCCACCTCCCTGAGGCACAGCCTCCCACCAGCTTCCAGCAGCAAACCAGTCAAACAAGTGACTCATGGTCCTACCAATGGGGCTTTGCTCATCGCTGTCTGGAAAACTCTTACTTTACCTTCAAAACCCATTCACAATATTTCTTGCTGTAGGAAGCCTCCTTGCCTTCCCAGGTGTAGTAGGCTCTTTGCAAAGATGCCCAACCCCTCTAGTCTCTGCATATGATGTGACTTTGCAGTTTTTCTCATCACAAACTGGAGGCTGTTTCCCCACCTTTCTGTATCTGGACTTGGCTTTGTGACTTGCTCTGACCAGTGGAAGGTCATGGAAGGGAAGTGGTGGGAGTTCCAGGCTCTGGCCTTGGGAGACTTTGCAGCTTCCTCTTTTGGAAACCTGACACTGGGACAAGCCCAGGTGACAAGCCCAGACAGAACAGGAAGACAGACCTCATGCCCTGAAAGGCCCCACTGCCAAACAGCCCATGGGAGTGAGACTGGCCTGTCCCAGCTCATCCCGGCAAGCCCCGTCCACTACTGCATGAATGACCCCAGGAGAAACCAGCAGAAGAACCACCCAGCTGAGCCCAGGCTGAACTTACTAACCTACAGAATCAACAAATAAAATGGCTGAGGCGTTTGTCACCCAGCAGTAACTGACTGATACAAGGGTGGGTACTTTCAGTCAGCTGAGACTTGGGTGCGAGGACTGTCACACCTGAGTGGACCAGCTTTCAATCTGGACTCCTTGTTCTGGACACTTCTGTCCTTCTCCCCCACCCCCAGCACTGAAAATGATGTTTAATGGAAGAAATCCTCCTCTAATCCCCACCCCCAAACTGACCCAGCCATAGGGGTGAGCTAACGTGGGTATTTGAAAAAAACTCAAGGGATGTGGGAAATGGGAGACATTGCTTCTCCACTGGTCTGAGAACAGAATCTCTCTCCAAGCCTCGTGGCTCCTGGTGAACTCCTATTCATCCTTCAAAACCCAGCTCAAACGTCCCCAAGCAGGCCATCTTTCCACCCCGCTGGGTTCCTTCCTCCCTCTGCCTCAGGGCAGGAAGTGTCTACATCTGGCTTTCTCAGAGCAGGCAGTTCTCCGCACACCAGGCAGGGAGAATCCGGGAAGCTTCCAAATTGAACTGACCAGAAAGAAGTGGCCAACACACACCAGCGTGGAAAGGTGGCTGTGACGAATGTGCCCAACCTGGGGTTGGAATGAGTGCCCGTCCCAGACCCCCTCCCAGGTCAGACCATCCCCATAGCCGTTCAGAAAAGGTGCTTGAGGGATGCCAGCTTTCTAGATGCTGTACAGACGCCCAGCAAGCTCTGGAGAGAGGCTCAGTTTTCACCGGGCTTTACAGATGTCAACATCAAGGCCCAGACTCTTTGTCCAAGGTCATGGTGGGCGAGTCAAGACACTAAGGCTTCCTAGACTTAAAATTTAAGGATCTTTCTACCCAGTCCTATGAGTAGAGACCCCTCTCCAACTCGGAACCCCCCAAATCTCCTTCTCCTTGTCTTAGACCCTATCTCAGTTCTGAGCCTCCCCACGCCATCGGAGGCCCCTCCCTCACTCTGCGCCCTCTTTCCCTGAGCCCCCTGCCCCTCTCCAGCCTCCCTACCCCATCTGCGCCCCTCCCATTCTGAGTGTTTGTTCCCCAGCTCCTAAAGGGCTGCCTCAATTTGAACTCAGCCTTGGGAGCCCCAGAAGCAGAGAGGCCTTCCAGTGTCCCCAATTCCTGCCACCCAGCCACATCTTCAGAGGGACCCAAACCACCTGGGAAAGCAAACCACGTCTCCCTTCCCCCACCACGTGTACACACACACACAGGCGCACACACACACACACCCTCTCCACCTGGGTACCACACCCAGCTAGCTGGAGGCAGGAGCAGGGATTATTTTAACCAGACGGGACCAGTTTCTGGGCTGAGGGCAGACTGAGGTTGGGAAGGGAGGTGGGGGGCGCGGGGGCACCTGAGCTCCGGCCTCCTGCTCGCCCCCACCCCCCCCCCCCACGCCGCCTCCGCTGGCCCTCACCTCCTCCCTCCTCCCAGCACCTTGGGCAGATGAGGATGGGGTTGCCATGGCAACGCTGATTCACCACACGGAAGCTGGCAATTGTTGTTGCCATGGAAACCGCCTCTTAGGGGCGAGCCCGGCTCCTGCCTTGCACAAAAGAGATATTTAAATATAATCTTCTGGAGATGGATGAGCTGAGGGAGGGAGCGAGAGAGGGGGCCACGGGGAGGGAACCTGTCCCCATCACCGCACCCACCACCCCCGCCCCATTCTCGCGGCCTGGGTACCTGCGCCCCAGTTCCCCCCGCCCGCTGCCGAGCCTGGGACCTTCCGCCTCCTCCTGGGAGACCCCTTCCCTCTCCCGGGTCAGCTCGGGCTCGGGCCAAGAGGCCCGGTGCGGTCCCGAGAAGCCAGGAGGGCAGTCCCCTCCTCCCCAGTCTCCCGCTCCAAAGCCGAGGCTCGGAGGCCCGGCCATCCGCACCCCGCGGCCCGCCTTACCCACCGGCCTGGAGACGCGCGCCAGGCTGGCCTCCACGTGCCGCCGCCCGCCCGGCCGGCCCTGGGCGCACAGGCGCGCACACGCCGCACGCACGCACCGGCCCCGCGCCTCGCTCCCCGCGCCCGAGCCCGACGCCCAGCGGGCGCAGTCGATCCGCCCGCCAGAGGCCGGGAGGAGGCGTGCAGCGCGGGGCGGGGGGGTGGGGTGGGGGGGCTAGTGGCGGGGGGAAGCTGGGTCTCCCCACACCCACCCCTCCTGTCGCCCCTGCCCGCCCATCTGGCTCTGCCCACCTCCTTCCGGCTCCCTCTCTCCATCTGTCCCACCGAGGTCTCTGCCTAGTGCCCTCCCTCCCTCCTCCACCTTCTCTGGCTCCCCATGGTTGCATCCCTTCCCTGCCCCCTCCCTTCCTCCTTTCATTTATTCAAGAACATTCCTGGTGTGCCCCGTGCTGAGTACTTTTGCAGCCCCAAGGAGGACCCTCTCATCTGGCATGAGGGGAGACAGAGGCAGATACAGACACTCCGAGACCTGAGCAGTCAGGATTGAGGCGGAGGTGGGGACAACCCCCTGGGAAACCCTAGCGCCTAGAGCAGTAGAGAGCCAAAGGCTATCCTGGGGCTTCAGGGAGGATGGAAAGTCTGTCGGGGGGTTTTGGAGTATGAGTAAGACTTTGGTGGGGGGCAGTTTCTCATGTTGGAGGAATCCCTACCTCCACCGACTCATTTAATCTCTAAACAACTTCATGAGATGGAAGCCTTCTTACTCTACAGATGGGCAATCGGGAAGGGAACGGAGAAAGTCAAAGCTGAGGCCCAATCTGCTGGTTTCCTCCGGGTCCAGTCAACCCTCCAGCCAAGGGGCCTGTGGGCCGGGGCTCTGGGGGAGCGTCTGTGTCTTTGGGGTGGCCGTGCTTTAGGTAGATGAGACCCAGTCCTTGCTCTGTCCCCCAGCCTTTGCTGGGTGACTTCGACCAAGCCACGCACCATCGAGAAAACGGGGTCCCTCATGTCTAAATTGCGTCTATTACGGATGGGGAAACCGAGGCCACTGGGGGAGGGATGACAGGAGGTGTCTCGGCGGTCAGGCTGGGGCCTTGAAGATGGTCCTTTAGAAGATGCAAAGTTGTGCCTTTAGAGGACGTGGGGGCCCAGCAGAGGCTAGGTCGTTTCCGGGTGGAAGGGGAGGAGAAAGCAAGGTGGTGCCCGGGCCACTGTTCCAGCCTCCCCTTCGGCCCTGCAGCCCAGTGCCTAACACCCAACTCCCCGGGGTCCCTGTGCGGGCGTGTGGGGGCCAAACAGACCACACCGCTGTCTGGCTCTAGGCATTGTGTCTGGGACAGTTCCTTCATTCACTCACTCCTTTGTTCATTCAGCATGGATCTGCCAAGCTCCCACTGCGAGCTCAGCGACGCGCCTTGTCCCCTCACAGGAGCCTCAAAGCCCTTCTGCAATCCCATTTCACAGACGAAGAAACTGAGGCCGGGGAGGGTCAGAGCCCTGGACATTTGGCACCAGAGTCAGGTCATGGGACGTGGGAGGGAGTCTTGCCAGGGGGCCACTTCAGAAATCCCTGTGTGCATAGAAAGAGTTTTCAGGAGGGGTCTGTGGGGGGACCCCCAGCCAGCCAGACAGACGTAGCCCTTTCTGGGGTGCAGGGCAGACGCCAGATCTGGGATGTCCTTCGCCCCTCAAGACCCTCCCAAAGAAAGAAGCTAACGGCACAGCCTCTCAGAGACAGGGCTGGACCGGCCACCTGCCCCCCGCCCCACTGTCCCCACGGGCCTGTGCCATCTCCGGGAACCTCATCCTCGGGTTGGACAGCCCCACAAAAAGCCTCTGCTGCAATCGGAGTCCTCTGCCCAGCGTGCATTCCAGGGGCCTGCGGTCCGTTCTGGGTTCTATTCTGGGATCCTGTTATTCAATTTCGGATCCTATTCCAGAATGCCGAGATTTGATTAAACCACACCCCCACGGCCGCCGCTGTCACGCTCAGACAAGGGAGCTGGAACTCGCTTCAGAAGCAGCTTCTGTGGAGGGGGCTGGCCTGTTCCCTGGACTGGGGTGGGGCACGGGGCTTAGAAAGTCCCTCCCGGCTTAGAAAGACTTGGTGTCCACGCCACCCTGTCCCCCCAACACACACACACGCACATGCACACGCACACACGTGGGGTTTTGAGGGGAGGCAGGGGACAGGAAGGATGGTGGCTGCCTTGGTCTGTCGCGTGACCCCACTGTGGCCCCCTAACTCCCCGGGGTCCCTGTGCAGGCGTGTGGGGGCACATGAGCCGCCAGGGGGGGGGGCCTCTTCCTGCACGGGCGCACCTCATGCGGCTGCTGCTCCGTCTTCTGGCGGAGACGCCTGGGGGGGGCGCTCAGACATCCCTGCTCGATGCGGCTGACATGCACGGGGGGCTCCCCCCCAGCAGCCCCCCCCCGCACGCTGCGAACGAGGCTCTGAGTGTGCTGATGGCAGATATTGGGTCCCCTTGGGGTCCGGGGGGAGAGGAGGCTCCCCCGCGAGTCCGACCCCTTCGCTAGGCAGGGGGGCGTCAGCTCCAGAAGCCGAAGGCCCGCGTACTCGGGTGTGAGCTCCCGGCTGCTCCCCGAGGAAGCATGGCACGTGCCCAGCAGACACAAAGCGCAGACGAGGGTCTCTGTCTGTCACGGCAAAAGCTGGGAACGACCCGGGTGTCCGCCAACGGGGGGACGGACAAGTCAATGTGGCTTCGTGCGGTGAAGTGCCGGCCAGCCACGAAAAGGCACCTGCAGCGGGGGCGCGGGGCACCGACCGGGGAGGCCGACCCTCTTGGGCGGCGTGCTGAGTGAAAACAAAATGCAGACGGTAAAGACGCCGTGTACTATGGGTCCGTCCCCTGTGGGGAAAGAGCAAGATGGGGAAAAGCAGCCCAGTGCTTCAGAGATCTGGTCATAAGCGCGGAGAACGTGAAAATCAGGGGTCAGCTACCACAGAGGTCGGGATGGTGAGAGCACGGGCTTGGGGACGTGGCAGGGACGGTTTCTGGGTGTTGGTGACAGTTCCCCCCCTCCGCCTCTCCAGCCATGAGCTGGTATCAAACTGAGACCCACAACCTAGACATAATAAGATGACACAGAATCATGTTCCTGGGTCTAGAACATTCTAGGTCTGCACCAAGATGATAGTGGATCCTTGGTCTAGAACATTCTACATCTGTGCTGTCCAAGACAGTGGCTGACTCCTAGTTTCGGACATTCTAGGTCTGAACTCGCCAATACAGTAGGTGACCCCCCCTCAGTCTAGAACATTCGATATCTGCCGTCTAACACAGTAGCTGACCCCTGATCTAGAACATTCTAGATTTGAGTTGTCCAATGTGGTAGCCACGAGCCACATGTGGCGTTTTAAGTTTAAATTTAAATCAAACAGCATTAGAAATTGTTCCTGAGGGGATGCCTGGGAGGCTCAGTCCATTAAGTGCCTGCCCTCAGCTCAGGTCATGATCCTGAGGTCCTGGGATCGAGCCCCATGTCTGGCTCCCTGCTCAGTGGGGAGTCTTGCTTCTCCCTCTGCCCCTCCCCCCGCTCATGCTCTCTCTCTCTCAAATAAATAAATAAAATCCTTTTAAAAAAAGAAGTTTTTCCCGAGTCACACTTGCCACATTTCAAAGGCTCAGTAGCCACACCAAACTAGCGGCCACCAAATTGGACCGCGGAGATAGAACATTCTGTCACTCTGGAAAATTCTATCGGACAGCAGTGGCCTAGAATGGGAATCTACCAACTCCATTCTGGGCCTCTGTCTGTTTTTGTAAATAAAGTTTTATTGACTCACGGCCACACCTATCCATTTCTGCACTGTCTGTGGTTTCTTTTATGTGATGCCACAGAGGGCCTACAGCCCGTGAGGCCAAAAATAGTTGCTCTCTGACCCTTTACAGAAGAAGTTTGCTGACTCTCGGCCTCGAACGTTTTTTTTTTTTTTAAATATTTTATTTATTTGACAGAGAGAAATCACAACGAGGCAGAGAAGCAGGCAGAGAGAGAGGAGGAAGCAGGCTCCCTGCGGAGCAGAGAGCCCGATGCGGGGCTCGATCCCAGGACGCTGGGATCATGATCTGAGCCGAAGGCAGAGCTTTAACCCACTGAGCCACCCAGGCGCCCTCGGCCTCGAACGTTTTTGCGAGATACCGTCCAACATGGGAGCCACCAGCACACGTGGCCATCGAACCCTTGAAATGTGGCTTGTGTGACCGAGGAACAGAATTTTAAATTTTAATTATAATTATTGTAAATATAAACTTACATCTAGAAACTGATTTCTGACTCCATTCTTGGAAAATCTCTTAAGTATTTTAGAGCAAGCAGGTGTGTGAGCCTGCTTCTCCTACCGTCCGTTTTATAGAACGTGAACAGCAAAGGCAGATCGAGCATTTCTGATCACAACTGACTGTCCAACCTGAGATGGACCGAGAGGCGGGACCGCCTCCGAGGGACAAGGGGACGTGAGCTCTCCTTAACTATGCCGACTGCCTGCTGAACCGATACTATCTTGGAGAGGTGTTGGGTTAAGAGGAAATCTAGCATGAAAATTAATTTCACCTGTTTCTTTTTTAATTTTTAGCTGTTGCTCCTAGAAAAATGAGAATGCCGTTTGTGGCTTGCGTTATATATCCGTGAGCATTCGCTCTAGACCTTTCGCCAGCTCCTTATTCTCCTGATCATTGGATGCCCGTCATCTCTCCCAGTCATGACAATCGCCAATGTCCCCAGATGTCACCCAGGGTCCTGTGGGGGCAGAATTGCCCCCCTGGGGTTGGGACCCCCTTGTGACCTGATGTGAACTCCTCTATGAGACAACGCAGGTTCTCGTGCGTTCCTGCACTCAAAAATGTGCCTGGCTCGTTCTTGCCTCCCAGTCTCGGCACACGCGGTCCCTACGCTACCCCCTTCTCCATCTGCCACAGCCTTCCCCGTCTCTCCAGACATGGCGCAAACGCTCTGTCCTGCAAGAAGGCGCCTTGTTTGCCCGCCACCAAGTCCTCGGCAGTGGGCCGGGTCCCCTGCTTCCCCGGGGCCCCCTCCCTGAGATCCCCCCAGCTGCCTCATACCCGCTGTTCATTCTGTGGCTTGAATGGGGGAGCCCCCCTAAAACATGTCCAAGTCCTAACGCCCCAGAACCTGTGAACGGGACCTTATTTGGAACAGATGTCCTTATGGGTGTCAGTAAGTCATCGATCTCGAGATGGGGTCATCCCGGATTTTTGGCGAGCCCTAAACCCAGAGACAGGTGTCCTTATAGGAGAAAGGCAGAGGGAGAGCGGAGACGTGTAGACACGGAGGGCGGCCACGTGATGACAGAGGCTGATGCCTCTACGAGCTGGAGCATATCAAGGATTACGGGCGCTCCCGGAAGCTGGGGAGACGCGGGGCAGAGTCCCCCCTAGAAACTCTGGAAGGAGCACGGCCCTGCTGACACCTTGATTTCAGACCTCAGGTCCCGGAATTGAGAGAGCGTAAGTCTCCGTCACGCTAAGCCCCCTAGTGCGCGGCCCCCCATTCACTCCTGCCCAGGAACCCTTGCTCCCAGGTCATCGCAAACCCCCGCCTTCTACCTCCAGCATCCCTGCCCCAGTCGCTTCCCGGACAACCACACCTCCCTGCTGCTCCTCTGGGCCCCGCACCCTGCGCGGAGTGGTGTCCCCAAGCACGCTGTCTGAACGGATCCTGCACCCAGAGTCTGAAAATCCCTCTGAACGTCCTCCTGCTCCTTGGTTCCCTGTTGCTCCCATCACCGGATGCCCTCTCGTTGGGGCCCGCTCCGGCCACAGAGCAGGGGCTCTGTCCGTGTCTGCTGGATGCACCGCTGGGTGCTGAGGACTCAGCCCAGCGTCTGCCCTGGAGGGGCCCCTGATCCCAGATGCTGATGGAGCCCAGAGCCCATCTTTGTCCCCAACACAGAGGGAGCCGGGGCTCAGGTCAGGGCTGGCTTTGGGGTGTCAGAGCTTCCTTCAGGAAAATCATGTTAGAGATGTTAGCAGATCTCCGTGAGGGTACGGATTGTTCCGGACAGAGGGGCCAGAGCTTCCAGCCCAAATCTGATCACACACACACACACACACGCACACACGCACACGCAGGTCAAGTGGGCATGGAAGGGCTGGGTGCCCACGCAGGGTCTGCGGTCAAATCCCCCTTCCGCTGTTTGCCAGCCGCCGACGTGGGACAGAACCCACTACAGCACTGGTTTGTTCCTCTAAGTGCCCGACGCCCCCCGGGGCCCTGGCGCCTGGAGATCCAGGCACGCTGAGCCTCCTCCTTGTGTCCTGGGGGGACCCGGCTGACCTGGCTAACCTCTCAACGGCGACGTCAGGAGAGACTCTGAGCCAGGACCGTGCAACAAACTCAGTCCCTAATTCCAGCCCCGGGGCCCATGAGATAACTCATGCTGGATGTTTGAAGCCGCTGGGCTGTGGAATAATTGCTTGGCAGCAGGAGATAACTAAGAAGATCCACAGAACTCCGCTGTCCCCCCCGCCCCCCAAGTGCTAAACTGCCCCCCAGTGCTGGCACCACGTCCAAGGGAGGGAGAACTGTGAATTTTCAGATGTCACCTCAGTGAAGACTTCCTTGACCACCTTCTCTACAGTTTCCTCTCTCCACTCCCCCATTATACGCTTCCAGTGCCGAAGATCAGAGAGGTCAAGTCACTGGCTCACGGACACACAGCAAGGATTGCTGGGGACCAAGCAAGGAGTCCACGGATGTGGCCGCCACAGCTCTCTACCGCTCTCGTCTCCACTCCACGCTCCCCTCCCCCAAAGAGGGGCACCTTATTCTTTACTATGAGGCTGAGGCCAACCCCAGGACCATTTTCGGTGCTTTCGGCATCAAGCCAACCCTTGCCGTGACCTCATGTTCCGGCAGGTGCTCCCCGATTGCCCAGCCAACCGCGCTGCACGCGTGTTCTCAGCATTTGTGGCTGCAGAAGCCACCCAAGCCACTCCCAAAAGCCTTTGATGCTGAAGAGACCCCGAGAATCCCAGAGGGAAGGGTGGCACCCCCAGAGGTCAGGGGATGCCATGGATCTCACTGTGGTTCCTTCAGTTTCCATCTCGAGGCACTGCCTGGGCTCAGTTGGCTCAGGGGGACCACCTTCCCTTCACCGGGGACAGGGACTTCCTGCCCTCCCCAGGAAGGCAGGGCTGACAAGGACAGCCAGCAGGGACAGAGCCTAGGCCAGCCCTGTATGACCTGCCCAGTCCCCTCCTTTCTTGCTCCCTCTGCTCCAGACACACAGGCCTCCTTGCTGCTCCTCCAACACCCCAGGCACAGTCCCGCCTCAGGGCCTTTGCACGGCTATTCCGTTTGCCTGCTAATGCTTCTTCATCCTTCGGGTCTCAGCACAACGACACTAACGTGCAGGGCCACGTGCCCTTGTGCCGTGTGCAACCTACACGACCACACACAACCACTCTGGTGGGGAGAACAGAGCACAGCATGCAGTAGGCACTCAGTAAATGCTCTCTCCGATGATCGCTCCTGTCTGTCTGCGCCTTGTACCTCTTTCTGAGTCCAGAGGCAAGTGGGCTTCGCCGCTGATCCCAGGAAGGGCCTCAGCCTTCCCCGGGCTGAGAGCAGCCCCCCTCCCAGACAGCACCTGGACTCACCCCGGGCAAGGTCTTCTGCTCATGCAGGGCGGTCTGAGCTTTGATGGCGGAGTCCCTGGCACAATAGGTGAGGAAGGCACAGCCTGGGAAGGAAGGAAACGGGGATGTTACGAGAAGGGGGTGTGCAGACCCGTGTTCACGGTCGCCTTGATCCCAAAGGCCAGAAGGTGGAAACACCCCAAATATCCCTCAGTGGAGGAGGGATAAACACAACCTGTCCTTCCGTCCCCACGCGGGAACACGGTCCGGACTCAGGAAGGGAGGGACCCTGACCCCTGCCACAACACAGAGGACCCCGAGGACACGGGGCTTAGTGAGGGGAGCCAGACCCAGAAGGACCCGTCCCGCAGGACCCCACTCCCAGGAGGGCCCCGGAGGAGTCCCGTCCGCACAGACAGAGAGGGGGGGTGGGAGCCGGGGCTGGGGCAGGGGTGTGGAGTCCGTGCTTCGTGGGGACGGAGTCTCCGTGTGGGGGATGGAAGGTTCTGGAGACAGAGGGTGGCGGTGGTCACAGGACAGTGTGAGTGTGCTTCATGCCACTGAGCTATGGGACGCCTGGGTGGTTCAGTGGGGTCAGCGTCTGCCTTCGGCTCAGGTCATGGTCTCAGGGTCCTGGGATGGAGCCCCGCATCGGGCTCTCTGCTCAGCGGGGAGCCTGCTTCCCCCTCTCCCTCTGCCCCTCCCCCCCACCCCCGCTCACACTCTCTGCCTCAAATAAATAAATAAATAAAATCTTTTAAAAATCTAAAAAAAAGAAAATGCCCCTGAGCTGTGCAGAGATGGTTAAGATGATAAATTTAATGTTATATGTATCTCACCACGATAAAAAAAAATTGGAGAAGAAGGAAACATTGGTTAGAATGGTGGATTTTATGTTCTTTTTTACTCCAAGTTAAAAATAAAGAGAGGAGCCTGCTTTTTGGGGGGGCCGACGGCAGACGTGCAGTCTCCCACCCCCCCAAACCGGTGAGAAAAGGATGGGGAGCGAGGAGACCCAGCTGTTAATTAAGTCCGTGGCTGAGGCTCGATGAAGGGATCCCGGGAAGCTGGGTGAGGTGTGGCGGGACAGTGGGACAGCTGCTGCCTGGGGGGGGGGGGTGCGGGGGGGAGAGCACCAGCGGCCCCAAAGCTGCAGACGAGGGGCGCCGCGGCTCTGCTACGACCTGTGTCGTGGCCTCGGATGGGGCGCCTCTCTTCTCTGGGCCTTAGTTGCCCCCATCAGCGAGGATGGTCCGAGTGCGGGGGGGTGGGGGTCAAGGGAAGGGGGGCGAGTGGGGCACAGTGGCCAAGCGCAGAGCCAATCAGGAGAGGGAGGGGCAGGCCAGCCTTGAAGTGGTCCAGAGCCAGGGTGTGATTGACTGGACGACGTTTTGGAGGGGGGAGGTGAGTTGGTGGGGGTTGCGAAGCGTGAGGACTGCAGAGACGAGAGACATTGAGAGACAGAAGCAAGGAGAGAGAAGTCCCCAGAGACAGGCCGATGAGATCAAAGGTGTTGGAAAGACGTTTGCTGGAGGCCGGTGAGGGGGTGAGGGTTTGAGGGGGGGGATGTGCATGGGATGCAGGCGGGAGTCAGGTCCCCTTGGATGGATGCAGGGGACAGGGCTTCAGCCCTGGGCTTTGCCGCTAACCTCTGGGGGCCTCATTTTCACTGCGTGTGAAATGAGACCATCGTCGGCCATTCTGATGCTGTTGGACCCTGTGTCCACCCCGCCCCCCACCTCCCTCCCTCTGCCTCCCCCTCCCCCCGGAGGACCCCCTGCGGACCCCCTGCGCAGAAGCCCTGGGAACAGCTTTGTGGGGCCCATTTTCGCTCCAGACAGGAGCTAATTAAAGCTGTTTCCTTCCTTCTGGGATGCGCTCACCAAGCTGCCACTCCCACAGGCCGGCCGGTTGCTGGGGAGGGGGTTGCCGGGGAGGGGTCTGCCGCAGGCCTGACAGGCTCCCTGGGAGCCCTGGGGAGGAGGGCACCAGGCAGAGCGGAGGATGGTTTCTAGCATTTAAAAAACATTTGTTGTGAGAATGTAAAGTGGTGCAGCCCCTGTGGGCAACACCTCAAAAAAAGTTAAACATAGAATTACCATAGGACCCAGCAATTCCACTTCTGGGTCTGTCCCCGAAAGAATGGAAACCAGGGACTCGAACAGATATTTTGAACAGATACTCCACGCACTCACAGCGGCGCTGTTCACAACGGCCAGACGTGGAACAACACAGTGTCCATCGACGGATGCACCGACAGACGAGATGTGGTCCACTCCTACACTGGAGTATTATTCTGCCTTAAAAAGCGGGGAATTCTGACCTGTGTCACCACGTGGATGAACCTTGAGGGTGTTATGCTCGGTGAAATAAGCCAGACCCAGAAGGACACGTCCCGCAGGACCCCACTCCCAGGAGGTCCCCCAGAGAAGTCCCGTCCACACAGACACAGAGGAGAGGGTGGAACCCGGGGCTGGGGTTAGGGGGTGGGGAGTCCATGATTCATAGGGACAGAGTGTCCGTCTGGGGAGATGGAAAGTTCTAGAGACAGAGGGGGTGGCTGCAGGACGGGGGAGCGTGTTCAATGCCACTGAGGTGTGCACTTAAAAATAGTTAGGATGAAGGGAGGGCGGGAGGCGCCTGGGTGGCTCAGTCAGTTAAATGCCTGACTTGTCTTGGCTCAGGTCATGATCTCAGGGTCACGAGATAGAGCCGCCCCCCATACAGGGCTCCTGGCTCAGCGGGGAGTCTGCTTGAGATTCTCTCTCTCCCTCTGCCCCTCCCCCATCTCACCCCACTCTCTCTCTCTAAAAATCAATAAATCTTTAAAAAATGGTTAAGATGGTGAATTTAGTGTTGTGTGTGTTTTACCGCAATAAAAAATCATCATTGGGATATATTAAAAACATACTCCCCCCCCAAAATTGCAGAGCACATTAAGTGTACAATGTAGCAAATAATTATAAAATCATGTAACCCTCTCCCAAGTCAAGGAACAGAACACGGCAGCCACCGGGATCCCCAGTGCCTCGCATCCCGTGACAAACCCCTGCATCCCCCAGAGGTGGCTGCTAGACTGGCTTTCGTAATCCCCACGCCGTTGCTTTTCATTACGGCTCCCGCCCCGTGTGGGTCACTACTCAGTGTAGCTGAGTACTTCCTGCCCTTGAACTTACGTAAAGGGAATCATAGCGTATGTACACTTTGTGTCTGGCTTCTGCTACTCCACAACAGGCGGTTGTGGGTATCAGGGGTTAATTCCTTTTCGTGGCTGTGTAATATTTTCTCCTGTGGATATAATGCGGGTTGGCCATCTGTACTCTTGTGCGTGGCCATCTGGGCTGTCCACGGTTAGAGGCTGCCATGAACAAAGCTGCTTTGGGACTCTCTTGTATGGGTCTTTGATGCACAAAGACATATCCGGGAACGGGACTGCAGCTTATAAGGTAGGCTTATGTTTAGCTCTAAAGGATTCCTTCAAACAGTTTTCCAAAGTGGGTTGTACCAAAGAATTCTCCAACCAGCGGGTCCGACAATATTAATGCTCATTTTCACCAACGCTTTTAAACGTTAGTCATGATGGTGGGCGTATCACTGTATTTCATTGAGACTTAACATACATTGCCATAGTTTCAAAGCCGGCCACCTTGATGCACTGTGTAGGAATTCTTTATGTGCTGTGTAAATCAAGAACACTTCGTATTCTTTTATGGTTCTATCTGAGGCACACATCTTCCCCCAATCTATGGCTAGTCTGTCTACACTTTTTTTTTTTTTGGTGTTTCTATTTTCTGAATTTAATCCCCCAAGGTCTTCAGGGAAAGGAGAGGTGCTAAGACAACTAGTCTAGGGCCGGAGAGAAATTAAGCAGAGCCAAGAAATTGGACTGCAGGGAGATGTGAGATAGAGACAAAACCCCTTTCCTTGGGCCCATTCTTGCCTGCGAGGCCTCATTTGGAGAACATGGAGTGCGCTGGTCCTGGGAGGCTAGACTAGGACAATAGGGAGCCACCTTCTAGAGCCGGTCTCCAGCCAGAGGGAGGCAGAGACGCGACTGTGCGCCGCTGTCCCCGGTGCTGAAACGCTCGCTTGTTCCCCTGACCTGCTCTCTTCCCGATGTCTCCGTTTCTCTTTTCTAACTGGGGAAAATGTGTGATGTTCACCACTTTCTGGGTAAACACAGCCTTGATTTTCAGTTTCTGTTAGGGCTGAACTGGATCTCCCTTCCCAAAACTCATCTGTTGCTGTCCTAACCTCAGGACCTCAGAATGGGACCTTTTTTGGAAAACCAGCCATTGCAGATGTAATGAGTTAAGGTGAGGCCGTAGGGAAGGAGGAACCACCCCAGTCCCTCAGGACTAGTGTCCTTAAAAAAGGAGCACATTTGGCAAGATAGGATTGGGAGGGAGACAAACCATAAATGACTCTTAATCTCACAAAACAAACTGGGGGTTGCTGGGGGGAGGTGGGATTGGGAGAGGGGGAGCGGGCTATGGACATTGGGGAGGGGAGGCGAACCATAAGAGACTATGGACTCTGAAAAACAACCTGAGGGTTTTGAAGGGTCAGGGGTGGGAGGTTGGGGCAACCTGAGAGTTTTGAAGGGTCAGGGGTGGGAGGTTGGGGGAACAGGTGGTGGGTAATGGGGAGGGCACGTTTTGCATGGAGCACTGGGTGTTGTGCAAAAAGAATGAATACTGTTACACTGAAAAAATAAATAAAATGAAAAAAAAAAAAGGAGCACATTTGGGCACTGAGACACAGATTCAGGGGGAAGCCCATGGGATTATGAAGGCAGAAATCCTGGTGATGTATTCACAAGCCCAGGGACAGTAAGGACCCCCAGGGACAGTAAGGACTTCCAACAAACCGCTAGAGGCTGGGAGAGACCAGAACCAGGTTCTCCCTCCATCTCAGAAGGAACCAGCTCAAAGCCACACTTTCATCTCAGACTTCTGGATCCCCGGATGGTGAGCAAACATGGTTCTGTTTTTGAAGCCTCCTGGTTTGTGGTACATTTTCTCAGCACCCCTAGCCAACTAATACTGTCCCCAACCAGTACAGACTTTTACTGGTATTAATAAAGGTCCCGGGCTTCTAATACTAATAAGCTTGTACTCAGAATGACTCACTCAGTCCTTGGAGCAACCCCACAAAGTAGCTGCTCTCTTGTATTCATTATACAGACAAGGGTCTGGGGCACAGAGTGGGCAAGTGACTTGCCCAGGGTCACACAGGTGGTAAGCCTGTGCTCATTCAGGCTCCACAGACTGTGTGCTAAACACTGGGGTACACTGCCTGAAACTTGCATCTTTTAAAAAATTTTACCCAGGGCCTAGGGGAGGATCACAGGCCCCTGACTCAAGCCTCCCCAAAAGGAGTTTTAAAATAGTGCCAGGATCAAAGGCTGGGTCGAAGGCCATGGACCCCATTTTAATTGTTCAAGGTCTGTTTGCGGCATCCTAGACCCAGAGAGACCTTTTGAGGGAAGCCACAACCCAACCAAAGCCTACACTGGGTGAACCTCTCATCTCAGTTTCAGTCCTGGCCACCCCTACCCACACATCAGCCTCCCCAATGACAAGGCGACCAGGCCTGGTGTCCAGTAGCCCCTGCCCATGCTGGCCAAGCCCTGGGGTCCTTCCCAGAATGCTCAGCACCTGACCATCCCTTCACACCCACACCCATTTTCAAAGCCTTGACCAGGACGGACCTGGGGTGGGGAGCTGTCAATGCCCACAGATCTCTCCAGGCCCAAAGACAGAGCAGGGACCAAGATGGGGGACTCATTGGGGAACAAGAGTATGTATGCATGAAAGTTTCCTAATAACTAGATCTGGGTCATCACAGCTCCCTTGGGAGGCAGGGAGCTCCCTATCTCTAGAGGTAAGCAGCAGGGTCTCCCCAGAGAGGAAACTTCTTTGCCAGAGAATCCTGAGAGACCTTCCTCATGCTAAGATCCTCTGCTCTCTGGTCTGAGATCTGAGCTTTTGGGATTTCATGACTCAAAGTTGGAACGACGATAATAATAGTCAGTGTCCTCTGAGCACCACATATCCTATGGGGCACGTCACCGCTATCAACCCTCAGTCCACAGACTAGCCCAAGAGAATTGCATGATTGTGTTTATTATTATTATTATTATTATTATTATTCTAAAGGTTTATTTATTTAGAGAGAGCGAGGGGCAGAGGGAGACAGAATCCCAAGCAGACTTCCTGCTGAGCATGGAGCCCGACTTGGGGCTCGATCCCACGACCCTGAGATCACGACCTGAGCTGAAACCAAGAGCCAGATGCTCAACCGACTGAGCCATCCAGGCGCCCCGGTATTTTATTTATGATTATTTCCGCTTTACAGGTAAGGAAACTCAGACAGCTGCCACCAGGGTAACACAGTGACGGGGCCAGAGGCCAGATCGGAAGCCCAGAGGACTAGCTCCAGTCTGTGCCTCCTCAACCTCTCTCTTCTCCCTCTTATAGAGACAGTCATAGTGGTGACAACGGCTCCTGCACAGGGCACCGGGACAGGGCGGCCACTCTCCTGGGGCTGGGCTCCACCCGCCTCGACACCCCCCCCCCCCACGCTCCTCGCAGGAGCCCTGCAGGGCGGGTTACACAGAGTAGCTGGGGAAGCCTGCCTAAGATGCACAGCAGGAAAGGGCAGGGCTGGAGTTGGAACCCGGGGCATCGACATCACGGGCTTCCCTCCCATCCACTGCACTGAGAGGCTTTGATCTCCAGGGTGTGCATGCGGAGTGGCAGGGGCTCCCGATTCTGCCATCTTCCCTGAAATTCACTCAAAACCTTGGCTACGTTAAGACAAACATGGCCTTAAGAGCATCTATGGAAAGATAACATCCGGATCTGCATGACCCCATTGCCCAGGGCTGTCCCCCCAGCCCACAAGGACACTCCTCTATCCAGCCTGGGAGATGCTGCCTCGGGGGTGGCGGGGGGGGGGCAAAGGTGGCCATGGTCCCTCTGTAGCACCGGTCTCTGTTCACCCTGGGCTCTGGGGACAATGTCCTCATTAACGGGCAATCCTAAGACTCAGAGGTTGGGAAGAGGCATGTGTGGTCAGCCTGGGGCAGCAGAGGGCGGGACAGAGGGCTAGGGGAAGCCCAGAGGACGAGGGATGGCTCGGTGTGGCGTCGAAGATGCAGGGAGCAGGCTGGGGAGTGTGGCAGGTGTCGAAAGACGCTGTTGGGGGGCGGGGAGCGTAAACAGGGTCCCAAGGACTTTGAGCAGCAGGTGAAGGGAATGAACTGAGTTGAAGGCAGTGGGGAGCCACAGAAGATGTGCGGACAGGGGAGGGCCCAGGGGTGTGTGCAGGTGGGGGAAGGCCCAGGGGTGTGTGCTGGGAAGATCTTCTGGGACCAGCCTGGAGCACAGGCCAGAGGCTAGAGGTCAGGGGAGGCGAAGGCTGAGCTGGGGCCGTGGAGGCAGAGAGGACAGATGGGTGGGACACTCCGAGGGGGTCTCTGGGGGGCGAGGGGCTGGGGGTGGAGGTAAGGCGGAAGCCCAGGGCTATCCCGGGAGGGAGCAGCAGATCGCATTAGGCCCTCCAGGAAAGATAACGTACGTCCCAGGCCCTGTGCGTGGGACCTTCTTTGGAAAAAGGGACTGTGCCCATGTAATGAGAGATCCTGAGATGAGATCCATCCTGGATAACAAGGTGGACCCCAGATCCGATGACAAATGTCCTTGTAAGAGACAAGAGGAGACGCAGAGAGAGGAGACACCTCGTGAAGACCGAGGCACAGATGGAGGGACGTGGCCATAAGCTAAGGGGAGCTTGGAGCCCCAGGAAGCTGAAGGAGGCAGGAAGAGCTGTCCCCGGAGCCTCCCGAGGGAGCACAGCCCCTTGATCTTGGACTCCTGGCCTCGAGGACTGGGCGAGAAGTCCGCTGTTTCAAGCCAAGTTTGTGGTCATTTGTGACCGACGCCCCAGGAGGCTCACAGAGATGGAGACCCAGTAGGAAGACCAGTTTGGAAGAAAGATGCAGAATCTGGTTCGCGTCCTCAGACCCAACTGGGAGCTTGGGGGACATCAGGGGAGGACCATCCCCCCCACCCCAGGACTCCCTGAAAGTCCCCCAAATGGCCCAGCAAGGCAGTACCCACTGAGCAGAGCCAAGCCCCGGGTCAGACGCCACGGCCTCAGGTGGAACCCTCCTTCTAAATTGGCGGGTATCTGTATCCCGTGTTACAGATGCACAAACCCCGGATCAGAGAGGCTTAGCAATTTTCCTGAGGTCACACAGCAAGTCACAAACAAGGCCTAGAACTGAGTCCAACCTGGGGGTTGGCAAAGGGCTTCTGAGGTTTCAGAAAATCCCAGAGTGAGGGGGACTACTTGAGTGGCCTAAACAAAAACCGTTTTTAAAGCTTTTTTCCCTTCTTAGTAGTCATGGTGGTTATTTTCATGCCTAAGTGTAGGATTTCTGTCACTTCTGGGAGCCGGGCAGGTCTGGGAACGGGCCGTGTCCCCCGGCACCCCGCTCGGGCTCTCAGCCACCACCCTGGAGCTCGCCACGCCCTGGTCCGCACACCCCCACCTTCATCTGTCCCCAACCTTCCTCCTCCACCCTGCGGCCCAGCCCAGTGTCCCTTCCAGAGGTGGGGGTCAGGCACCCCTGCAGCTCTCCCCAGCCTGTGTGGGTCTCTAACTGCCATCAGGAGTTACTGTCCCACTGGATTCCGAGTCCCGGAGCTGAGCGTGGGAACCAGGTAAGCCACCACCGACGCGTCCCCAGGGCCCAGCACGCTGTGTGCTCAGCAGAGTTTGGCCACAGCTCACGGCCTCCACGCTGATCGAGCACCCATCCAAGCCCTCCTGGACCTGCGGAGCCCCTCGGTCCTGTCTCCCCAAGGCCACCACTGCCGCCCTCCACCCCACAACCGGCCCTCCTCCCGGGAGCCACCAGAGGGCGCCTGTGAGCACCTCCTCTGCCCACAGCCCTCCAGGGCTCCCACCTTCCTGGGGTACAAGCCCAAGTACTCCCCACGCAGTCCCTAAGGCCCCACATGACCCGCTTTGTCCCCTCCCTGTCCTCCCCTCCTCCTTCTCTCCCCCTAGCCCTCTCTGCCCCAGACACACGCACCTCCTCTGCTCCTCCAACATGCCAGGCCCTCCTGCCCCAGGACCTTTGCACGAGCCATTCCAGAATGCACTCTGCCGGATCTCTGCACAGTTCATTCCCTTCCTTCAGGTCTTGCCTCAAACGTCACCTCCTTAGTGAGGCCTCCTTTGAGCGTCCCATGTAAGGTTACAGCCCCCCATCGCCCCCTCCCCCAGCTCTATTTTTCCGGGGCCCTCATCACCTCTGCATGACGCACACAGGTTTCCCTCACTATCCAGAAGTTGAGCGTTCCTGCGAAACCTTCTGACCGCCTAAATGGCATACAGCAAGGAAGCAACCACCATTCATTTACATGAAAAACTTCTTGAACATTCCCAGACTCAAAAAATAACCTCTTACACTTTTCAGATACTTCGGGACACATCTTGCTAATGGATGCACAGAATGAATCGAGATAACGCACAGATGCTCACACCATTCGGAGCCCTGGGGACTGAGGTGTGGATGCCCAGCGTGGTCCTGGGGAAGGCACCCGGTGGGGCGGTGCTTGCTGCTGGGGTGGGGGAGGGGGGCATTGCCTCCAGGACAGCTCCCTGCAAAACCAATGCATAAAAACAAAAATCCCCTCCAGGTTTCCTTCGGTTACCAAAAAGAGGTACTTCCGGAGTCCTTTGGTAGCTTTTTACATGTTTGGTTCGGGGGCTGGGGGGGACTTAGATATCACCCGGCACACAGTCGGTGCTCAATGGACACTTGTTGGCTGAACGCTTGCATTTTCAAGCTGACCTGCTGATATCAAGGCAACTCTTCGAGGGCAGTGAAGTTTGATCGTTTTCATCCCTCCCCTTTCTTAGCATGCATGGCACGGACTTATTCAACGTTTCCTGAGCACCTATTACGCACCAGCTGTACAGTGGAAACAGACGACGGAAAGACTCCCTTGTTCACTGCTGATCACCAGCATCTCCCGCTTCCCTCGCCGGCAAGGACGTGACCACAGCTAGTTGTGTGAACCCTCCTCTCAAATCCCTTGGGCCCCAACCCCCTGCCCCCCCAGGTGCCCCCTGTTCTTGGTCTTTAACCTTGGCTCTGTGATCTAGCCCGGCCCAGGGCCGCTCTCCACTGTGTGATCTTGGATCACTTAACTTCTCTGAGGCTCCACTAAGAATTAGCGAAGACACTCCCCTGTGCTGTGGGGCCACCCTCCACCAGCCACCTGCCCCTGGACACCCTCTCTGCTCCCCTCCATCCTCTCAGCCACGGGCTGTCCCCAACTTGCTGACAAGAGGGGGGCGGACAGGCTCCCTCCCGTATCCATCACCCCTCCCCTCACTTACAAACTCACTGGCTCACGCTCCTGGACCCCTCCGGCCAGCGCACCATCTCGGGGGGGGGGGACCTCCCCGCTCCCTGCCTGGTCTCGTTGGCTGCCCCTGCTGACTCCTGCTGTG
This sequence comes from Meles meles, assembly GCF_922984935.1. NCBI lineage: Eukaryota > Metazoa > Chordata > Mammalia > Carnivora > Mustelidae > Meles > Meles meles. The sequence goes on along the minus strand of NC_060085.1, from coordinate 2,274,149 downwards.
CCCCAGACTTACGCACTGGGGCTTCCCAGGCCTCGACAGGACACGCACCCCCGGTCTCCGGCCCACAGCTGCCTTGATTGTCACAGACTGTCCCCACAGCTGCACCACTGGTCCCTCCATCCGCACACCCATCCCCCCACCTGTCCATCACCTGGCCACCCATCCACCCCCCACCCACCTGTCCGTCCCTCCATCCGTCCAGCCATCCATTTCCCCACCTGCTATGCTCCAGGCACAATTCGAGGCCCGGGGGACACAGCAGTGAACACAGAAGGCAAAAAAAAACTCCGTCCTAATGGAGTTTCCAGTCTGGGGGGCGGGGGTGGAGAAAAGCAAAATCACGTAAGAAGCAAAATCTATGATGTGGGGTGTGTCAGAAGTCTTCCTTTTCACGGGAAAAGAGGAAGGCAGGGAGGCAGGGTTTGGAGCGCTGGAGGGTGGCTGTGCTTATAGAAGGTCTGCGGGAGGCAGCCCGGGAAGGCAGGAAGGCGGGAAGGCGAAGGTTGAAAGGCAAGAGGAAGGCGGATGCGAGTATCTGGGGGGGAGGGGAGCCTTCGTCAAGCAGGTGACCTCTGAGCCGGGATCTGGAGGAAGAGATGGAGTGAGCCCTGCAGAGGTTTGGGAGAACAGCATCCCGGGTAACAGGGATGGCTCATGCAAAGGCCCTGGGGCAGGACCAGCTTGGTGCGTTGGACAAAAGGCAAGGAGGCCTGTGTGTCTGGAGCAGAGTGGGTGAGGGGGAGAGAGGGAGGCGGGGAGGGCAGGGAGGGGTGAGGCAGGTCATGCAGGGTCTTGGGGGCTGCAGAGAGGACTCTGGTCACTCTGGAACATCCCAGGCACGGTGGGGGGGGGGGGGGCTGAGCAGCATCCCTGGTCCCCACCCACTGGACGCTAGGAGCACCACCAGTTGTGACAACCGCAGACGTCCTGAGCATCACCCGGTGTCCCCTGGGGGCAGAAGTGTCCCAGGAGAGAACCACTTTGCTAGATCCCTTCCCCTTCCTCACCTCCCCCACCGAGAGCCGATGACTTGACCCTTTAACTCTGTCTCCCCGGACCTTCAGGTCAAAGCCAAGACTGCCCGCCTTTGCAGCCCTTCCCAGCCTCACCGCTGCTGCCTTCCGGACTCGTCTCTTGGCATAGCCTCCGCTGCCCTTCCCTCCGATCCACTTGTAACTCCCCAGACACGCAGCCTCCAGGCCTCGGTGCCTGACCCCGGAATTCCGGCCCCTCCCCCATAGCCCTGCTCTCCTCTATGCTGTTCCCCCCAGATCACTGTGGAATACACATAACATAAATTCACCATCTTCACCATGTCTAAGCGCACACTCACACTATCCTGCGGCCACCCCCAACCTCCGTCTCTAGAACTTTCCATCTCCCCACATGGAGACTCCGTCCCCACGAAGCACGGACTCCCCACCCCTGCCCCAGCCCCGGCTCCCACCCTCTCCTCTCTGTCCGTGTGGAAGGGACTCTTCTGGGCCCTCCCGGGAGTGGGGTCCTGCGGGACGGGTCCTTCTGGGTCTGGTTCCTTTCGCTGAGTCCCGTGTCCTCGGGGCCCTTCCACGTCGTGGCAGGGGTCAGAGTCCCCCCCTTCCTGAGGCTGGACCGTGTTCCCGCATGGGGACGACCACGTCGCATGTATCGGTTCGTCCATCAGCGGACACGGGCTGTTTTGCACGTTTGGCCGTCATGAGTTGTGCTGGGAACACCCGTGTGCAAACGGCTCTCGGAGACCTTCAGTCCTGGGTCTGTGAGAGCCGTTGGCTCATACGGCGACCAGCAACCGCGTGTCCGTGTTTTGAGGAACCGTCTTCCCCAGCACCGCCCCAGCGCGCACCCGCAGCCGTGCGTGAGGGCTGGGGTCTCTCCACATCCTCGCAGTCACTCGTCTGCTCTGTCCTCGAACAGCTGTCCCGGGGCGTGCGGGCCTCCCTGGGCTTCTGACATGCGTTCCCGCAGCACCTTCAACCCCAGGTCGCGCGCTCCACCCGCCCCCAGCACACGTCACCACCCCTTAGGGCCCGCACAGACATCTGTCCCACTCCCAGAGCCGTGGGCTCCCTGTGGACACAGAGTGGGGGAGGTCGGGGGTGAAGAGACGAGCCCGCAGCCCCGACCGTGTGTGGGTCCTTGGGGAGGTCTCCTCCCCTCCCTGAGCCTCCATCTCCCCCTGTGGTGAGGTTGCTCTGGGTCCCCCCCAGCCACAATGGGGGTCCCTCACCGGCTCCTTCCCCCAAGCAGAGGGTCAGGGACAAGGACGCCCTCTCCCAGGTTTCCCATGTTTATCCTGACCGCGCCGCCGCCGAGGGGCAATCCGCCATCCTCAGGAGGCCCTCGGGGGGCCGGGGCAACGACAATGCGGCAGGAAGCTCTATCTGCTCTCCAAGACCCTCTGTGCCTCAGCTACCCCCTCTGGAAAATGCAGATTCTGAGCTCCCTAAGGGACCCCGTCTTCCCCCTGCTCACCGCCTTCAAGGGCTCCCACCTCACTCAGGGTAAAACCCACCATCCCACCAACGTCCACAGGCCCACAGTCCATCCCAGCACAACTGGCCCTGACCCCTCCCCCCTCCCTCCCCTCACTGTCTCTGCTCCGGCCACATCGGCCTCGCTTCTCCTCCAACAGGTCAAACTCATTCTGACCTCAGGGCCTTTGCACATGCTGTTTCTGGCCCTGGAATGCCTTTCCCTTGGCCTCATCTGTCATTCAGATGAGAGGCAAGAGGGGCAAGGTACTCTGTCTCCTCCAACACACATCCTACTTTATCTCCTTCATGGCAGCTCAGTCCGATCTAAATCTTACTGATTTGTTTCCCCATTTATTATCAGTCCCCCTTCTGCCTGGGATAGCTTTGCATCCCACAGCCCAGCTCAGTGCCTGACACATAATAGAGACTGGACAGACAATTGTTGACCATATGACCGCCTGGCCCTGTATCGAGGAGCCCTACAATATGAAGGACATTACTCGGAGTCAGTATACTAATCACATGATGCAAGTGAACTCTAATTTCTACAACCTAGTCTGGAAGACAGCTGTCAATATTCCTTCTCTTTTACAAACGAGGAAGCTAAGGCTCAGAAAAGATGAGGGGCCTTGTCTAAGATCCACCAGAAGCAACAAAGCAGAGACAGGAACAGAAACCAAGCCTGTCCGCCTGCAAACCTGACGGGTCATCCCCACCCATCATGTGAGGAGGAAGGCGGTAAATGCTGGGAGGTATCCATCGTCCACACACGCATCCACCTGTCCTTGTATCTTTCCATCCAGTCATCTGTCCAGCCATCCACCCATCATCCGTCCATCCATCCTTCCACCTACCACCTACCCATCTACTCATCCATCCACCCATCCATCCATCATCTGTCTGTCCATCTATCCATCCATCCACCCACCCGTCCATCTATCCATCCATCCATCCATCCATCCATCATCTGTCCGTCCATCTATCCATCCATCCATCCATCCATCCATCATCTGTCCGTCCATCTATCCATCCATCCACCCATCCACCCATCCATCCATCATCCATCCATCCATCCATCCATCTATCCATCCATCATCTGTCCATCCATCTATCCATCCGTCCACCCATCCACCCATCCATCCATCATCCATCCATCCATCCATCCATCCATCATCCATCCATCCATCCATCCATCCATCCATCATTTGTCCGTCCATCTATCCATCCATCCACCCATCCACCCATCCATCCATCATCCATCCATCCACCCATCCACCCATCCATCCATCCATCCATCCATCTACCCATCCATCCATCCCTCCATCCACCCATCCATCCATCATCTGTCCGTCCCTCTATCCATCCATCCATCCATCCATCCATCATCCATCCATCCATCCATCATCCATCCATCCATCCATCCATCCATCATCTGTCCGTCCATCTATCCATCCACCCACCTGTCCATCTATCCATCCATCCATGCCTGGGCCAGTCTACTCACTGACCCGTCCATCTATCCATATCGCAGCCAGCCTACTGCCTGGACCCGCCCACTCCCCACCGTCCCACCCTCTTATTCCCCCATGCCCTCATCCATCCACATGCTTTACTTCCAAATGGCAAATAAGACACAGTCCTTGCCCTCCTAGAGCATATGTACCAGTGACGATCCCCATGACCCCAGGCCAACAGGACATTGCTAGGTCAGTGTCTTCTAAGCCCAGTAGCCCCTTCCTCTGGCACTGGTCGTCTTTGGTCTGAGGACCGCCAGCCTCCCTCAATGACTATTACCCTGAGTCCTCATCTCCACGATCACACCTCTGTCTGCTGCCTTCACTCCTCTTCCAAAGTGGGTCAAGCCTCAGTCTGGGAGGTTGCGATGCCTCGATACATTGCTGTGTGACTTGGGGCTGAGTGCTACCGTCTCCGAGCCCCAGTTCCTCATGTGACCCATGTGGGGGAGGGGAGATTGATTTTCTGAGGACACAAGTCTGCTTCTTTGCACTTCTCTTTCCCCACAGTGCGGGTCCACCCCACGGGGAAGCTTCCTCTTTTTTCATCCAGGTGCGTAGGAAGTAAGTATATCCTGAACGAGGCTGTGAGCCCAGAAGGAGGCTGGCTATGGCAGGTAAAGACACATGAAACGCCCTTTCCACACGAGTCCGACTTCCTCCCTTGCTCTACATTCGCCCATGGCTCCCCAGTGCCCTCCGTAGGGATCACAGGCCCTGCAGGCCTGTGCGACTCTCCGGCCTCATCTCCCACGTCTCACCTAATGCTTTCTGTGCTCCACGCGCCCCGGCCTCTGTAAACCCGGCTGCCTCTGCCCGCATGCACGAGGGCGGGACGGCTGCCCAGCACGCACTCTCTGCTGTGTCTCGCGCGCATCGCTGGCCTGGGACACAGTAAGCATTTCTGTGGATGAACAAATGAAATGTTTCCCCACCGCACCAACTCCTATTCGTCTTTCAAAGACCCTAAAGCTGTCCTCCATGCAGCCGGAGTCCACAGGCAGAGCCCCCGATGCCCTGTCTGGTTCCCCCCATGCTGCCTCCCTGCTTCTGCCCGGCCCTGACCATTGGCTCGAGACGCTCACGGCCAGCTCTGTCTCGGCGTCAGAGGGCCTTCATCCCGTCTCACCCAGGACGAGACAAGGCCCCAGAGGTGTTCAGGAAGTGTTGGCTGAATGAATGAATGAATGAATGGGCACCTGAGTGAGCATGGTCTTCCTGAGCGTCCCTGACGGCCAGGTTCCCATCTGCCAGGGTCAGGGGTGAGAGAGAGACATGAGCCCTTGCCAGACACAGCTCCTGGGCCCACCCCCAATGCCAGAGCCTCTCAGAAGAGCCCTGCCAGATAAGTCCCATGTCAGAAAGGGACGCTGAGACTCCAAGGACCCCTTCCTGCTTTCCCCACCAGGGCAAAACCTCCGCCCCTCCCCCACCAGAGGTTTCCAGAGTTAACACTGCGCTGGGCCTTTGCACATGCTGTTCTCTGTGCCAGGAACACCTGTCCCCTTCAACAGATCCTTCTCACCCTACAGGTGTCAGCTCGGTCACGTGATGAGCCCAGCCCGGTGCCAAAAGGCTTAACTGCCTACCATTCTGGTGCTCACCATCCCCGCCCTCTGAGATGGAAAGCCCCGCAGCTCTCCTGTTCCTGTAGATGGCAACACGGTCTGCCAGTAAGATGCACAGAAACCAGACTCATCTCAATGTCAAGCTTGGAACGGCTCTTTCACACTGACCACCTCCTCCAGGAAGCCCTCCTGGTCTCCATACCTGCAGGAACCAGGGCTCCTCTGGGTTGTCCCTGGAGGCGCGTGTTTCCACCATCACAACCCTAACAGCAATGCCTTTGACCGCCTCGTTCCTCACTGTGTCCTCCTGCCAGGCTGGGATTTGCAGGCAGGTCAGGTCTTGGGGACGCTTCTATCTGTGTCGTTCGACATCGTATCCTGGGTCTAGAATGGGGCCTGGAGCTCAGTAAATGTTGGTTCCATGGGTCGGTGGAGACGTGGGTCTCATTCACTCCACCGTGAATCCCGGACCAACTCCTGTTCCTGCAGATCCCACGTCCCCACAAACGCAGCACACAGTAGATGCTCGGTCAGTGCTCCCGCCTCAAGGGGGGCGGAAGGGATGCCACCGGCACAGCCTGGAAGGCTCCGAGGGCCTCCTAAAAGCCTGCTAAAGGGGCGCCTGGGTGGCTCAGTGGATTAAGCCGCTGCCTTCGGCTCAGGTCATGATCTCAGGGTCCTGGGATCGAGCCCCGCATCGGGCTCTCTGCTCTGCAGGGAGCCTGCTTCCTCCTCTCTCTCTGCCTGCCTCTCTGCCTACTTGTGATCTCTCTCTCTGTCAAATAAATAAATAAAATCTTTAAAAAAAAATAAAAATAAAAAATAAAAGCCTGCTAAATCAGGGAAGAGTGGGCGGCTGGGGAAACTGAGGCACAGAGGCAGGGCAGGCCCCGCTCGGACTCCGCCCCCAGCACCCCCCACGCGCCGCTCTCGCCCGGCCATCTCCTCCCTGGGCGCCCCCGCCAGGCGGCCCTCCGTCTCCCAGGGCCAGGATCTCACGCCTCAGAGCTCAGCGCGCTCCAGCCCCCGCCTGCCGCTGGCCCCGCAGCCTGTGCTCCCATGGAAACCACAGGCCTCCACCCGGCCCCCCACCTGCAGCGGCCCCCCTCCCCCCTGCCACCTCCGCTTTAAGACAAATATTGTCATTACCATGCAAATGCATACACAATGACCATAAACGGGGTTGGCTCCCCGCTCTCTGTGGCCGCTGGCCCTATGGCGGGTCAGGACGGGGCCTGCCCAGGACAGGGTGGACACTGATGCTTGGCCCCCTCGGGAGAGAGGGACCGCGTGGCCACACCAAGCACCTCCGTGGGCCCCCTCTGAGGGTGCCGTCCCCTGGCTGGGACCTGGTGGGGGGACATGGGGACACCGGCCAGTGGGAGCCCCCGCTCCTGGCCTGAGGTCTTGGTGAGGCGCAGGTCTGAGTGGAGAAGCGGCCTTGCTCCCTCCACGCTGCCCCTTCTCCTTGGTTCTCCCTGCCTCCCCCCGCCTCCCCCTGCCTCTCCCTGGCTGTGTGTGGGGTCCTCCCCTGCCCCTGTTTCTCTCAGTCTCTGCGTCTCTCTCCTTCTCTCCTTCTGCTCTGAGTCTCTCTCTGTCTCTCCTTCTGTCTCTGAATCTCTGTTTTTCTGTGTCTCTGTCTCCATGCCTTTCTCTCTTAAAAACAAAACAAGCCAGCGCCCAGGGGCCTGCCCTCCTTCTGAGGACTGTGTCCTTCCCATCCTCCCCCTACCCGGCCACATTCCCAGAGCCCTGGGCCTGGCTGGGCCATCCCTTGGTCTCAGCAGGGGACCCAGCACACCGTCCCTGAGGCATCGGGTGCCTCCTCTCACAGCCCCTTCCCTCCCCAACACCATCTTGGAGGGCCCTGACTTGGCTTGGGGGAACCGGTCACCTCTCCATCACATAGACAGACTTTTGTACTCCCTGGGCTGGAGGGAGACAGGTGGGGGACAGCGGGGGGGGGGGGAGAGGAGGACAGCAGGGACCCAGTCCCGCTTGGTCTTCAAGACCCAGTCCCGGCCCCTCCGGGCCTCAGTTTCCCTTCCGCGTGGAAGGCGCTAATGCTCACGGCCCACCTCAGGGGTGACCCTTCAGCGGGCGCTGAACCCCCCACGGGTATGACAGTCACGGATGAGATGATCCTTAGGACGAGATGACGAGGACGACGCCGTGTGGTCCTCGCCGCATGGGGAGCCGGTGGCACCGTGACCCACTTCACCCTCTGGCCCTCCCACGCCCCTGCTGCCCTCGTCATGGGATCCCCTAGCATTCAGGAGCCCAGAAGGCTCTGGGCGGGGGTGTGGGGGGGAAATTCCCCTCCCTTCTCCACCCGCCGGGACCACACCCCCAACCCCACTACTCTCAGCACCAACAGCAGGTGTCCTGTGCCCTGTTGGCTCCCCAGGAACTAAGTCAGATCACCCCCATTTCCCATTCATCATTCCACCTCCCTTTGGCTGAGACCCAGAGAGGGGCAGCCACGGACCACAGGTCCCACAGCAGAGCCCCAAACGCTGTGGGTCCTCGAGACCCCCTCACCTCAAGCTTGTCCCCCCACCCCCGGCCCCTTCCCACAGGCGAGGCCCAGCCAGGCCCAGCAGAGGTGGGATCAGAAAAGAGACCCATCCTTGACTGCGGGTGTCGGAGAGTGGATGTGAGGACAGGCCCCCTGCCCTAGCCCCAGGCCCTCCATCCAGGACCCCTGGGACGTGGAGGGTGACAGACAGGTGTCTGTCAGGTGACACGTTGTTTCCTCATTTTCCCCCACCTGAGAAAGCCCCTGAGATGTCCCTAATCCAAGAATTTCCAGCCAGAAAAACATAACGGCGCATTCAAGGGGCCTTGCTCTGTGACAGTGGGGGAAACCGAGGCTCCGGCCACATTCGCTCTTTTCTTCCTGGCTGGGGGGGGGGGGTGCGGGGGGAGCGCCAGGGGAGACTTAAAAAATGAGAAAAGGGGAAAGAAAGGAAGGATCACCCAGCGTGGCCATGCCCAGCACCCCGTAGGCTTCCTCAATCCAGAGCTCACCGACAGCCTTTCAGCCCAACATTCGGGGGCCGTGCGGACACCCCCTCCAGCCTCCATCAGAATCTTTCTAGAAATGGGCCCTCCAGGCGTACTCGGGTTAGGGGCTTGAGGAAAGAGCCCTCACGCAGCCGTGGACCCCTGAGCGTGACTCATGGATGAATGGAAACCCCCCCACCCTCCTAGTTCACATAGAAGAATTGGATTTTCCAAGCCCGATTTTTTTTCCTTTTCTTTTCTTGTTTTTTTTTTTTGGTGATGGTTAGATTTGAAAAAAGGTGGGGGATGGGAGGGGTTTCTTTTCTCCCCTAAGATACCAGCTGGAGGGTCTAGCCAGTGACAGGCCCTCGCTCCGTCCCATTAGACTGTCCCCACAGCCTGCCCGGTCCGATCCATCCATCCATCCATCCATCCATCCATCCATCCATCCAACAAACATGTATTCATGCTTCCCATGCCTGCAACAGAGGAGGATGGAGACAAGCAGGGTCTGAAATAGGTCACGGGCCCTGGTTCATCCCCAAGGCACCTCCAGGGTCTTGTCAGGGGTGGGCAGCACAAAGCCTACACCGTCCGCACCCTCGGTCGCCAACCTCTTTACAGGAGAGCCGTCAAAGCTACCGTAATTTCGACAGCGGGCCCTCGATCGGAGCCCGGGGCTGGGGCCTCGGTCCCCGGGCACCTCCTCCCAGCATCCCATCAGAGAGGGAATCAGGTGGGAGGGAGGTGGGCAGGCCTCCCCGCCCCTCCTGCCTCCCCCACTGGACTCCCAGGTCGCCCACGCCTCCCCGTCCACCCTGGGATCTGGGCTCTGCCAGATGGACGGTCCAGGCTCATCGTCTTTGGCCTCAGACCTCGACACATTGCTAACAGGCTAGGCCAGTTTTAACTTGAGCCAAAGGTGGAGGCAGGGAGGGGGAGGGCAGGGAAATGGACGGGGGACACTGATCCAAACAGAGCGGATGGGCAGAGGGGAGGGCAGACCGGAGCATTTTAACCACCCAGGACTGGGGAGGCTGGCGCCGCCGCCACCTCCCCCTCTCGCTCAGCTCCCTGATCCCCCCACCCGGTTTCCTTTGTAGTTACCGATTAGCCCGGGGTCCTGGGCATCCGTGTTCCCCGCGGCTGGCCGGACCTGCCCCACTGGGCTGGCTTTGTGAAAATGACCAAAGCAATGGAGTCCAGAGGTGCAAACTTTCCCGACGGGGCCTGGGGAGGCCGAATGAATGGGGTGGGGGGGGCGGGGAGGGGGGCGATGTTCAGGCAGCTCCCCCAGCAAAGGGGCAGGAGAGAGAGGGTGAGGGAGGGAGGAAGGGGTGGGGGTCCAGGGGGAATGGGAGGGAGAGGCAGAGCGAGAGAGAAGGATGCTTTGGGGGGGGGAGAGGATGGGAGGTAGAGGGAGATGGGAGAGGAGAGAAAAGGAAAGAGAGAGGGAGAGGGAGAGAGAGGATGCCGGAAGGTGGGGAGGGAGGGAGAGGGGGCGGAGGAGGGGAGGGGGCCAGCTCGAATCTGTCAGCTGCACCCCCAGAGGGGGGAGGCGGGGTGGGTGGGGAAGGGGGGGATGATGCCGTGGCAGAGGCGAGCAGAGGGAGGAGGTGAGGAGAGGAGGGCTGGGGGAGGGAAGATGCCGGAAGGTGGGGTGGGGAGGCCGGCGGAGGGGAGGGGAGGCGGGGGCGGGCGCCCACCTTTGTGCATGCCCGTGTAGGGGTCTTTGAGCACCGTGAGCTCGTAGATGCGGCCGAACTGCTCGAAGAGCGGCTTGAGGTCCTTCTCGTCCAGGTTGCGCGGGATCTGGCCCACGAAGAGCTTGATGGCGTCCAGGTCCTTCATGCCGTCGGGCTGCCCCGCGGGGGGCTCGGGCGCGCTGCTGCCCACGGGCGAGGGCCGCGTCTGCAGGAGCTGCTGCTGCTGCCGGCGCGCCTCGCTCTCCGTCAGGCGGGCCATGGCGGGCGCAGGCGGGCGGCGGGCGCGGGACCGAGCCGGCGGCGGCGGCGGGCGGCGGGCGGACTCGCAGCTGGAGCGACGGACGCCGCCTCCCGCCTCCCTCCCGCCCCGTCCCCGCGCCCTCCTCCCTCCCCCGCGCGCCCGCTCGCTCCAGCATCAGGACCACAAAAGGGCGGCTCCGCAGCGGCCCCTGGCGGCCGGAGCGCGCCTCGCCGCGGCGGCGCCCCCGCCCCCACCCCCCGCCGGCGCCGGGCGCGGGCGGGGAAACCGAGGGCCGGGCGGACCTGGCTGCCAGCGCGCCGCTCCTCCCGCGGCCGAGGACGGGAAACACCACCGAGCGCGGCGCGCCGCTCTCGGGGGTGCCCGCCTGGCCGTGACCGGGCGTCCTTGGCCCTTCGGAGCCTGCAGCAGGATGGGAGGCCCTGAGAGCATCAGCGACCCGACCCCGAAGGACCCTCTGCTCACACCGTGTGCCGGGCACTGCGCTCCGTGCCTTCAGGCGGACAGCTCGCTGGATAGAGACAGCCATCCTCGTCCCGGGTTTCGGCGGCAAAACCCGTGCGCACCAACACTCAACACAAAGACGGAAAACAGACGAAAAGGGACTGCCACCCTGGGTCCCCACCAACAGCAGCCAGAACTAACATTTCTTTTCACACTTGCTATGTGCACATACCAATCAAAATATATCAAAGGATATTGACACATTGGGTGCAACAGCTCGGAGACTATCCCGTCATCCTGCCTTAAAACTCTCCGAACATGTCCCCAAATTAAAGCCCGAATTCCCCCCCCCCCCCAAAGCCCCTGTAGGACCTGACCCGTCCGCTCCCTGCCCTCCCACCTCCCTCTCTTTCCCTCGCTTACTCTGCCCCAGCCACACAGTCTCCTCTGTTCCTCCAGCACACCATGTACGGTCTGCCCCAGGGCCTTTGCACGAGCTGTGCCCTTTTCCTGGAATGCCATCTCCCAGATGGTGCATGGCGGGCTCACTCGTTGGATCCTCACCACTTTCTCTATCCCTTTTATCTAAAACCATTCAGCCATCATCATCTGCTTTCTCTGGCTTGCTTTTTCCTCCAGGGCGTGCATATCCTTTTAACTTAATGCTAATATGCTACATACTTATTTACTAACTAACCATGTAGCTCTTTCCAGGTGTCGGGCTCTATGCTAGGTGCCCAACACGTAGGGACTCATCCAATTTGCACACCCCGCTGGGTGGGTGCAAATAAACAGATTCCTACAGACCTGTTTGGTTGATGAAGCATGGGATGCTTGATCTTGGGATCATGAGTTCAAGTCCCATGTTGGGGGTAGAGATTACTTAAAAAATCTTTAAAAAGGGGCGCCTGGGTGGCTCAGTGGGTTAAGCCACTGCCTTCGGCTCAGGTCATGATCTCGGGGTCCTGGGATCGAGTCCCACATCGGGCTCTCTGCTCAGCGGGAAGCCTGCTTCCCTCTCTCTCTCTCTCTCTCTGCCTGCCTCTCTGCCAACTTGTGATCTCTCTCTCTCGCTGTCAAATAAATAAATAAAATCTTTAAAAAAAATCTTTAAAAAACATTTAATGCAGGGGCTCCTGGGTGGCTCAGTTGGTTGAGCATCTGACTCGGTCTCGGCTCAAGTCATGATCTTAGGGTCCTGTGATTGAGACCCACGTTGGGCTCTGCACCCTGCTTGAGACCCTCTCTCCCTCTGCCCTTCCCACTGCTTGCGAGCTCTCTCTCTCTAGAGTGAATACATAAACCTTTTTTTTAAGCCTTTCTAAAAAATAAAAAACACTTAATGTGATATTTAAAAGATCAAAATGCAAAAAATGACAAGGAACGAGATACCAAAATTTTAAATAAACACAGAATTAGTATTACTGAGTTTTCCCATTGCTCAGCACAGCACTGTTACCGGTCCTGGTTTTAATTTTTAATTTGTTTTATTTTTATTTTAAATTAAAAATTCTGTTTTAAAGCAAAGACAGGACCCGTCACAATGCCATGCTGAACCAAAAGGGAAACTCGGGAACACTGGTTCTATTTAAAGTGTTGACATTTAGTTCAATTATGGATTTGCTGGTCATCAGTGTAGACTTTTTAAAATTGCATTAAAATAGGGACGCCTGGGTGGCTCAGTTGATTAGGCAGCTGCCTTCAGCTCAGGTCATGATCCCAGCATCCTGGGATCGAGTCCCGCATCGGGCTCCTTGCTCGGCGGGAAGCCTGCTTTGCCCTCTGACTCTGCCTGCTACTCTCTCTGCCTGTGCTCACTCTCTCTCTCTAATAAATAACTAAAATCTTTAAAAAAAATAAAAAATAAAATTGCATTAAAATAATCTTTATCTTGATGACTGGGTTTTTTGGAGCCCCCCCCCGCCCCCACGCTTAAGCTTTCTCCCCAGGTGAGCTCACCCTGGTCCCTCCCAGCACAATCCTCAAAGCCACCAAACGTAAGAGGGGAGTACTGCTTCTATACCCACTCTACAGAGGGGGAAACTGAGGCTTGGAAAGGTCCAGTCACACAGAGAGGGCTGGGATTTGAGCGCAGCCAGCTGACTCTGGAGCCCACCCACTTCCCACAATCCCACACCATCTCCGTCACACTACGGGTGGCTAAGCCTTGGTTTCCTTATTTGCCAAGTGACACCAAGGAGTGAACAGGGGGCATGGACTCAGTGAGCTAACTGGTGAGGCTTCGTGTAGCGCCTGGGACATTCTCAGCACTCAGGGAACGGCTGCTTTCGTAATCATCGCCAGTAGCCCCCGGTCCAACCGCAGACAGGGGCAGGGCATCAGGGTTGGCTGAGAGGCAGAGGTGGGGTGGGGTGGCAGTGAGTCAGGGGTCCTCCTACGGCATCCCACCCCTCGGCCCTGCCCAGCCCCTGGTTCTCAGCTCAGCCCCAGGACCGGCTGGTGGACCGGGGCTGGAGACAGGTTCTGTCTCCATGGAGACCAGAGCACGGCGCCCGAAGCCCTGTGGGCCTCTGATGTGCCAGGAGAGTTGGTAAAAAGGACAAAAATTAAACCCAGCAGGCACCCTGTGAGCTAAAGATGCATTTTCCTCTTGCTTCTACCCAAAATGAACTGGTGTGGGGAGGGAAGGGGCTGGAGAGAGCCCAGTCCAGCTCCCGGCCAGCCCTGGGGAGTTTAAACACAGCCATCGGGGCACCTGGGTGGCTCAGTGGGTTAAGCCTCTGCCTTTGGCTCAGGTCATGATCTCAGGGTCCTGGGATCGAGCCCCACATCGGGCTCTCCGCTCAGTGGGGAGCCTGCTTCCCCCTCCTTCTCTGCCTGCCTCTCTGCCTACTTGTGATCTGTTTGTCAAATAAATAAATAAAATCTTTAAAAAAAAATAAACACAGCCATCCACCTTCTGAGCCATGCTCGCCCCTGGAGTTCATCCCCTGACCCGGCGGTCACAGCTCAGCCCAGGTCAGGGCGGGGAGAGCGGCCTGTGCGTCGGCAGTCCCCGCGGCCGCTTCTCTGACTTGCTTCCAGCCAGGGTGCGGGGGGGAACGTGGTCACATCGGCATCACGGCAGGGGTCCCGCCGGCTGGGGGGCTCCCGGCAAATCAGTCCGCTCGCCCGTCCTCCCGACCCGGCCACGCCGCAGCCGCTGTCTCTGTCACCACGAGGATGGACACATTGTGGACGCTTGGGCTGCTGGGAGCGTGGGTATCTGTTCAAGTCCCTGCAATCAGCTTTTTTTAGAAGATTTTGTTTGCGTGTTTGTTTAGAGAGCGAGCAAGCGGGCGAGTGAGCACGGAGAGGGCAGGGGGAGGGAGGGAGAGCATCTCAAGCAGACGCTCTGCAGAGCGGGGAGCCCGATGCTGGCCTCGATCTCGTGACCGTGAGATCGTGATCTGAGTGGAAACCGGGCGCTGGACAGCCGGCCGAGCGAGCCACCCACGCGTCCCTCAGCGGAGCAAACTTACATAAATCGATCTCCAAGGCTGGGGCGCCTGGGGGGCTCAGCGGATGAAGCCTCTGCCTTTGGCTCAGGTCGTGATCTCGGGGTGCTGGGACCGAGCCCCGCAGGGGGCTCCCTGTGCAGCGGGGAGCCTGCTTCCCCCTCTGCCCCTCCCCCTGCTTGTGCTCGCTCTGTCTTCCAACAAATAAAGCCTTAAAAAATTCATCTTGAAGGCAAAACTACGTTGCTGCCTTAAAAGGGAATGAGGTTGATTAGATCCATTAGATATTAGAAAACCGTGCTCGTCCGTGGGTTTAAACAGGACGCGGACGCTCTCGCTCTGGGTTCAGAAGGGCGACCAGCAGGCATCAGAGGCGCGGCAGAGCCCTTGGCTCCAGAGAGACTTTCTCCAGACTTCAGCTGGAGGAAGTGGGCCGTCCTCACGCTAGGGTCTTTCCATCAGCCGCCCCCCCAATCACAGTGGGAGTCCCACCTTTTGGGAAACCCTGGTTGAGGGGACAGTGCTCTAAGCCTAGCGAGAGGTGGTTTGTGCTGTGTGGCCTTGGGTGAGTCCCCTGCTCTCTCTGGGCCCCCCCTTGCACTGTCAGTATGCTGTGGGGAGGGGCAGGGACGGTTCTGCGAAACGGAGCTGTGAGGCTCCCGTGATACCGTGGACGGGCAGCGGGCTGAGCCCCAGCCCGAAAATGACCCTCAACCTCAAAATAACCAAGAAACACCGAGTTTTTAGACTCTACAAATTCACTTAAATCCCCGTTCTTGCCCCCAGGCCTTCCCCTGCCTGGCGGGAAACCCTAGGGACTGACATTCCTGTGTCAAAACCTCCTCGTCGGGATGCCTGGGTGGCTCAGTCGGTTAGGCCGCAGCCTTCGGCTCAGGTCATGATCTCAGAGCCCTGGGATCGAGCCCCACGTCAGGCTCCTTGCTCAGCGGGGAGCCTGCTTCCTTCTCTGCCTCTGCCTGCCCCTCTGCGGGCTTGTGCTCTCTCTCTCTTTCTCTCTCTCTCTGACAAATAAAATCTTAAAAAAAAACCAAAACCCTCCTTGTCCCCAAACATGAAGGTGGTGGCCATGAGCACCCCTCCGGCCCCTGCGTGGGCCCTGAGAACTCCCCCACGTCTGACTCGGGACCCCTCCCTCGAGCACCGAGCGTGCACTTTGCACGCTATAAGGAGACGTCAAGAAGGGGCCGGAAGGCGCTGCAGGTGCTTTCTAAGGGGCGGAGAGCAAAGCCCAGAGGAAAACCCCGATGCCAGGCATGAGAGGGACACCCGCTCGCCTTGCGTCAGCTGGCCAGGGCCGCGTGACCACTTACGGCAGACTCAGGGGCCGGAAACACGTTCATGGTCTCACGGCTTCCCTGGGCCAGTCCCTGGAGCACAGCGAGCCCCTGGGCTCCCTTCCGAGTCCCACGAAGCTGCAGTCGAGCGGGTCAGCCAGGCGGCGTTCGGAACGCGAGACCCTCGTCCAAGCTCCGGGGCTGCCGTTCCCACTGAGTCGCACAGCTGCGTCCTTACCACGCGGCCCCCTCTCCGGGCAGCTCCGGGGCCAGCAGGCGACGCTCGGAGAATGTCCATGTGCCCGTCTGGGCATCCTGCCGGCAATGTGGGTCCGGAGCCTGCTGAGGCCTGGGACTCTGCATTCCCAACGAGCCTCTGGGGAGGGGCCGCAGGCCTGGGGCGATGTCTGCGCTGTTCCCGATGGACTTTTCACCGGGTGTGGGCATGAAGAGGGCCGAGCCCCAGGAGGAAGAATGAGAAATGGCTCCTTGTCCTTTCTGGGCACCTGCCCACCCCCCTGTCCCCCTTCCCCTGCTGCCAACATCCTGGCTTTCTGCAGGTGGGGAAATGGCCAGTCCGCGGGCGGGGGCTGGGCACGGTGTGTGGGTGACAGTCAGCCTCACCTGTCCCTTTGGACCCCGATGCCCTTCGGTCCCACCCCCTCCACACCCCCAGTCCCCCCATGCCCCCAGTGGGCCACAGACCCTGGGTCCAGGGGCAGACCCCTGCCCACCGGGCCGCTGAATTCTCCCGCTGGGAATCTCAGTGTGGGAGCAAGGGGAGCCCTTTACAGGGCCGGGTGCGCGCTGGGCTGAACCTGGGAGTCATCAACGGGTTTTTTTGTTTTTTGTTTTTTTTTTGCCAAGTAAGAATGAGAAAGATGGATAATAAATTCTCTTTTCTGAATGAGCCGGCCTCAGCGTGTTCCTGGACTCGTCATCGGAACCACGTGGGCTCGGAACCGTAGGATCCTGTGCCTGGAAGTGTCCGCAACGGCAAATCCGACACAGAAGGGGAACCCGCCGCTGCTGGGGGGTGGGGGCGGGGGCGGGGCGTCCCTCGGGGTGATGGAATATTCCGGATAGGGCTGATGGAGGTATGACTCTGTTCGTATACTACATACAAACCACTGCAATGTACCCTTGACGTGGGTGAATTTTATGGTCAGTGAATCGGTCTCTATGACGCGGTTTTGTTTTGAATTATAAAAACCCTAAATGCCGGTCCTGTCTCCCATTTGCCGTTCGACCTCAGGGCAACACCCTTCACGGGCTTGAATTTCTCTTTTGTCCCCTGTAAACTGGAAACACAAGTGGGCATTGAATCCAGCAGGTAAATGTAGGAGGGAAAGCGAGAAGTGCCCCGGCTTGTCGGCCATCAGAGGGTCTCGGTTTCGGGCGGGCAGCCCCGGCGGGTGGGTCCTGGGAGGGCCACGGCCCTCCCCCCCGCACCACATTGCTGGGCCACAAAGGGGACGACAGTTACTCCCCGGTGGGGAAACCCCAGACGCCACATCATCCCTGCCATCGGGGTTCATGCCCCGGGAAGGACACGGCATCTGGGCTGCGGACCCCCGACAGAGAAGCTGACCCCGATCGTTGGGCACACCGCGACGCTCAGCCTGTGGGCCACTGTACAAACACGCAGCCACGACTCCTAAAAGGGGCCTGATCGTAAGACACAAAGACGGGGGAACATTCCAGGGTGGAGGAGGCTAAAGAGACAGGACTCGGAATGCAGGCGTGATCTGGAATGTTCTTTCCCACGGAGGACGCTGTTGGGGACAACGACCCACGCTTGTCTGTCATGAATCCGTGTCCGCTTCTCGAGCTGGGTGAGTGCTTCGTGAGGAGGGAGGGGCGCCCTGCAGTTTAGGAAATGCCCCGGGACAAATTTAGGAGTGAACCGGGTAGGGACAGACAGGGAAAGGGAGAAAGGGACGGCACAGATGTGACCCGTTCGCGTTCCCAGAGCACATGAAGAGGTTAAGAGTTCTGCGTGGCACTCCTCGAACATTTCCTGAATCTGAAATTATGGCCAAATAACAAGTTAGGAAACGGTTTTTTCCTAAAGCCCTGGGCAGCGTCCCCATCTGTCCCTCGAGAGCCCGCCTGGTTTGAGCCCCTCTCCCTGCTCCTCCCGGAGGTCTCCGGTATGGGGGCAGGTGCCAGGCGTGGACGGAGGATGCCCCTTGTGTCCTGGGCCGCCGGTGGAGGCATTTCTGCAGCCCCTTGGAGCCACGTGTCCTTGAGCGACCCCTGCCACCCCTCCTGGAGGGATCAGAGTGGCTCTCAGAAGCCAGGAGTGTGTGTTCTTGCCAAAGAACCAGAGGTCCACTCTCCTCTCCGGCAGTGGCTGGTTCCTCCACAATGAAAGAGGAAAACCAGAGCACAGATGGGGGACCACAGGCTGTTCCTGGAAAGAGCTGGGTGGCAAACATTTTGGGTTTGGCAGGGCACAGGGTCCCTACTGCTCGGCTCACCAGCAGCCGCACTGGAGACATAACCAGGTGGGCGGGCCACGTGCCAATAAAACTTTATTTAGAACCACAAGCAGCAGCTGGACCAGACCCGGTGCCCTCCCGGTGCTCCCGAAGGCCCCTGTGAAGGTCTGCGTGGCGGAAGTTGGGCAAAGCTGCGTGTCCGTCCGCAGGAAATTGGGTGAGTGACTCCAGGCACCTCCTGGGGACCGAACACCAGTCGGTGGCAGAAAGGGTCGTGTATATGAGGAAAACTGTAAAAGCCAAGTTAATACAAACCCAGGACAGCATGACGTTTATGCACAATGTTTAAACCGCACACAAAATACTCCTGAATATGGTCCGTGTGTTCCTAAGGATGTATGTAAAAACGGTCTTTCAAATTTTTATTTTTTAAAAAATACGTTAAGTCCTCTCTACCTGCAACGTGGGCCTCAAGCTCACAACCCCGAGATCAAGAGCCCCATGCCCCACCGGCTGAGCCAGGCAGACGCCCCTAAAAGTGTTCTTAAAGAACAAAAAAGGGGCACCAGGGGCTCAGGCGGTGAGGCACAGGTCTCTTGATCTCAGCTCAGGTCTTGATCTCAGGGTCGTGAGTTCGAGCCCCGCACCGGAGTGTATGGGGGAAAAAAGGAACAGAAAGGACAGAGACAGAGAACAGTGTCTCTGGGGACAGACAGAGGTGGTCTGGAAGGAAGCTCACTTTGTTTCATCGCCTTCAAACACAGACCCCTGGGGAGAGGTCAAAGCCACCCCCTTGGGGTCCTCATGGAGGCCACGGGGCCCTTGCTGGACCACACCTTGGCCCAAGCCATTTGCTGCCGCTGCCCAGGGCTGATCACACTGAAGTTGAAGCTCACCAGCCCTCCTCTTCCCAACCGACCTCCGGGAGCCACTGACCTTTCCAAATGCAAGTCAGGCCACATACCTCCTCTCCTTGGCCCACCTCCTCCCCACGGTTCCCCATCACAGTGGGTGAGACGCAAACGCCCTGCCAGTTCCCGCCAGCCCCTGCATGGCCCTCCCTCTCCCCCCCCTCCCCCCATGGCTCACTTGGCTCCAGCTACACCCACGAGGAACGGTCCTGCCCCGGGGCCTTTGCACAGGCTATGCCCAATGCCTAGACCACTATCCCTAATTTCCATATGGCTTAATCCTTGTCATTCCAATTTCACTCGAAAGCCTCCTGAAAGAGTCTCACTGTCCACACCCCATCTGTTTTCACTTGTTCCCTGTCTTCCCCAGTGGCAGGGTGGCCCCCCACGTACCCCCAGGCCCAGCCTGGCCCCTAGCATGTGGCGGGGAGGCAAAGGGCAGTGAGGCAACAACGTTCGAGCGTGACTGGGCCGTTCCCCGCCCCGGGGTGTTGACGGGATCGCGTGTGCTCGCAGGACACACGCATGCCTCTCGCGACACGCCCGCCTCACCTGCAAAACGCCGTCTCGGCCCAAACGTGGGTTTGGACGGTGTGGGGCCACCTGTCCTGGACCTTTTACAGGACGGCCCGGGGATGGTTTCCTCCTCCTGACTGAAGTTCAGTAACTCTCCAGCTCACTTCAGGGACACGGCAGGTAACACACGGGCCGACCGACGGCTCGTGCCACGGCGAAGGCGGACTCCGGCTCTCGATAGCCTGTGCTAAGGCTCAACCGTACCCAGAACCCACACGGGAACCCCATTCTCAAGATGAGAGGTCCCGAACACCCACCGGCGTCGAGCAGCCGGACGGAAAACCCCCCGCCGGGGTTACCGGTGGCTTTTTTCCTGGTGTTTGTCAGTCAGGGGAACTTTCTGGGCGAAAAGGAAACCTCTGTGTACGTCAACACGAGCAAACGCCAGCTGGTTTTCCCTCCGAAACTTGGGGAGTTTGACGCAGTCCAGGCGGGGGCCGAAGCCGCCTTCCAGCCCAGGGGGTCAGAAGACCTGAGAAGAGGCGGCCGTGACCCTGGGGGCCGGGGACCCAAGCCGCCCCGCTCCAGGCCCCCAGCCCGCGCACCGTGGTCACCCGGCGCGCCCTGGGAATGCAGAGCCTGCCCACCTCCCCCCAGCGGCCGGCCCGTCCCTCAGCCTGCAGCGCCGTCACCCGCGTCCTCCCCGCGGCGGCCACCGGAGGGCGCCCGTGAGCACCCCGCAGGGGGAGGATCGCACAGCTCACCTCCGGGGTCTCCCCACCGCCCCTGGCAAACCCCAGCAAACCCCGAGACCACGTGTGGTCTGTCCTCCCCCGCACCCAGAACGTAAGCACTGAGGACAGACCTGTCTTTGTTCTGTGTGTCACAGAGCTGGACATATGGACACTGTCGGAGGACTGACAGATCAGGGTGGCCCCGAGTGGGGTAAGCCCCAGATGGGCTCCTCCCGGTGCAGCGGACAGCAATGGGAGCTCCCAGGCCTGGAGCAGAGACCCAGCCGGACACCCCCTCCACCAACCTCAAGTGACCGCGCCCTGGCCACGACCTCTCTGGAGCTTGGGGCTGGGGCGGGCCTTTGCACAGCCTGCGGACCCCCTCCTGGGTGGAAAGCGTTCCCCCAAATCCACGTCCGGCACACCAGCACGTGACCTGACCAGGAAGGAGGGTCTGCGGGTGCAATGAGTCCAGAGGACTCGGTGCTGCCCGCAGGTGGGCCCCGACACCATGCCTGGGGTCCCTAAGAGCGAGACAGAGAGCCTGTCTCTCAGAACGTGGAGGCGGAGGCGGGAGCCGAGTGCGCCCTGAGCAGACCCCCCCATGGCCTCAGAAGGAAGCAGGCCTGCCCACTCCCTGACCCCGACTTCTGGCCTCCTGCACTGGGAGCACCCTGTCTGTGGCCCCGCGCGGTCCCAGGGGACGACGAGCTGGTCTGCACCCCTATCTGGCAGCTGGGGGGCAGGAGGAGGTGCGAAGGCCCCCTCAAGGATGGCAAGACCCCCCCGGGAGTGGGGACAGCCAAATCCTGAGCGCCAGCCCCCGGACAGGACACGTGAGGCTCATCGTTCGATATGGCTTTATTTTCTGATCATCCAAGTGCATCCCACAACCAGCCGGAGCTGACGACCCGCCCTGGGAGGAAGGACACCCACTCGCTCGCGGCCCGCATGCACGGGGGACGATGAGCCAACACCAGTCCCCATGTCCTGCCCCCCAGAGGTGGCCAGGCTGGCTGGGCACTCAGTAAACAGTCTGGGGAAGACAGGCCACCCAGCAGGGCAGAGAGAGCAGCACAGGCAGGAAAGGCTGTGGCCCCCGTGCCTGCCGCTACCCTGGCGTGGGAGGCCTGGAGGGCCAGGACGCAGCCCTGCCAGCGAGGCTGGGGCTTGCCAAAGGCAGGAGGCTCGGGACGGAGGCGGAGACGCAGCCCCCAGGAGCCTGTCCCCCGCAGCAAGCAGCGAGCCGGCTTCTGAGGGCTGGCCGGGGACACGCGGGGGATCTTGTCCCCCTGCGCCTCCACAGCCTCCGTGATGGCCTCCCTGGAGGCTCAGGCAGGGGCCCAACCCCTTTTCCCTCACCCCGACACCCCAGAACACCTAACTGATATATTGCTAATGAATCCGTTCGCCTGGGTCTCCCTGAGATCAGTCTCAGCAGCGCTCGGCGCCCCCTCCGCACCCCTTCCCTGCCAAGGAGCCTGACTTGTGGGGTTCAGGCCTGGACCTTCCTCCCCAGGTCCCAAGACCCGGGAAGGGCCGCCCTGCGGGGCCCGCAGTGGCACCTTCTCCAGCACACGCTCTCCCTTGACCCCCAGCCTGGACACCCTCCTGGGGGCCCAGAACACACCCTCCTTTCTGTAGATGAGGAGGCGGAGGCCCCACGAGCCTGATGTAAGGGGCAGAGTGGGAGGGGCCTTCTCTCTCCTCCACGGCCGCCTCCTGCCCCAGGGGCTCCGAAGGTACCCAGGTTCCTGGGGGACAGGCCCCAGCTCCCCGGGCCCGGCAGGGCGGGGCATCAGGTGGCGGGAAGCACACGTGAAGGCGAATGGCGCGGAGCCGGACCAGGGAGGCCGCGGGTCTTCAGGGCACCAGCATCCACTGGGGCTCAGGGGAGTCACGTTCCAAGGCCGCACCCTGAGGCGGCTGCCCTGGGCCCAGGCCCGCTTGGGGGAACACGAGGCTTCCGAGGGAGGGGCCGGAACCTGGGGGTCTTTCTTCAGAGGACGAGCACCCGCGTCACCAGAGCGGGATCGAGGCGGGGTGGCGGGCAGACTGGGGCCGGCAAAGGCAGCTCCCTGCCCCGCAGCCTGGGGTCCCCGCTCAGCATCATGGCCAAGAGGAGGGACGCGGAGAACGTGCAGGGGCGTCTCCTCAGCCATCCCGCGGCCGGTGAGCCCTGATCAGGGGCAGCAGAGCTGGGAGCTCGTCCGCATACTTGTCCCCAAGTCCAAGGGCTGGCCCCGGGCCCTCCAACAAAAGCTCCTCTGAGGGAGTTCAAAGGACAAAAAAGAGAAAGAACCCCCAGGTCCTCAGGAGCAACACAGAAAAGCTCTGTAATTCCGGGCCTCCGCCGCGGAGCCCGGGGTGCAGCCCTGCCCTCCTGCCGGCCGGGAGCGGGGAGGGGCGGCAGGCAGGGGCTCGGCGCCGGGTCACTGCGTCTTGGCCTTCACGAGCAGTCTCTGAACCGTTCTGTACAGGAGGTCGAAGTGCTGGGGGCAGCGGGGAGGCTCCCGTGAGGCTGGGGCCCCGCCACCGCGAGGTCGGAGCTCCGCCACCGCGAGGAAGGCCCGAGCGCCACCGGGGGGTCGTCTGCTTCTAGGCAGGGTTAGGGCCGAGGACTCACCAGGCCTGGTCGACCCCCCGCAGGGGCCCCGCCTCCCACCTGAGCCTCCACTCAACAGTGCTCACCTGGACCGCCGTGTAGGCCATCCCGAGGTAGGCGCCGATGCAGACGGCCAGGAGCAGGTCGAAGATGGCGGGCTTGACCCTGGGGGGGAAGCGGGGCACCGGAGAGTCGGGGGAGGGTCTGCCGCTGAACCACGCAACCTGGGCCATGACCGGGGGCACCACTCACCTGTAGGCGTTCATCACCTGCTTCAGCTGGTCATAGAAGACGAACTCGGGGTCCCTGCAGAGACAGCACGTTCACCCGGCTGTCCTGCGGCCTCCCACAGCCCCCAGAAGTCCCCCCAGCCCAGGAGCGGGAGGCCCCACGCGTGCCCGTGTGTGCGCATGCACAAGGCCATGCGGACCCTCCTGGGGGAAGGGCTGGCCTCTACTCCCTGTTGCTTTTCTCGGGTGTCAAATTGTACTCAAAAACGGAATAGGGGTCGCCGGGGTGGCTCAGTCAGTTGAGTGTCCGACTCTTGGTTTCTGCTCAGGTCACGATCTCAGGGTCGTGAGATCGAGCCCTGCGTCGGGCTCCGTGCTCAGTGTGGCCTCTGCTTGAGATTCTCTCTCCCTCTGCCTTGCCCCTCCCCCACCGTGTGTGCGTACTCTCTCCTCTCGAAACAAATAAAATCTTAAAAAAAAAAAAAGGACTAGAGTCACTGTGTGAGAGTCCAGTGGTCCGCAGAACGTTACTACCAAGGGGAGATGGTCAGCGTCTGGGCATCACAGACCCTGGCTCCACAGCTGGGCGTCCACTCTGAACCTCAGTTTCTTCTTCTGTCCGAGAGCCCTGACTCCCAGGCACACCATGAGTAGGGAGAAGGCAGAGAGCCAGCGAGGGGCACCAAGCAGGTGGGCTATCTCCCCTGTGCACCCGCAGGTTCCCCTCCTACCATAAAGCCGTGCGGCGCTACGCTAGCTTGGCCCGTGGTGAGAGGGGCATCCTAGGCCAGACTGGGCACTCGGGCACAGAAGGACCAGAGAGCGGGTTTAGGGCTTTAAGACTGCCCGATAAAACGCAGCACGTCGGTTACATGTGAATTTCAGATGAAGAAGAACTGACTCCTGGCGTAAGTATATCCCAAACGCCACCCGAGATATACTTACACCAAGAAAGCACTCATTCCCGTGGAAATCCGTTTAATCGGACACCCCTACTTTCCGTTTTACGTACTCTTCGTCTTCTGCTTTCACCGACTTGACCTCACCCCCGGGGGAAGACTCTGGGGGGGCCGGCTGCGCGGCCGCGGGGCGCTGGCGGACTCACCGCTTGTCGGCCTTGATGTGGTGCGGCTTGACCTCCTTCAGGTAGCGGCTCAGGTAGTGCTCGAGCGTGCTGAGGAACGTGCCGTCCTTGTCCACCAGCTGCGCGGCCCGCGGCTGGTTGGTGAGCCAGTCCATCACCGAGTCCAGCTGCTCCTGCTGGATCTGCTGCGGGGCGGGCCGAGGTCACGGGAACCACCCCCCACCCCCCCGCCGACCCTGCCTCCCCCCACCGCCCGGCTCCCGCCGTTACCATCTGCTCCGTGAAGACCGGCATGTCTGGGGGGGTCCCCTGTGGAGAGAGGAGGGGTGGCCCTGAGTCCGACCTGCTGGTTGGGGGGCGCCGGGGCCGGGGGTGTGGGGGGCGCCTCACCTTCTCGGTCAGGTTGTAGATGACGCGGGTCAGGGCCTCCGCGATGAGCCTGGTGTTGCGGGTCAGTGTCTTGGAGTCGACCCGGGACCTTAGGGCAGGGGTGGGAAAAACACGTGTGGGTATCCGCAACCCGCGTCCGTCAAGCTCACCGAAGAGCACAGCCGAGTCTCCAACAACAGAAAACGGGCCGCGGCCTGCTCGGCGGGGCGCCTGCCCCGCGTCTGCCGGAAGGACCGTGGCCCTGGGCCTGTTTCCTCGCCATGGATGTGGGGGTGGCCAGGGGACCTCCGTCCACCGTCGTCGCAGGCAGGGCTGAGGTGATGCTGCGGGGGCGAACGGCATTACCACGTCCACCCCCACCCAGAACCCAGGAGCGGGGCCCGATTTGGAATCCGGGCATGCGTGGACGTGGCGAGTGCTAGAGCACAGTCCCACGTGGGACGGCGGATGTCCTCATGTGAAAGGGGGCGACCATCTGTGACCGCGGGAACAAAGACTGCGGGACCACAGGCCGGGGGACACTCAGTAGAGCTGGTGACACGTAGACCCGGAAAAGGGGCTCAGGTGCAGAACAGAGCTGGCTGCTGGTTGCAGATGGGAGCAGGTGAAGGGCACTGGGCCGCTGGGGGGGCTCTCTCCTCGGCTCTCAGTCCCTCCAGCCCGGAACGCCCTTCTCCAGGTCCATGCCCCTCGGCTCCAGCACCGCTTCCTCCAGGAAGCCTCCCTGCTGCCCCAGGAACGGTCCACAGCCCTGCCCGCACCTGCTCTCTCTCTGGGCCTCACCCGGAGCCAGGCAGCTGCTCACTCCCCGGCAGACACATGGCCAGCAGCCGGGCCAGGCCCAAGGCCGGCCAGCGAGTGCAGGCGTCCAGACTGGCCCAGGCCCAGCCCCACGGCTACAGTGAACCGTGGCCCCGCGGAGCACTGACACACCGTCGGGAGACGCAGACGGGAAATGAAACCCTCCACCGGCAGAAGCCAGAGGGGCCCAGCACCTTGACGAGAGCTAACGGGAGGAAGGAGAGGTGGGGAGGCCTCCGAGGGGGTGTGAGGAGACGGGGCACCACTCTCCAGGCCTCGGCATGGCCGTGCGAAGGCCCAGGGGCAGGAACTACAGCCTCTGTCCGAGCCACAGGACAGACCGCAATGCCCGGCGCCTGAGGGTCACAGGTGGGGTCTGGATATCACGTGTGGGGGCCAGAGGACCCCAAACCACTCCCACGTGCCCCCGTCCCTAATAAGGGGGTGCTCAGAAACCCGACCCCAGCTCCCCCGTCCCCTGGCTCAGGCCCGCCACCCTCCCCACCACCCACATTCCAGGCCTGTTCCTTCCAGGTGTCTGTCCGCGCCGCGGCCCCGCAGAGATCACCCCCGGTGGCGGGCGGAGCGGAGGCCCGGGGCCGCCCTCACCTCACGTCCATGATGCTGCTGCGCTGGCCGTCGCGGTGACTGTCCAGGTGCGACAGGGTGAAGGCGGGCAGCCGGCGGATGGCGAAGCGCTCGTGCTCCCAGGCCAGGATGTCGTCCGCCAGGTTGATCTTCTTGTGCACCATGGAGAACCGGACCTCCGGGAACTGGTGCGCGGCCACCTGCGCGCGTGGGCACGTCACGGGGCGGGGGGGGGGGGCGCTCGGCCCCATGGCCCCGCCCCAGCTCCGCTCGCTGATGCTCACGCAGCCCTGAGAGCCGGCAGCGGCCGAGCCCCTGGCCGAACCTCCCCTCCCCTCCAGGCCCTGGATGCCATGGCGGCCCTGGGCCAAGCTGCGGGCAGGAAGGCACCTACCGCCTCCAGCTCCCGCAGGAAGGCGTGCTGCAGCGTCCCCTCCCGCGGCGGCCTGGACACGTGCAAGTGCAGGCTGTCTCCGCGGCCCACGGTGTCCAGGCACAGCACGAAGGCCACGTTGTCCTGCAGCAGACTGGAGTCTGCGGGGCGGCAGTGATGGTTGGGACGGGCGGGGAGCAAGGACCCCGGCACCCCGTCTCCCCAGCTCCCCCGGGAGCCGCTCACCCGTGTGGTCCAGGTTGTCCTCTAGCCACCGCTTCGTGCCCTGGTAGTTGAACTTGCCCCCTCCAGAGGCAAAGAACAGAAGGTTGTACCTGGCGTGGGGGCAGCAGCGGGTCAGCGGTGAAGGAGGAACCGGGACCCTGGCGAGCAGGCGGTCCCCCCCAGGTACTGAATCCCGACCAGCCCCCGGAGCAGGGTCTCCTTGTCCCGGCATGGCTGACTCTCTGCGGGGTGGGGTCGCACCCCTGCCCCCCACTCCCTCGGAGCCAGGGGTGCCCCCAGGGTGGCGACCAGAGACGCCCCCAGACAGGACCCTGTGGGCCTGCGGGGCGGGATCGGGGCAGGGCTCAGCTCAGACCCCATTGCTCCCGGGTGCGCAACCCCCCCCCCAACTCCCGCAGCCGCCCGCCCTCCCGGCAGCCCCTCCCCCGCCTACGCCGCGTGCGTGCGCTTGTAGGTGTAGAGCCTGGAGAAGAGGCGGGCGAGCTCCAGCAGCACGGAGATGCCGCTCCCGTTCGAGTCCGCGCCGTGCGACAGCCACTGCGGGCGGGGGACAAGGCCAGCGGTGAGCCCCAGGTCCTGCCCGGCACTTCGCGGTCCCCATCGCGGCAGCCAGAGCGGGCCCCGGACAGCCCCGCCTCCACTCCAACCCCCGGGAGGACGGCACCCCGTGTCTGCAGGGCTAAGCCCCCGGAGCCCCGGGGGACCGCCTCCGCCTGGTGTCAGCACCTGCCCCAGGAGCACGGCACACCCACACCACCGCGAGGGGGGTCGGAGCGGGTTCCCTCCACTGGGGCAGACCCTGACCCATCCGGCTCCGACGACCTGAAGCAACGAGCCCAACCACATGGTAACAGGACCTTGGAACCCTCCCGAGGTCACGGTCCACACGCCAACATATCACACGTAAACAGTATTAAAATTCAGGGGAGAAGACAACACGACGCTTGGGGAGGGAGCCAGACAGGAGGCCGCATGGGTGAGTCCACACGTGTGACACACCCCGACCAGGCTCCTCCACGGACGGGAAGGGGACCGCGGATGCGGTGTGACTTCTGAAGGGGACAGGGCTTCGTTCAGGGGAGACGGAACCTTCTGGAAGTCAGTGACCACGGTTGCACAACTCTAAGTGTCCCACTACACTATGCGGTTTAAAAGAACAATTTATTTTTTATTTTTTAAAGATTTTATTTATTTATTTGACAGATCACAAGTAGGCAGAGAGGCAGGCAGAGAGAGAGGGGAAAGCAGGCTCCCCGCTGAGCAGAGAGCCCGATGCGGGGCTCGATCCCAGGACCCCGGGATCATGACCTGAGCCCAAGGCAGAGGCCTTAACCCACTGAGCCACCCAGGTGCCCCGTAAAAGAACAATTTAAATGTTACGGGGCACCTGGGTGGCTTGGTGGGTTAATTCTCTGCCTTCGGCTCAGGTCATGATCCCGGGGTCCTGGGATCGAGCCCTGCATCGGACTCTCTGCTCAGCGGGGAGCCTGCTTTCCCCTCTCTCTCTGCCTGCCTCCCTTCCTGCTTGTGACCTCTATCCCTCAAATAAATAAAATCTTTAAGAAAATAAAAAATAAATGTTACGTGAATTCCATGTCGGAAATAAACAAAAACACTCCCTGGCAGGCAGGGGGTGGCGGTTGGGACGGAATCATCTCAAAGGGCTGCTGGTCGGGCGGCGGGCGGAGAGGAGGACGGGGCTGAGCCTTCCGGGCGGACCGCTGAGGCCCTGGCCTCCCAGACGGGGTAGCACTTGGGACAGCCGTACTGTGGGTCCCCTGGTCAGGACCTCAGGCCACCGTTGGCAACCTCTTTGCTCAGGGGGTTTTTCTTCCAAAGCAAGACCTCCCCGAGGAAGAGCGGACACCGTTCATGCTCTGGCGTGAGCCCTGACCTCGCTGTGGCGGGGGCTCTGAGAGCATGGCCCGGGGGAGGCGGGCTCGCCAGGCTGGCCCTCTGGGGCGTCTGGAACTGGACTGCGGGCTCCGGCCAGCCTCGCTGCTGGGGGGCTCGGGTCCCTGCACCATCCGTGCAGACGTGAGACCGACCCCGCAGAGAACCCGGTGCTGGGTCTCTGCCAGCCCCCAGAGACCACACCACACATGCACGGTGCTATCTCGTTTGGGGAGAACTGAGCATGTCCTGTGGGACACCCCGGGAGAGGGCTCTGGAAGCTCCCGCCTGGTGTCCCCGCCCCCCACGCCCCTGCCCTGAGCTCATTTTGCTACCTGTCCTCTGTCTGTATAAACCACGGCCGTGGGGACGACCGCCTGCTGGGCCCTGGGGTCCTCCTGGCACACCCCCGCACCAGGGCCTGGGGACAGACAGGGACGCCTGGTCTCGACCCATGGCCCGGCCACCTATCTGCCGTGGGACTCCGGCCACGGGAGCTGCCTCGGATTAGCCTGTTTCTGCTTCAGGAGGACACCCGGCCCCGGGCTGCTCCGAGGCTCGGCCGGCGCGGCCCGGGGAGGGGAGCGCGCGCATACGTACAGGGGCCACTCCGAAGGCGTCATAGTGGGCCACGATGACGATGGTCGGAAGGTCCTCCCCGCCGAGCCCAGTCAGCCGGCCCTGTGGAGACACAGTCCGTGACGGGGCTGCTGGCCGGGGGCGGCCCCAGCGGCCAGAAACAGCCCCGGCCACGCTCGCAGGTAGGGCAGCACGCCCCACTTCGCGGACTCTGCCGTGGACGATAAGTGAACGGATGGCTGTGCCCACGTGGCCATGAAACTTTATCTGCAGAACCGGTCCAGAGGGCCATGGCCCGCTGCCCCACCCAGAGCCCAGCCCGTCCTTCAGGGTGGAGCCCGGGCCGCCGGGGGTGCTGCCAGGAGAGCCCGGCGGGGGCGGCAAGCGGCCAGGACGGACGCGGCCACAGTCCAGGGCCCGGCGGCCACGCCCCGGCCGGAGTCTCTTCGCAAGGCATTGGCCCTCGCTGAAGTCACGTGCGGGACGAGCCAGAACGACCTTCCGTCAGCAGGGCCTCGGCCTCCACGCCTCCCCCGTCTGAGAGCTACTCGCGGGCTACAGAGAGGGGGTCCCACAGCACAGCCCAGGGCTCTGTGTTGGCGCACGGCCGCGGCCCTGTTTTCCTGAGTCTCCCATCAGAGGGCGAGCTCTGCAACGGCCTTGGCCGTGTCGGCGGGGAAGGTGCCGCTGGCAAAGCTCTCCAGGCTGCCGCCGGAGACCCGGGCCCACAGGCTGGCTGCGGATCCACGCGAGACCGGGGCCACACCGCTGCCTCTAGGGGCTCGGGGCCCCTTTCCCAACAGAGGGGCCGAGGCCAGGGCCGGCTGGGTGGCCCGAGGGGCGCAGAGGAGCAGGAGGCCAGCCGAGCACCCCCACCTGCACGCAAACAGCAGGGGCGGCGGAGGGCTCAAGGCGGTGCAGGGGTTTCCGAAAGTCAACGCCAAGGCAGCCAGGCTGGCCGTGGACACAGACCCTCTGGTGGCGAGGGCGGCCCCCTGGAGCCAGGCCGGCTCCGGCTGCTACCAACCCCAGCCGACCCGGCCAGCTGCGGCTCGGCCGACCTTCGGGAGCCTGACTACGAGGCCTCTGGTCACTGCGGCTTTCTCTGCCCAAAGCGCCACAATCCCTCACACCGCAGGAGGACTGACTGCGTAGACGCTGCGGCGGCCTCCCCACATCCTGGATGGGCCCGTCCAGCTGCACCGACCCGCCCGCCCTCCTCCTGCACCCGGTCTCGCTGACATAGGCCTGCAGCCTGGACGTCCCCGAGGGCCCCTGCACATGTGGGACGGGGCCGCTATGGGACGGGGCCGCCGTCCGGCCAGAGCCCTTCTCCCGCTGGGTCTCAGTGCCCGTTTGCTGCCCTCGGACCTCCCCACCTGCCAGTGAGTCCTTCACGGAAGGAGGGGCACCTTGCCCACTGCCACTGCCTGCACACGGCGGGGCTCAGACGGCACACGGAGAGGCGGACTCACGTAGTACTGCACAGGGAGGCGGTGGCTGCGAGCCTGGGTCTGCCCAAGTCCCACCTGCGCTCGCACGCCGACACCATGTGGGGGCGGAGCAGCTGGGCGCCATCCAGCGTAAGCCACCGGGCCCAGGGCCCCGCACGCTCCCTGACGCGTGCTCGCTGAGGGCCTTCCGCGCTCCAGAACCCTGGTCAGGGTTCCAAGGACACGCCAGAGGCCGCGATGTGCAGTCTCAGCGCCTCCGGCACTTGGGCTGAGGGGAAAGAAACCGACGACACGCGGCTTTCCGACGGGTCGGGCAGGACCATCACTCAAGAGAAAGTGAAGCCACAGCAGGCCAGCGCAGGGCTCCGGCCCCCGACGTGCACAAAGGCCTTGCCCGGAGGGCTCCCACGGGGGATGCCACCCCGCTGCAGACTCGGGGCACACGGGCACGAGCAGGCTGCCGGGCTGCCGCCGAGCCCTCGGCCCCTCGCCCTGTGCCTTCAGGGCCGGGAAGACCCCCTCACCGGTGTGCGGACACGAGAGACGCGACAGCACCTCGGAGCAGACACGGCCCACCTCCCGGTTTTCCACTCTAGCCCTCCCCTGCCCAGGGCGCCCCCACTCCAAGTGCACGGGGCAGAGAGAGCGGCAGAGTCGGGGGCGCCTCCGCCCTCGACACTTACTTACACCACCACCGGGCGTGAAGACAGGCTCCTTCACGTTTGGCTGGCGGCTTGAACCGGCTACTCCCCCCCCCAGAGCTCGGCTCCCTCCCGCCTCAGCAGACTCTGAACAACAGGGGGTGTGCGGCTTCTAGGAATGCAACACCCGGGACGCTGCAATATGACGAGAAGGGGCAGCCCCCGTGCAAGGGAGACCTCTCTGCAAGGTGGGGACCACCGGTGCAAAGGCCCTGAGGCAGGACGGGGCGGGCTGATGTGCGGCTGGGGCTGGTGGGAGACTCCGCCTGATTTCCCGACCAGAAGCTCCCCCCGGGGGGAGGCATGGGGGTTCACTCAGGGAGCCCGGTGCCCCCCTTCCCAGGTGTCCATGTGGCAGGCAGGGCCGGCACTCACCTCCACACTGGTGATGAGCCAGTCACTCACGGCCTTGCTCTGCACCCCGCTAGTGACCATCTGGAAGCCGTTGGCCGTGGCAGTGTGGAGCAGCACTGAGGACAGGTGGGGGAGGTCAGCCCGCGCGCTGGGGGTTCCTGGGCCCGAGCCGGCCTCCCCGCGGCCCCCACACCTCAGACAGGAGGGGTCCGGTCTAAGCCCTGCTGTATGCAGAAGCGGCCCCGGGACCTGGAGCACAGCGTGAGACCGTACCCGGGGAAGGGCCCGGTGTCCGGAGTGGGAGCTGCTGAGCCGACCAGGCAGCCCCGCGGCGGCCGGCCACCCGCCCCTTGCACGGGGGCGAACAGAGTGTCAGGCGGGTCTTTTCTGGGCCGTTTCTTTGACTACTGCCGCTAGCTCATTCCCCCCAGCCACCTGCCCCTGCGCCAAGCTCATGGACGTCCCCGGTCCCCAGGGCAGAAGAAACCTGAGTCCACCTCTCCCCGAGGACACGGCTGCCCCACCCGATGGACTCCAGCACGATGGGGACGCCGCGTCCTCTGCAGGTGGAATGGACAAAACCCACCGGACGCCCACAGGTTGGACAAGCCAGAGGCCGGCCAGGACAGCCCTCCCTCCAAATGAGCGTTTCTCAAGCTGCTGTTCGCGCGGAGTCAGCGGCTGGCAGGGAGGGGGGCTAGAAACTGCACAGCCTTGGCTGCGACCCTGAGAAGGGGCGCGGCAGGCCGGGGCCGGGACCACTGACCCGCACAACTAGGTACAGCGCCACGTGCTCTCCGAGAGACGGGGCCCTGGAAGCGGCCTGGCGTGGCCACAGCCCGCCCGCTCCTGCAGCCCGAGCCTACCTTCGGCGGCCGAGGCAGAGCCCTGAGCGGCGGACGCGGCCTGCGTCTGCTCGTAGATGGACAGCAAGGCCTCGTCCTCCACAGCGAAGTACACGGGGACCACAGTCTCCATGGCCAGCATCTCCGGCTCGGTCTCCATGAATTGCTGTGGAAGAGACAGCCGTTTAGGGGCTCCTAGCTGGGAGAGAGGCTGGCCAGGGGCCTGCCCCGGGGCGCGGGCACACCTCCTCCGCAGTTGGCCAACGGGGCCAGGATTGTGCTAGAAAACAGGATGGAAGGGGTCTGAGGATACAAAGAGGACAAGGACGGAGAGACGGGTGAGGCGGCAATGCCCACGGGGTCCCCAGGCGGGACTCAACAGGGAGCAAGCAGGTCGGAAGATCGGGCGAGGGGACCAGCCAGGTCCGGGGTCAGATCTGGTGTCCCCGTGGGCTGCTCCCAGCCCCACCGGCCGTCCCACCCTTCGCTGTGAGCGGATGACAGATGCTGGCACCCTGGTCTGATGGCAGGGACCCCCACCACCGGTGGGCACAAGGTGCCCGGCACCAAGCAGTACATCAGTGACCGTGAAGTCCCCTCCACCACCCGACACCTGCTCGTCTGCCAAAGTGTCTTCATCCAAGCTGTCTCCCGGGTCCTGTCAGGACACCCCCGTGGGCACCGAGGTGCCTCACAGGTCCTATCAGGACACTCTCTGCCCCGGGCACTGTGGTCATCGGACAGGCCACTCTGTGGGGTGTCCTGGGTGCTGTGGGCACTGAGCAGCACCCCCAGCCCCACCCGCTGGATGCCAGGAGCTCCCCAATCCCCGTGAGCACAGTTGTGCCCCGACGCCGCCCGGTGACCCTCGGGGACAGGATCCGTCTGGGCAGGAGGGGCGATGATGGGAGGCGAGCGGGCACCATCTGCCTCCCAAAGGGCAGAGGAGGTGAAGGGCCACGCCTGGGGCCTCCCGGCCCACCCCCAGCCCAGCGCTCTTCCTCTGGCCGCAGGCGGGGCAGACACTCACCCGGATGACGTCCTGGGGCACAGCGGCCATGGCCCGCGGCAGGATGATGACCACGGCGCCGGCCGACTGCCGCAGGGCCTTCTGGTACTGCTCGTAGGAGAAGTCCAGCAGCCGCATGAGCACGCAGCGACGGCTCAGCACGTCCGCGTCGATGGTGCGCGCCTCCGTGTTGAGCACTGCGTTCCGCGTGCCTGTGGGAGGGCAGGAAGGGCGGGGAGGGCCTTCCTCAGTGGGACACCAGGACCCCCGGCTGGAGACCAACACGTCCGCCAAGGCCAGCCCCTCACTGCCCTGCAGGGCGGTGCCCACTCCAACCCCGGTGAGTCGCGACCCCCTCCCCAGCACTGTGGGGCCCGAGCAGCATGCCCCGTGCTCAGTGCCGCCGGCAGCTCTGCCCGGCGCGACAACCACAGATGTCCCCAGACATCACCCAGGGTCCCCTGGGACAGCATCACCCCACGCAGGGGCCCCTGCTCTACACCCAAGGGCCCCGTCCCACCTCTCTTCCCACGGCTGAAGAAAGCTCCAGAAAACCAGGAAGAGAGCTCGAGCCAGAGTTCCTGGGGAACCGGACCCCGGCCCCACCCGAGGAGAAGGGGGGAATCAGAACCAGGGTGGTGCAGACTCTTTTAAGGCCAGTGGGGATCTCCCCCAGACACAGGGCACCCAAGCGCGGACGTTAGACGCAGGACCAAGGAGCCGCGCCATCTACCACTTCCCACCGGCGCTGGCACGTGGCTGAGCCCCAGGGCCCTCGGTCCCCGTTCGCGGATGGGAAAGGGGGCTCAGCCAGCTCCCAGGGTCCCGGCGCTCAGCTGGGATGCTGCCAGAAATCCCAGGTCTGACATCCAGCCACCCAATGGCAAAGGTAAGCCACGACTCCAAATGCCTCAAAAGCTGCAGGCCGACCCGGGATGCACGAAACAAGCGAACCAAAAGGCCCGTGGGGGCGGACATGGTGTCCCTGCCCCCCCGCCACGGGGTCTCCAGTTTGGGATGCGGACAGCGAGCCCTCAAAAGAGAGATGCAGAGAAGCGGTCCCGCTGAGGAGCTCAGGCTGGCGGTCCTGGAGGTCAAGGCTGCAGGGGCAGGCATCGGCCATCCACACAGATGAGGACCTACGCTGGGCCACCAGGGGCCCCCTCAGGTCCCCACCTCTGCTTTCCAGGAAGGTGCCAGGCAGGCAGGAGAAGGCTGGCTTCCAAGGGAGCGTGATGTGGGGCTGGGCAGGGGCAGGGGCAGGCCATCCCAGGAGCAGCGCGGGCAAGTGCTGGCCACAGGCCCTAGGGCTGGAGGGGGTCGTCCCTGCCTCTGCCCCTCCCAGCCCTCCAGGGCCCTTTTCTCTGCTTGAGGCCACGGCAGAGAGCGCCCCAGGAGGGCTGAGCAGGGAGAGTGCGGCAGGCAGACCTTCGGGCCATCCTTGAAGCTCCTGGAATGCCGGGGAGCCTTCCCCGGGCCCCACCTGTCCCCCGCTCAGCCTCCCAGAGGCGCTCCCCATCAGCTCCCCATCGGCCGGGGGTGTGGACAGGGAGGACCACCTGTAGAGCCTACTGTGCGTGTCCTAGGCCGGCTGCCCCTGCAGGGCCGGAGTGCGGCCGCTGCTGTCCAGAGGGAGGAAGCCAGGGAAAGGCAAGGGGGAGGGCAGAGCTGGGTGCACGTGGGCCCCCTCAGGGCCGAGACCCTGTCGTGCTGATGGGAAGCTGCAGCCGGCGCTCCTCCGGACAGGAAGAGGCAGGCTCAGCAGACGCCACAGGGGAGGGCACCAGGCACCCGGACAGAAGTCACTGGTTCTCGCCACAGGACCAGACCCGAGCAGGGGTGGCAAGCTGCTCCACCAAGGGCCAGAAGGTCAACCCTCTCACCTTGCTGGCCACACGGGCTTGGTCTCAACAGCCTGAGACGCAGGCCAACCAGTGGAGAGAGGCCGTGTGCCAGCAAAGCTTTATTCCCAACAACGGGGGAACGAGGCGGAAGCGGGTGCTGGGGGGCCCTGTGTTAGCCCAGGGGTTCCGGTGAGACAGCTCGCGGCTCCGTGCAGCCAGGTCACCCGGGAGGGCCAGAGTCTGCCGGGCAGGAGGTGGGAGCGGTGAGGTCACGCCCCATGGCCTTGCACCCAGGGATTACCCTCCGCCCCGCTCACCCGGCGGCACAGAGCACACGCCTTTCCTTCCCAGCAGCCAGTCAGCCCGCATTTCTCAAGAGGAGCGAACAGGAAGTTAGGAAAGAAGACGACCCAGAGCAGGGGTTGCACCAGGAGGCGGGGAGCCTGCAGGCACCAACAGGGGACGCGGCAATCGCGATGACCCAGCAGAGCTGCTCTCGGGGACAACGAGCCCCACCAGGGGACCCGCCTCCAACCACCCCCTCCCCCATGGGCAACGGCACCCCCTCGGCTTCTCCCCAGGTGAATGTGCCTGCCGTGCCCGGCCGGGGGCTGGGATGTGTGAGCTGCACATGGAGAGCCTGGCCACCGGCAGCCCTTGGCTGGGGCAGGGGGGCCTCCGCCCCCCCAGGCCCTGTGCTCACCCGAGCCCAAGGTCTTCACACATGCCACGCGTGAGACAGGCTGCACCCGGGCGTCTGTCTCGGAGCAAGAGACAGGGGCGCGTAGGCGAAGATGTCAAGTCACAGAAAGGAACGGGAGGGCATCCCAGGGTCGGGGACAACGGACCCAGGGAAGGGAGGGCAAGGGAGAGAAAGCAGTGTGGAAACCAACTGGGACCCGGAGAAACGGGTTAGCTCAAGTCCTCGGACCTGGGCCTCGGGGAGGGCGATTCCTCTGGGAAACCAACAAAGGTCTAGACCAGGACGGCGGCCACCAGCCTCACCGGGCGACTTCAGCTCATTACAACATCCAGCACTCAAAACTACCCCCATCCCGCCTGCCCGAGCCACAGCTCAAGTGCCCAGGGGCCCCTGCGGCTGCCAGCTCCCGCATGAGCACACATCCACCACCCCAGAAAGTTCCACCAGACGGCGCTGGTAAAGACCCTCAACCAGGAGAACGGGAAACACCCCACGAAAACGGGCCCACGACATCGGGGGCTCCTGGTCCTCCCTCGCACCCCTCCAGAGCCTGGGTCCTCGGGTTCAAGAGCATCACTTGCCCACGGTCGGCCCCCGTGGCGCTGCGGGCATGCCGGGCCGGGTGGGTCACTGTGGGGGACGTCCGGGGCGCTGTGCGTTGATGAGTGGCATCCCCGGCTCCCACCCACTCAATGCCAGGACCCACATCCCGAACTTGTGACCACCACGAAGTCGTCACCCAATGACCGACCTCGGGGCTGACCACCACTGCTCTTAACGGCAACGGCCTTTGGGGTGAGGAGGGATGTGAGGGGCGGTCTGGACATGCCTCCAGGGACTGGGGCTCCCCAAGGACTTGGCTGGGGTCCACGGGGCTCAGGCTGGGCCTGAGATGTTCTAACAGGAGGGTCCAGTCCAACAGCGCATGGGCTCGGAGCGGAGACCCAGGACCGGGGAGGGGGCTCCCTTCTCGCGGGGACCTGAGGCAGCAAGCTGGAAGCCGGAGGCCGGCAGGTCCTCCAACACCAGATCCAGCTACGGGCGTTGAGAATCCAGGCGCAGGGGCTGGGATCAGGACCTCGACCGCAGAAGGGGCTGGAGGGGAGAACAGGGAGCTGTGCTGGATGAACGCCTGGGGGGCTGAGGGAGAGGACAAGCAGGGCCCAGAGACGATCCAGGATTCCTGGGGAGAGCGAGCACCCGGGGCCCCGGAGGCCGAGACCAGGGGTGGGTGTGCACCGAAGGAAAGGACGACAGGCAGGTCCGAGGACCCCCAGGAGCCCACAGGCACGGGGACTGAAATGGGCTAGGGGGTGCCTGGCTCGTGAGCTGAGACCGGAGGGCGGAGAGCCTGGAAAGGTGGCCTCGGTGGGAGCCAGGCCCGGGGAGTGACCAGAGCTCTGACCCCCGGCCGCGGAACACTGGCACCGAACAAAACGCCGCGGGGTACCCCTGGGGGCCGAGGACGGTCAGGGCTGGCGGGACCTGCCCACCGGCTGCCTCCGCCCGGCAGGAACGAAGCGAGGAGGCTTGCCTCCAGCCGGGCTCGCCGAGGGGGAGCTCTGGGCTCGAGGCACGACCCGGCGAGGGCGGACGCCGGTGGCGCGCGGGAAGGGGGCCTGGGCAGTGCGCCTCTGGCCCGGCTGGGCGTCAGACAGAGCGGACGAGGCCCGGGTCCAGGAGAGCGGGAGCGTGGCCTGGGGGTCGGAGCGACGGGGTCCGGGGCGGGGGCCAGCGCCGGGGGCGCCGAGAGCCGGGCGCGTCGCAGGGCGCCAGCACGCAGGTGACTCGGCGGGGCCGGCCGCGGCTGGCGGGGCTCGGCGGGGCGCGGCGCGTCCCGGGGCCCGCGGGGGCCGGCCGCACGCACCGTAGGGCTGCCCCTGCAGGTCGTACTGCTGCATGCGGTAGACGGTGAACTCGTGCGCCGCGTCGGCGGCGGGCAGCGGCGGCGCCACGAGCAGCAGCACGGCGGGCAGGAAGACGATGAAGCCGAGCGGCAGGCACGACGCCTTCAGCATGTTCTCCAGCACCTCGCCCGCTTCTTCCAGCATCCTGGCCGGCGGCGGGGCCGCGCGGGGCGGCGGCGGGCACGGGACGGCGGCGGCGGCGGCGGCTCCCGCGGACTCACCTCAGCATGGGTAGCCGCCGGGGTCCTGCGGGCGCCGCGCCGGGCAGCCCGCGCCTGCTCCGAGGTCCTGCGGGCATCGCCACGGGCAGCCCCGCGCGCCGCGCTGCCTCCCGGGAGTCGTAGTCCTCCGGGCGCGCGCGGAGCCTCCCGGGAGTGGTAGGCCCGCTGGGTTACTTCCCAGTGGAGGACGCTGTGACGGACCGTATGGCTAGACCTGAGGAAGAAGTTTCACGTAACACGCGAGTCAGAAAAATACGGAGACTCTAAGGCAACTATTTGGAGTGGAACTTTCTCAAAAGCTGTCTTTGTGGCGGGGGGAGGGGCGAGAGGCGGAGGCAGGACGTGACCTTGCGACCCGGAAGGAAGTTGGAATGAGAGCCGGGTGGGGCCAGCTGGGGCGCGCAATCTCCTGGGAATTGTAGTCCTGTGACACGGCGCAGGGGCTCATGGGAGCTGTAGTCTTCCTGGCCGAAGCCAGAAATCCCTTAAAACTCCGGAGGAACGGAGATGCTGAACTCCACGACGGCAAAGACTTTTGTCTGCTCCCTGCGTTCGTGGGTCCCCAGAACCCAGTGCGAGGCCTGGCACGCAGTGAGTGGGTTATAGCGTTTTGGGAAGAATGAATGAAAGAAGAATAAAGAAATCACGATAGAAGTTTCCTAAAGGGATGGCGCAGCGGGTTATGGGACTTGCAGTCTGGCGCGCGGCGTTGGGGAAGGGGTTGGTGACAGGCTTACTTACACCCGTGTATACCTAAGGCTTACTCGTATTTGGGGCACACGCATAGTCAAACATAAGTTGCGTTGCTCATCAGAAATGCATATTTAACTGGGGGTCCCAAACCTCTGTTTTCGAATCTGGCAACCCTAGGAACCCGCTGTGTTCTGCCCAGGGGTCTGAAGGGGCATCAGTAACGCGCACCCGCTCCTCCCGAGGGGAAGACTGAGGCCACGGCAAGCCCCGGTGAGCTGACGTCCAGCCTCCAATGCAGCCGCCTCCCTTCTGTCCCAGGTGCGAGGTGGCGCTGACTCGCAGCATTTTGGATTCAGGTCCCTGTGCCTCCCCCCCTCCCCGGCTGCGCGACCTTGGGCGGATTGCTCCACCTCTCAGGGCCTCAGTTTCCCCAGCTGGTCCATAGGATGACAAATAATCCCACGCCCTCCTCCCCCCTTCCGCAGGGCTAACCCCTTCCCGAAATGACTTCTGGCTGCTTGTCACCCCCAGCAGAGTGCGACCTTTATGGGAGCAGGTAGCACGCTGTGGACAGGCGCAACCGCTGCACGGAGGAGAGCCTGACAGACGGTGGTTGAGTGAGTGAATGAGGGAGATGAAGGAGAAGGGAGCCCACCCCCCCGAGTCCTATCTCTTCCAGGGAGCTCCTGGGCCCGGGGAGTCAGGGGTGGCCTGGCAGGGCGGGGGGAAAGGACCAGAACTCATTCTGGCCCGTGTTCTCTTCGCACCTGTTCCTTCTGCCCGCACACCGGTTCTTCCAGGTCGGGCTATGAGCGCACACGGTCTGCACATGCTCACCCAGAGACAGCCCGAGAAAGGGGCCTGACCTGGCTCAGCTAACAAGGTGCGGGCCCTAGAGCTGCTCGTGCTTCCCCTCCCCGGAGTCCAAGTTCTTCTGTCTGGAGAGCGGAGAGATTCACCGAATCCCTAACAGGCAGGGATGAAGAAGTCACCTGCCTGCCACGGCCACCTCGAATCCCAGCGCTGCCCCTTCCTAGCTGGGTGACCTTGGGTCAGTTACCTGATCTCCCTGGTCCTCGGTCTCTCCATCTGTAAAATGGAGTTAATGGCGGTATCTCCCTCCTAGCGGATTACAGAGGAGGAAACGAGTTCATACCGACGCGATGAGAGCCGTCGCACCAGCAGGAGTCAGGATTCTGGGGACGGTTGTGCTGCTGCCAGGGAGGGGGGCTGGGGAGTGGAAGAAGGAGAGGAAGAGGTTTCTAAGGCTTGTAGGGAGGCATGACCGCAGTCGTGACCCAGAAACCGCCACGGTGTCCATCCTCGTGGAGCATCTAGTCCAGGGGAGGAGATGGAGGAGTGGCCAGAAGTGGGCACGGCTGCCATCAGTGCGGAATGCGCAGGCAGCTGTGCGAGCCGAGAAGAAACCTCGGGAGGAGAAGATCAGGGAAGACTTCCTGGAGGAGGTGATGCTAAAGCCCAGACCCGAAGAAAGGGCCGGGGCGGCAGGCGAGTTAGGACTGAGGGTAGGGATATGCCAGGCAGGGCGCTATGGGGGGGACAACAAAGCAAATGCAAAGGCCCCAGCTGGGCAGGCCCAGCGAATAGTTCAGCGCACTCAGAAGAGAGCCTGAGGGAGCAGAGGGGGCAGCCGGGCCCGCGCACACAGGCCCAGAGCACAGGCTGAGCACTTCAGGGTGGCCCAGGCTCTACTCACCCCCGAGTCCACCGAGTCCCTGCCCTGCCTGGCGCTGTCTCGGATAAACATGATGACAAGAATCAGGAAAACATAAAAATATCCCAATTTATTGTGCACCTGGACACGTGCTTGGAGCTTTATCCAAACCTCTCGGATGACGGACATGTCCTGTGTCTACACTAGCCGAGACAGTGGTCGCAAGCCCCAGGTCACTAAACATTATGGGCTGGACCGTGTCCCCTCAGAGTTCACATGTTGAAATCCTCCGCATGGGACGGGGTTTGGAGACAGGGTTTTTACGAGGTGATCAAGCTAAAAAAGAGTTCCTTAGGGTAGGCCTGGCATCCTTCTAGAACGGTGGCATTTGGGGAACAGACACCCAGGGAGGGCACCACATGAAGGCAGCAATCGGGACGGCACTTCCCGGGGCCACAGGCCTCCGAGGACGCCGGCAGGATCCAGGAGAGCGCGGGGGACAGGCTCTAGCTTTAGGTGCACCAGTCCCGTGGGCACCTCGGTTCCAGACTTCCAGCCTCCAGGACCGCGAGAGGACCCTTTTCTGCCCAGCCACCCGTTCTGTGGCTCTGAGACGGGGCACCTCCAGCCGACCAATGCACCAAGAAGGTGTTTTGTATTTCATTTCATTTTCCTGCATCGTGAGCAGCCACACGTGGCTGGTGGCTGCGGGACCGGCCAGCACGGCGAACAGCTCCGGGCCGCCGCGCCATTCATCACGCAGAGAAGCCCAGGCTCAGAGAAGAGTGGTCCCGTGCCTAAGCGGCGGGCCGGGTGCTGTCCCCCGAGCCCCGGGCAAGACTTACAGGCACTGGCTTGCCTGGAAGGAGGGAGAGAGAGAGCGAGCTTTCCACCGGGAGAGGTGGCCGTGCGTGCAGGGCGCATCCCTGCACCGTCCAGTATGGTCACGAGTGCCACGGGCCATTTAAGTGTGAACAAAACTCAGAGTTCACCTCGACAGTCGCACTGGCCACTTGTCAGGCACACCAGGGCCTCCGGGGCTCCCGAGGGGGACAGCACACTCCTACCCTTGTCAGAAGTTGGTTAGACATGCGGGACGCCGTGTACCACGGCGAGCGCCGAGTGCGTGCCCACAGCCTCGGGCTATGGGGTCCATCCCCGATCGGCCCATTTCACAGGAGGGGAGACTGAGGCAGTTGGTGCTAAAGGGAACAGGAGAGGAGCGGGCAAATTCCCCTGAGGCCAGAGGGGCCAGGCGGCTGCGACTCTGTGAGCCCCCAGATGGGGCCTCTGATAGGTGCAGAGGCCAGAGATGGGGAAGAGGCCGCGGGGGCCCCAGATGAGCAAAGAGGGAGGAAAGGGGAAGGGGAAGTGAGCGAGGGGGTGGGGACCCACCTGGCAGCCCCCAGCAGCTCTTACACACGTGTGCACACACAGACACACCCCACACTCTGTGCCCACCTCCCTCCCTCCTTCTCCCTTTCTCTCTCTGTCTCTCTTGCACACACACTCACCCACACCCTGCCGAGGCCCCGCACAACCACACCCCCCGGTCCCCACAGACACAGTCCCTGGCCACGGGTCCCTGTGTTTGCACGTGTCCAGCCAACCCACGGCCCCACACCGTCGCCCCCAGAGCCCACAGGTGAATGAGAGGGAGGCTGGGCCAAACCGTTTCTGGACTTCCGTGTTGCCCGGCGGTCGGGCCCCACCGCCCCCCGAGGCTGGGCAGGGACTGAGACTCCCCAGAATCACAAGGGAGCTGGGGTGGGGGGAGGGGGCGTTGGTCGCAAACCCACTCACCCCCACTCCAGGCCCCTCCGCGGTCCTGTGAGCAGCCGCCTCCTCCAGGGAGACCTCCAGGGAGACCTCCGTGGGCCCAGGCGCTGTGAGGGGGACGGTGGGGCCTCAGGACCTACCGCCAGCCGGGGGCCCTTTTTCCTGCCTTCCCCGGGGAGCCCCCCCCCCACGCTCCCCCTCAGACGCTCCGCACGCTGGAGATGCTGGTCAGGGGCTCTCGCATCCGGAAGCTGAGCGACCGCGAGCCCCGAAAGCTGTCGCGGGGCCTGAGCGAGCTGTCCGTGGTGGAGGCGGCGGACTGGGCCTCGCCGACCTGGGCCAGGCAGTCCCGGGGCCCGCGC
Organism: Meles meles; assembly: GCF_922984935.1. NCBI lineage: Eukaryota > Metazoa > Chordata > Mammalia > Carnivora > Mustelidae > Meles > Meles meles. The sequence goes on along the minus strand of NC_060085.1, from coordinate 2,231,484 downwards.
AGGCCCAGCCGGAGGCAGCCGCAGCAGAGGAAGGCCAGCACGGCCTGGCACACCTCCCTGCTGCGGAAGGAGTAGATGACGGGGTTCACGGCCGAGTTGAGCACGGCCAGCGCCAGGATCCAGTCCATGCCGCGCAGGTACTCCTGCGCCCAGTCGGTGGAGCTGAACACGTCGGCCAGCAGCAGGCCGAAGAGCGGGCCCCAGCACAGCACGAAGGCCACCAGGATCATGAGCACCGTCTTGAGCAGCCGCCGGGCCTTGCGGCGGGCCGGGGCGCGCGGCGCCTTCTGGCCGTTGGCGCGCACCACGCGGAAGATGGCCCCGTAGAGCGCGGTGACGGCCGCCAGGATGCAGGCGAAGACGCCCACGCAGAAGAGGATGTAGGCCTTGGAGTAGAGCGGCAGGAGGCTGGAGCAGCGCGCGAAGGCGCACACGCAGTTCCAGCCGAGCAGCGGCAGCAGCCCCAGCAGGCCGGCCAGCAGCCAGCACAGCCCGATGAGGCCGTACACGCGGCCGCGCTTGCTGGCGCCGCGCTCGGCCACCGGCCGCACCATGGTGGCGAAGCGCTCGGCGGCCGTGAACAGCAGGCTGAAGGTGGACGCGGCCAGCGCCGTGAAGAGCAGCCCCTCGCGCAGGAACCAGTGCGCCGGGCGCAGGTGGAAGGTGCGCGCGCCCGACAGCAGCACGTTGGCCAGGTAGGCGACGCCGGCCAGCAGGTCGCTGAGCGTGATGTTGACCAGGCAGTAGTAGACCCAGCGCCGCGAGCGCATGTGCGTCGCGATGGCCACCAGCACCACGAGGTTCTCCAGCACCACCAGGCAGCTCACGGCCACGAAGACCCCCCGCAGCACCCCCAGGCTCGCCTCCTCGGGGCCCCCCCGCCCGGCCAGCCGGCCCGAGTGGTTGTAGTGCAGGACGATGAGCCGGCTGTGCCCGCTGGCCGCCAGCTGCTGGCAGGACTCGGGGGCCCCTGGCGGGGACCCCGTGCTGTTCATGGCGGTCCCCTGGGGCAGACTGAGGGCCCTCCCGAGGTGGCTGGGCCCCCGGGGCAGGGTGGAGCCGCCCGCCACCCGACCGCCGCCTGCCCGGCGTTGGTTTCCTGTTGTTTCGAATTTCCTGTTATGTTCAAGGTACCCCCCAGGCTGGGGGTGAGGCCGCGGACAGGGAGGGGCATCCCAACGGTCGGTCGGAGGCTCCCACCCGGGCTCCACCCGGCTGCCGCCAAGGGACCGTGTCTCTGCCTCCTTGTGGTCCTCGAAAGCCCAGGGAGGGGTGGGGGCCCCAGCGGGGATGGGAAATGGGTCTCCCCTCCCCAGGGCGCTCGCCACCCTTCCCTGGGCTGGGCAACTCCCCTGCCCCCACAAGCCACCCTCTCCAGGCCCCAGCTGCTCTCCTGGACCGCTCCAAACCTGCCTCGCACACAGTAGGTGCTTAATAAGTGTGTTAAGTGACGGCGTGCACGCGAGCACCCCCGGGTACCTCACTGGAGGCATAGGTGCCTCCCGTTTCATTCCCAGGACGGACCAGCTGCGTGTCTGCGGGCAGAAGGGGAGGCTGAGGCCTGGAGACTTGGCACCACCGGTCTCCAGCGGGAGGTACACACCTGCACAGGGACCCATGTAGGTCTCGGCCAGGACCCTCCTTACTGGGGTGGCCTGCCCTGCCCCCGAGCTGGTTCTGCTAGGAGCAGAGCTGCTGGGGACGCGCCCCCCCAAGATAGTCCCCCCCAAGACAGCCCCTCACCTCTGGAGGGGGAGGGGCTCATAGAAAAAGTGGGAACTCACTCCCCCCATGCCTGTCTGGGGATGCTGAGGACTGGAGCCGGGTGGGGGAGGGGGAGAGTAGAGCCCATGCTCAGGAGTCTGGGTGGGGAGGCACAGGGGTCCCTTGCGGGGCTCCAGTGGCCCCATCAGGGGCAGGGCAATCGGGGACTGGGGCTGAGCGCAGCCCAGCTGCCTGTGGCCGCCGAGCAGCGCCCATCCCTTTGCTCCCTGGTCAGCCCTGGAGCAGTGCCCTTACAGGGAACCACCGACGCGGGTGCTGCCTGCCGGAGGCCGTCGCTTCTTGTTCCTGGAGGTGACCAGGCAGAAGCAGGGGCCTGAAGGCGAGGCTGTGGGGACAAGGGCTACCCAGGCAGTGGGGCCGTGAGGCTGTGGCAGGGGGACAAGCAGCCACGTCTCGCTCCCGTACCACCCTGCAGGGCTGAGAACTGTGCCTTGGTCTCAACGTCACAAGGAACCACCCAAGTCCGTGCATTCACAGAGGGACATGGTGTGTTCTGAGGCTGAGCCTGGACCCTGAAATGGTTCATTCCAGACTGAACCCTGATCACTAATTGAGCCCTGATCTCAGAATGAGCCCTGATCACACGCTGAACCCTGAGCCCAGGCTGAGCTCTTATCCTAGACTGAGCCCTGATTCCTGGCTGAACCTTGACCTTGGCCAAGTGTGTGACTACAAACCAGCCACAACTCTGACTCCTGACGCTGAGACCTGGCCTTGGACTGACCCTTGAGCCCAGGCTGAGCCCCGGTTCTAACTGAGCCCCAACCCCGACTCCAGCTGCATCCCTGACTCTAGGCTCAGAGCAAATGCAGGACTAAAGTAAATGTAATGAGAGGACAGTGTGACTAGCAAGGCCAAGCCAGCCGGCAATGATGCCACGAGTTACCTGCTGCCCGGCCCTGTGTGCACTGCACCCCGTTTAATCCCACGATTACCCCACGCTACAGAAGAGAAATCCCCCTCTAGAAGCCTGCCCCGGGACAGCTCTGACCATGCACAAGTACGCCTCCAAAAGGTTAGTCGTCATTGTTTGTAAATGCAAAATGTCAGAAGCAGCCCGAGCGTCCATGCACAGGGGAGACGCCCACCGGCCACGTGCGCCACAGCGTGGAGTACCACACAGCCACGAAAAAGAGCCCCCCTCCAGGTCGTATTGTTAAGTGGGGAAAAATACGAAAAGGTATATGGGATAAGCTGCCTTCTGCGAAACAAAGAAGGGGGAATGAAATATATGCGTAGCTGCTTGTTTTCTCGAAAGAAACACGGGAAAGATAAACCAGGAAGCAGTGAGCTCGGTTCCCTCTGGGGGTGGCAGATGGAGTGGAAAGAGGGGATGACGGCCTCTGGACATCGCTGCTCGCGTGATCTTCAAACTCTGTTTTTGCTCTCTATATTCTACAATAAAATGAAATCAACAAGGCGCGGGGAAGAGAGCTGGAGAATGGGTCATAAACCCAAAACAGAGGAACCGAACCGTGTTTCAGATGAAAACCACAACCACACAGAAACAGAGGAGAACGAGCCCATGCGACTTTGGACAGGCACTTGTTCTAAAGACAAAAGGAACTTCAGAAAAAGAAATATGAACTTTGTGTTATCGGTGTGTTTTCAGGAGGGGTAGAGGTGTAGTGATTCTGAAACTCTCGTGTGTGTTACGGGACGAGCAAAGTAGCAAGTGTAGCATCTTCTTAAGAACCGGGTCCGTTGGCGGCGCCTGGGGGGCTCAGTGGGTCAAAGCCTCTGCCCTCAGCTCAGGTCATGATCCCAGGGTCCTGGGATCGAGCCCCGCATCGGGCTCTCTGCTCAGCAGGGAGCCTGCTTCCCCCTCTCTCTCTCTGCCTGCCTCTCTGCCTGCTTGTGATCTCTGTCTGTCAAATAAATAAATAAAATCTTTAAAAAAAAAAAAAAAAGCACGGGATCCGTGCTGGGCAGGAAACATGATGTAAATACGGAATGGGGGCGCACATCACTGGACCCCATGGAACGTATCAGCGTGGGCCGGTGGTTGAAACAAAACTCTGTTGCATCACTCTGGCCGCTGAGACAAGCCAGGGACAGCAGGCATAGCTCTCCCGCACCCAGATCTCGGGTTCTAAACACCACCTTCGGGGCTCCTGGGAGAAATGGCTGATCCCAGGAGCGGGGCAGGCAGGGGGCCTGATGGGCCTGGAACATCTTGGTGTGCCAGAGAGTCAGGAAGTGCCCCGAGAAGGACAGGGACTGCTCAGAGACACAGGAGCCAGCCTGGCGGGGCGGCTGCTGGCCAAGCCTGGAGCCGTGTGGGCATCAATACTGAGTGACCTTAACGTTGGAGAGATGGGAAGCGGCGGTTGTGCGCCACGGGGGGGCAGGGGGAGACCATCGGGATTTGATGGGGGCAGAGGTCAGGTTTACAAGATGAAAACGGCCCTGGAGGGGGGCGGGGGGGATGGTGTATGACATTATGGACGCGTTTAATGCTACTGACTGAAAATGCTTAAAATGGGGCATTTTATGTAAAGTGCATTTTACCACAATAAAACAAATTAGGGGGCAAAAAAAAGATTCTATATGACCCAGTAACTGCACTCCGAGGCAACCCCCAATAACCCAACAGTCACCATTTGGTGGCCAGGACCCAGTGACCGGCCCAGGCAACAATCAGTGCTGGGGGTTAAGTTATCGGGTAGAAGCTGGTTGGGGAGCATGGTCTTTGGATAATCTCGAAGTGTCTTCCGATGGATTCCTTTTTTTTTTTTTTTTTAAAGATTTTATTTATTTATTTGACGGAGAGAGACACAGCGAGAGAGGAAACACAAGCAGGGGAAGTGGGAGAGGGAGAAGCAGGCCTCCCGCTGAGTAGGGAGCCCGATGCGGGGCTCGATCCCAGGACCCTGAGATCATGATACAAGCCAAAGGCAGACGCTTAATGACTGAGCCACCCAGGTGCTCCAATATATAATTTTTTTTTAGGTAGGCTTTATGCCCAGTGTGGAACCCAACACAGGACTTGAACTCTCGACCCTGAGATCAAGACACTAGCTGAGATCAAGAGTCAGTCCCTTAACCCAGTGAACCAATCAGGCGCCCCCTACAGATCACTTTTGAGTAACAAAGAGGAAACTCTTTTTGGGGAAGCCCATCGAAGGTGGTGTTTACATCACTAGGACTGTGATAAATGGGCATGAGGGGGTGTCGCGGCTGCGGTGTTCCCACCAGACATGCGTATCCCCCATCTGACCAAGGGTCAAGGTCATGAAAAGTCAAGAAAGACAAAGGAGCACGGCTGCGTGTCAAGTCTGGGATGGACGGAGACCCCCGCCCGCACCCGCAGCTGCCACGGGGCCTGGAGTTAAGTGCGGGAGTGAACCCGGACAGGACTCGAGCGTGGAGGGGAAAGGTGCCGAAAAACACGGTGTCGGGACGACTGATGGGATTTTCACTTGGGCTGTATATTATATATAAGCGAGATGCATATTATATATATGCGAGATTGCCTGAACTTGACCATCGTCCTTTGCTTACATAACAGAAGGTGTTTGTTCATGGAAATGCGCAGTGTTTTCGAGTGAAGGTTCGTGGTGTCTCCAACGCACTCTCAGATTACTTAGAAAAATGGAGAAAAAGGGGGAGAAGGTTTTCTATAGAATGTGTTATATGCTCTTAGATCATGCTTCTAGGCAGAGACAAAGCAAAAGGTTAACCCCGGGTGGATCGAGCCCTGGGTTCTAGATTTTCTTTCCGCAAAGGGATAAACAGTAAATATTTTGCACTTTGCGGGCCAGACTGTCTCTGTCACAATTACTCAACTCCGCTGTCAGGGCGGAAGCTGCCCGGGACAGTATGTAAACGAATTGGCGCTGTGCCAGTAACACTTTATTTGCAAAAAACAGGCTTGGTGCCGGCGGTTTGTCCGTCCCCGACCGAGATGAGGGGCATACGGAAGTTCATTGTAATACTTTTGCAACTTCCTTCCTAGCTTTGTGATCAGATTGTGGTCCCTAAATATCGCCTCCCATTCAAAAGAAGCAGGGCTCCTTGGAGAAATGGCGGGGTCCGGAGCAAGGGCAGGGTGAGCCCAAAGCATCCCTCTGGGCTAGAACATGAACTCTTAAGTCTGGCGCTCCTCTGTCCAGAAGGACTGAGGAGCCCGCCTGCTGGGGGCTCCCTGGCAGGAGGCAGAACCATGAGGGCACAAGAGTGACGCTGTCATAGAGCGTGACAGTCACCGTCGTAACCGTCTCTGCGTGCACGGCTCCTTGGCGTGAAGCACTCTCACACCCCCACCCTCCGTCTCCAGAACTTTCCATCCCCCCACACAGAAACTCTGTCCCCATGAAGCACGGACTCCCCACGCGCTGCCCCAGCCCCGGCTCCCACCCTCTCCTCTCTGTCCGTGCGGACGGGACTCTTCTGGGTCCCTCCTGGGAGTGGGGTCCTGCGGGACGGGTCCTTCTGGGTCTGGCTGCTCTCGCTGAGCCCCGTGTCCTTGGAGTGCCTCTGCATCAGGGCAGGTATCAGGGTCCCTTCCTTTCTGAGGCTGGATCGTGTTCCCATGTGGGGACGGACTGTGCGGTGTTTATCCTTCCTCCGCGGGTGGACAGTGGAGATGCTCCAACCTCTGGGTGTGCAACGTGGGTTTGCAAGTAGCTCTTCAAGACCTGCTGTCAATCCTTTCAAGTTGTTTTTTTTAAATAGAACAATTCCAGGCAAAAATGCAGAGAAAATGAAAGCATTAGGATATCACCATTTTTGCAGTCCCAAATGATGTCTCTGAGGAACGTTCCCCAATGGCTGCTAAGACCATCTGGAGAAAGGCTCGTGGGCAAATTCGTGATCGATGAATCAGACTGATGCCCCCTAAACCCAGGGATCAGTTTAAACACAGAAGACAGAATGAGCTGGATGTTCCATTGTGTGTCTCATGGAGAGGGGCAGAGACGCAGGACCGGTGCGGAGAGAACCGAGCAGAGGTTCAGTGTGGAGGCTCACAGGCCCCCCTGGGAGTCCCGTTTCCAGACAGGCAGGTTCGCAGGGGTTACGGGGAACGAGGAACACATCTGTCGACACCGCGGATGCCCCTTGCCCTGTCCGGAGGCTGGGAAGTTCTACGGGACAAATGACCTGGGTTCTTCAACAGACAAATGACCAAGAAGAAAAGGTTGGGGGCTGCTTCCCGAGGAAGAGAGTTACAGCAGCCAATGCCACGTGTGGGCTTGGTTTGTGAGCAAACGTCTGTGACTTGTGCCCATCAGTGATGAGGGACCCTGTCATGGTGGACCCAGGGAGGGGTCAGTACTGGCCGAGGAGGGCTGGATCTCTGTCCTGGCTTCGGGGCCAACTTCCCGTTTAGCGGTCTGTGCAAATGTTTTAAATTTCTTAATAGAGCAATCGTGAATACGTAATGAGCCCAGTCTGGATTTCACTGGTCTTTTCTACCAACATGTGTTGAGCCCACAAACGTCCACGTGCAGCCCTGACTCTCCTCCCTGCTTTTGTAGGTTTGATATTTTCCACGATTTAAAACAAAAAGGTTTTCAAAAGAGTTGGGTGACTCCTCGGTCAGGTGACCGAGGTCCACAGAGGTGGCAGGCTGACGATGCGGCAGAAATGGCCTTTTGCTTCTGTGGTCCTAAAACCCGTAACCTGAGCCCAATCATGAGGAAAACGCCACGCAAACCTCCACCAAGGGACTGTCCAGGGGATATGGTCATGTCCTAACCCCTGGGCTGTGGGGATGTGACCTGTGAAAACAGGGTCTTTGCAGATGCCAAGTTAACACGAGGTCATTGGGGTGGGCGCCCATTCAGTATGACTGGTGACCCTGTAACGGGCGAGAATGTGGACACAGACACAGACGCATACAAGAGAAGGGTCCATGTGAAGTGATGGAGGGACAAGTCCACAAGCCAAGGGGCGCCAGGAGCTCCCCGGGAGCGGGGAGGGGCCCTCCCGGCCACACCTTGACTTCTGCTCTCCAGAGCCGATGGAGGAAATGTCTGCTGTGTAAGTCACCCAGTTTACTTTGTTCTAGAAGCTGGGGGAACAAATGCAATCCCAGACCAGCGTGCTTCAGAACTCTCGGGGTCAGCAAAGGCAGAGGAAGTTGGGAGCTTTGGTTTATCCGCTAGACTGGATGCTCCCCGATTCATGAATCTCTGGGAAAAAGCCAGGAAGTTCTCTAAAACTCACACAGGAGGCAAGTCTGAGAAAAGGTCACAGCCCTGAGGTGCCTCAGGAGGCGTGATGGCCTCAGGTCGCATGGTGTCCCGGCGGGGGTCCTGGGACAGGAAAAGGACACGAGGGGGAAACGGAGGAAATCTGAATATCGGGGGACTTCAGTTCATGACGCGTCAATGTCAGGTCGTGGATGATCAAGAAAAGGTACGTGTGAAGGTCGGATGTTTGTAATAGGGAAACGTGTCGTTTCACGGGGCGACTCTGTTCTAGTTTCAGATTCTTTCTGTAAAGAGAACTATTCTGAAAAATAGTGTTTCTTTTTAAAAGTAAAAAAAGGGGTACCTGGGTGGCTCAGTGGGTTAAAGCCTCTGCCTTCAGCTCAGGCCATGGTCTCAGGGTCCTGGGATTGAGCCCTGCATCGGGCTCTCTGCTCAGCAGGGAGCCTGCTTCCTCCTCTCTCTGCCTGCCTCTCTGCCTACTTGTGATCTCTGTCTGTCAAATAAATAGCTAAATAGTCTTTTTAAAAAAATAAATAAATGAATGTTAAAAAAAAAAAAGTGTGGAAAGAATCAGTATCTTGGCGTCACCAAACCACAGGCGGGAGCCTCAGTCAAACACTGCATCTCTCTGTGTGGGTCTCCCCGTCGGACAACAGAGGTGGGCTGGCTTGCGACATGGCCCTGAGTACTGTGGGGCACCGTGGTCTGCGGTAAGTGGGACCATCTCCTTCCGCACCTCCACCTTCATCAGAGGTGGGTGGGGGCTCCTGGCATTTGGGGTGAGCAGCGACACAGCTGGGCCCCAATGCCAGCCCCCATCGCACCCGCCCTACCGCCCCAGGCCAGGGAGAGAGATGCGATGCCACCTCCGCGCTCCCAGCGAGTGGATCCCGCACCAAGGACGTGCCCTGCACGGGTGGATGGACCCCGCCAACTTGCCCCCGCCTTCTCCACGTGGCTACCCCACCTGGGACAGGCGCCCCGAGAAGGGGCCGCGCGGTGAGACCCAGGACGCCCCCAAGAACTCACAGGTGTCCAGCCTGTCCTGTTTTTAATGTCTCGCAGGGGCCCCGCAGAGGGGAGGGAATAAATATAGAAAAGGTCGTAAGACGCAGCGCCGGGCCCCCAGCCTGGGAAGTGGGGGAAGCCCGTGCGCCTCAGCCTCCCCGGTCTGGAAACAGGGCGAGACACACTTGGATGCACAGACTCTGGAAGGGACAGCGTTTTCGGGTCGCTCTTCCCGCGCTCTCCGGACTCCGGCTGGCAGGCGCCGCCTGCCGTCCGCCAGGGGGCGCCAGAGCCCGCCCCGGGACCTTAGGGTCCCCCTCCCCCCCATCACCGGGCTGGCGCGTCGCCTCCGTGGGGTCCCCGGCCCAGGGCAGGGCCCCCTCACTCTGCCTGCACCCTGCCATCCCAAGCGGCCCGTGTGCTCCCTCTCCGGGAGGTAAACGGAGCCAAGGGAGGGCCTGGGGAGGGCCGGAAAGGAGCAGGCGGCGACCGGCCTTCAGCCCGCGACCCACGCGCCGCCCGCACCTCGGCTGCGCGACGGGGACATCCGGGCTCCGCGAGCCCCGGGCCGCCCGCAGGTCCCGCCCGCCACGCGCGGGGCGAGCCCGGGGGCAGCGCCGCCTGGGTCACAGCAGGTTGATCTCGTCCAGGTAGCGGGCCAGGACCGAGTCCCGCACGTCCTTGAAGACCTTGCGGATGTTCTGGGTGTCCGTGGCGCACGTGTAGTGGCTGAAGAGGCGCCGGGAGCGCGGCCCCCTGCTGCTCCGGTCGGCGCCGTCCACGCTGCCCGCGTACATGCCGGTGTACATGTCCAGGATGAACCTCTTGGCTGCCTCCGCGTCCTGCTTCGGGCCTGCGGGGAGGGGGTGGGCAGTCAGGGCTCGCGGTCCGCGGGGCGGGCGGGACTCTCCCTCCTGGGCCGCGGACGTGGACCACATCAGGGCGGCGGGGCCCGCGAGAACGATGCAGCACGGCAGCAGGCGGGCGCCATCTTTGGTCTTTCTACAGGGTCACATGACCATCAGGTCCAGCCAATGGGAGCCTCAAGAATGGACTCGGGTGTGACACATGACCTGGGATGAACCAATAAGACTGGGCTCTGGGACTTTGGGCAGAACCGTCTTAAAGAAAGACGCTCACGCGGCTGGGTTTGCCACTGAGGGGCTGGGAACCTGGAGCTGCGGACAAAGGTCTCCCTGAGAGGGGCAGATGGGTAAACCGAGGCCAGGAGAAGGGGAGGGATGGCCACCCTGGGGAGGCCGCTGACATGCTCAGCCTCTCTGTGTCTGTGTCTGTGTTTCTGTCTCAAGCCAGAGCCCACGGCCCGGCTCTGCTACTTCCTCGTTGGGTTGCCTTATTCGGTCGTCCCTGCAACTGCTGTGAGCCTCAGTTCCCTCACTTGTAAAATGGGGATCCCAACTGTCCCCAGCCGCCCAGAGTTGTGAGGATTCAATGCAGTCACGTAGAGGGCTCTGTATTCAATAATGCGAAAGTTGTTGGCATTCTTCCAGAAAGCTGGGATCCCCAGGGGGTAAGGCTGCTGGCTCCTGATCCAGACTGCCTGGGTTCGAATCCTGCCTCTGCCACTCCCTGGCTGTGTGGCTTTTGGCAAGTGTTTGCACCTCCTGTGCAAACCTGTGCCTCGGTTTCCCCACCTCCACGTGGTGAGAAGAAGGAATTCTGCTGCACTAGGTGCTTCCGATGGGGTTTGATGCGTGAGCTGTTGTTATAATCACAGATGTTATTTAGTACAGAAGAGGGAAGGACTGAGCGCCAGAAGTTGGCAAAGAGTTCTCCAGCCTATGGCTGGGAGAAAAAGGTGAGTCATGAAGATTTCCTTTGATGTGAAAGAAATAATCCTTCAAAACTCTCCACTTTCTCCCCACCCCCAACCTCTCCTGGCCATGTCCGCCATGCTGGAATAAGCTGACATCTGTCCCCCAGGCCCCCAAATCTTCTGGGTCTGATAGGCTGAGAAGGGCTCCCGTGGGCTCTGAGACCTGACAAGGTCAAGGGTCACACCCATGATGATGTCACCAAGCTTACAACGGCATCTGCCATGGCAGCCTGTGTATTGAGGTGACTAGTGTTCCCCCAAATCCGTGTCCACGCAGAGCCTCAGAGCATGACCTTATTTGGAAATACGGTCTTCAGATATCATTAGTTAGCCTGCAATGGCGTCATACTGGATTGGGGTGGGCCTGGTAGCCCATGACTGGAGTCCGTATAAGAAGAGGAAACACACACACAAAAAAAAAAAAAGAAGAGGAAACACACACACACACACACACACACACACACACACACACACGGCTGTGTGACAGCTGAGGCAATCGGAATGCTGTGTCTATAAGTCCAGGAACCCTAAGGATTGCAGGCAACACCAGAAGCTAGGGGAGATGTCTAGCTCAGATGTCCCCTCAGAGCCTCCAGAAAGAACCAGTCCTGCTGACGTCTTGATTTCGCACTTCCGGCCTCATTACCTGAGGGGGATACACTTCGGTGGTTTCCTGCCACCTGGTTTTGGGCCCCAGAAAATGAAGCCAGCTTGTCTCCAGGATGGCGGCCATCACTCCCCTCCCTGTACGTGGGTGCCATCTGGCTGTCGAGAAGGGAGTCTCTTTGGCTCCTTTTGAGTATGATCTGGCCCCAGTGACTTGGTTGACCAATAGAGTGAGGCACCTCTTACCATCTGGGACTTCTGAGGCTCCCCCTGCCAACCCCCCCGGGGCTGGAGTCTGGTCACCCCAAAACAGTCATGCTGTGAGGAAGCCCAAGGTTCATGAAGGGACCTGGATTAGGAGACACCAGATGGGGCCAGGGAGGCGTGTAGAGGGAGAGAGTGGCGAGGAAGAGAGAGAGGGAGAGTGAAGGAGGGGGAGGCAGGGAGGAAGAGGGCGCAGAGGGATCAGACACACAGTGTTAGAAGTCGGAGGGGTATCTCGCTCGCGGCCACCTCAGCTGATGCCATGCGCATCAAGGATGAACTCACCCGCCTCAACCCTTCCCAAGTTCCTGCAGCGCAAAAACGTGAGTGGAGTCAAAGGGCTATGTTAAGCCCCTAATTTAGCGGGCGGTTTGTCGCTCAGCTGGGGTACTTCCACAACTCCCTTCTCAGTGGCCCTCCAAGGAGAGTTCGAGCCCCTTCACCCCTTTCTGGGATGCACCCAAACCCCACTTCCCCTCTCTTCAGAATATAACCTGTTCCTGCCCAGGGTAGGGTTATAGTCCTGATTCACACGCCCTCACCGAGACACGACCATTGCTACGACTGGTACCGCGTGGAAGACAGTTGCCATATCAATGATAACGGAGCCCTGTGCCTTGGAAGGACTTGTCCAAAGGTCAGGCACTGGTTTCCTTTTGCATCTGCTATCTTAGATAGAGATAAGATGACTACAAAAGATTAAAAAAAAAAAAAAAGAAGTCTCCAAGATCCAGACTGATTCTGGAAATAGTTGTTGCTGCCTTCCAGGTGTGGCTTATAACAATGAACTCTACGGCAGACCCACACGCAACAGATCTATGACACCCGCCGCCTTAGAGGCCCCTGTTTGAAGACACCGCATCAAGAATGATGGCAGCTGTCACTTTCTCCCCATCCTGCAGAGGGGAGACACCGAGACTCACGACTTGGGTCTGGACCTCAGGTCTCTCCCATCGCATATGAAACTCCACTGACTCCAGCCGAGGTAGAGTCTGGACCAGCATTTGTCTTGGGAGCTGCTTTCGGGAGATGAAGGGTATAGAAAGTTCTAGAACCACTCACCCTGGAAACTGGGGAAGTAGGTGGCCAGGTGGGAGGTGGGGATCTTCTCCTCAAGGATGTCAGTTTTGTTGAGGAAGAGGATGACAGATGTGCTTTTGAACCAGGGCAGTTCCAGTATGGTGCCAAACAGGGCCAGGCTCTCCTTCATTCGGTTCTGGATTGGGGGGAACAGGTAAGTCATTGCTCCAGTGACCAGCTTGGCCCACACCGGAGCCCTCCCCCCCATGTGGAGGTGGGGCTCCCCAGCTCCTGCCTGGGTCAGAGGGGCTGTGCCCATGCTTTTGTGTGCCTCTACTGGCTTGATTGGTGTCCCCGTACCAAGTTCATTTCCCTCTAGAACTTTGGAATGGGACCTTATTTGGAAATAGGGGTTTTCTAAGATGTAATTAGTTGAGAACAGGTCATAGTAGATTGTCACCTCCCATGGCAGAAGTCCTTATAAAGAGGGGACATTTGGATAGAGATACATGGGGCTAAGACCATGTGACCACAGGGGCAGAGGTGGGGCATCATGTCTCCAGGCCCAGGGACACCAAGGACAGCCAGCGACCCCCAGAAGTAGGGAGAGCTGGGGACAGAGTCTCCCTCACGGGCGCAGAAGGATCAGCTGACATGACCATCTGCGGTGTGTGGCCTCCAGCCCTGGGAGAGGAGATGTCTCTCTATGGCTCCGGCCCCCAGGCTGTCGCACTTTGTCACGGCAGCCCCAGAAAACCAGGACATAGCGGGGGGGGGGGGGGGGTGGTGTGCTGCATTCGACCACGATCTGTGGCAGAATGACCTCAAATTCATTCTGTTGCATTTTGTCTGACAGTCCAAATTTTAGCATCGACCCTTGGATTCCCCAGACTGGGCGTGTGAAACTTTAACCCCTAAAAGTGAAAAAAATGTCTGAAGCGAGCGAGGTCCTAATTAGGAGAAGGGTTCACAAAGGAGCAATGCCCAGCCTTTCTGAATAAAAGCAAGACGCTCTCCCTGGGGCATGACCCATTTTCCAAGGCCAGCTGCATTGTGCTTCCTGGGGGCCACGTCTCAGGATGAGAGAGAGCGAGAGAGCGAGCCGGGGTGTTTGTGGATCTGTCTTAGACTCGATGTTCTGACCACGGAAGAGTGCAGCGGGGTGTTGTGCTCAGCTCCGCACCCGGGGGCCAGCAGGAGGCAGCGTGCCCTGCACCCGCGGTGGTCCTCACCTCCTGGTTGTTCTCCTCCAGACACTGGTCGTACTCGCTCAGCGAGGCCAGGTAGATGAGGGCGATCACGTTCTCGAAACAGTGGATCCACTTCTTGCGCTCTGACTTCTGGCCCCCGACGTCCACGATCCTGCCAAGGATCACCCCCCCCCAGACCTCATCAGGACCCCCTGCCATGGCACCCTGGACCCCAGGCACATCTGGGGCATGTCAAGATCCATATTTAATAGCAGCAGGAATCAGCGCCAGGCTCCGGGCCAATGCCTCTCCCGGGTGAATGCATTTCAGCCCCGTGGGGCAGGTGTTACTCTTGGGTCATTTACACATGGAGAAACTGAGGCACGGGAAGGGAGACTTTGCTGAGCTTCAGTGCTGGGATGCCTGATTTCCACCCCGTGGCAGAAGGCAGCAGTCAGACACATCCGGGGTCTGCCCTGGTTCTGGCGGGTGACCTGAAGTCAACTGCAGAACAGTCTGGGACTCAGTTTCCCCATCTGTGACTCACGCATTGTTCTGTCCGGGCCAACACCATCCCGTCTGTGTGTGGCCCAGGGCAAGGGCCCAGACTCCACCTCCACACACCGCAACAAAAGCCTGAGCCTTCCCGTCTTCCTCTTCTCTCCTCTAAGAAATGTGGGTCACTGATAACAAGGCTTGTGTCATTTCGTCATTTCCGGGAACGGGACTGTTACCCAGGCAGCCAACAGGAAATGCCAGAAGCCCCAGAGCAAGAAGGGACTTGCCCCTTTGTATGGAAACCCGGGCTGGTGCCTGTGGCTCCTGATCCCTGAGACCAAACCCTTTTGGGCCTCTTCAGACTCCCTGAAACCTCCGAGCAGAACGAGGGGTGCGCGGCGAGCAGGGCTCTGGAGATTGAGACAGGTGTGAGAGATGCCATTGCCAGCCTCCCGTCTCAGAGTCTCAGCTTCCTCTGAGCCCTCACTCCACGGGTTCGCTCTGTCCCTGGACTAAGAACACACTCAAGGCTTCCCCCCTGAAAATTAACACCTCAGCGCAGACTCTCCTGTGAGCTTCCCCAACCTCTACGCTCATTCCTAAACTTTGACCAATTCACCCACCCACATGCTCACCCACCCACCCATCCATCCGTCCGTCCGTCTGTCCAACCACCCACCATCTATCATCCATCACCCGCGTGCCCACCCATCTGTCCTTCCCTCTGTCCACCCACCCGCCCACATACTCACCCATCCACCCACCCATTTGTCCATCCATCTGCCCACCCGCCCATCCAGCCACCCACCATCCATCCATCCACCCACCCATCCATTCGTCAATCCAATCCCCACCCACCCATCCATCCATCACCCACACACTCATCCATCCATCCACCCACGCACATACTCACCCATTCACCGACCCATTAACCCATCTATCTGCCCACCCACCCATCCACCATCCATCCATCCACCCACCCACTAATCCATCCATCCATCCTTCCATCCACCAATCCAATCCCCACCCATCTATCCATCCATCCATCCATCCACCCATCCACCATCCAGCCATCCACCATCCATCCGCCCGCCCACCCACCCACGCACGCATCCACTCATCCGTCCATCCACTCACCCATTCACCCACCTCGGCACATCTACACACACATACACTCACCCGTCCACCCACTTGTTCACGTTCCATCTTTCCACTCATCCTCCCACATTCACCAACTTCCACTCTGATCTTGAGCTCATCATCACTAGCAAAGCAGGAGAATCAAGCTCATCCCCTGGCCTTGTGCGACTCTCCATCAGGGGAGGAGGCCGACAGCAAACGGAAAATGATGAACCATCCTTGCGAGGACTAGGAAAAGGCCGTCAGAGCATGTTTGAGGGGTCCATTGGGGAAGCGTGGGAGTCAATATGGGGGAAGTGAACACAAGCCCTGTGTCCAGCCCTCCCTCTGCACCCTCCACAGCTCCCGCCATGAGCCCACAGACACGGAGCTTGCTGAGGTCATCAATCCCAGAAGTCACTTCTCTCAGTGTGCTCTTCCTGACCTCGTCTTAGTCTTTGACGCTGGCCACCATTCTCCCTGCATAAGCCCGTGTTGCACTGGCTACTTACACCGCCACCTTCCAGCTAAGGCCTGTGTGTGTCCAGCCACCCGCCGGATGCCCCAGACTCCTCAGACCCTAGTGCCCCAAAGGACTTCATTGTCTCATCGAATACCTCCATGCTGCCGCCACCACCATGGCCCAACGCTGACCCCATCACCTTGATTTTCAGATTCTTACACTCATCTAGTCCTGCCCCTTCCACATGCAAAACGATTTTTGCACCATCCCTACATTTCCGTCCCCATGACCACTGCCCTTGCCCTTACCAACCCTTCCTGCTTGGATCGTGGTTCCTGCCCCCTCCTGAGTCTCCTGACCTCCATTCTCACCCCCCAAGAAGATCACCCTCTGAGCTTCCCCAGCCCTGAATCAATCCCTCTGGAATATCACTGACCACAAAGTCTCTGCTCCCCCTAGCCAGCAGCCCTTCAAGATTTATCCTAGTGAACTCCTACTCATCCTTCAATGCCCTAATACCAACGTCCTCTCCTTAGGAAAACGTGCCCTCCGAGAGCTCTGGTTGCCCCACTCTGGGATCTTCCAGCCTCAGACCTGGCCATAAGGGGCTGAGGGTGTCTAGATCTGGCTCTGCGCCCTTCAGCCTGGAAGCCCCTTGAGGACTGGGACCGGGAAACCCCTCCTCATCCTTTGCCCTCCCATAGGGAACTTCTCTCAGCTCTGGGCTGTGAGCTCACCGCAGGTTGGTCTTCTGCACGGAGAAGCAGTACTCATTGATGCCGGTGGTAGGCATGCGGCTTCGGAGCACGTCCTGGGCTGTGGGGATGTAGCCCTCCTCAGTGATGCGCTCCAGGTGGGACAGGTAGCTGCGGAGGGAGGAGCCCGGAGGCCCAGTCTTGCAGCCTTAGTTTGTTTCTCAGACTCCCCCCCCCCAAAGCCCAGTGAGGCCCTTGCTCTGGGAGGGGCCAGGATCTCTGGCTCTGCAGGTGGCCCAGAGCATCACCCTGAGCTGGGGGAGCATCGGGAAGAAGCAGATTTACCCTCAGGGTGAAAAGCAGCGTGGCCTCAAGAACAGTATGAACTCAGAACAGTCTCAGTTGGCGCGGGCAGGGGGAAGTCCACCCCGGGGAGCTGTCACCCAGTGGCTCGGTCTCAAGAAAAGTCCCAGCTGTCAAATCACCCTAGATGCCCAACATCGTACTCAGGACAGTGTGACTGTGTGATGACGAGCAATGTCACCCCAGGAATGGTGTCACGGCTGGCCAGTGCCCCCTGAACGACATCACTCTGGAGGAAGACCGTCCATAGCCAGCCCGCCCCACAGCACGTCCCACAGCCGGAGCCCACCGGCCTGGACCCTGACTGTCCAAGAGCGATCCCCGCGAGGAGCTCATCCCTGGCCGCATCTCAGCTGTGCCCCGACCCCACCCCTGCCGCCTGCAGGCCCCGCACTCACTACACAGCTGAATCCAGCAGGTGGAACTCTCGGCGGCGCTCGTAGCAGGCCCGGACGCCGGCGTCCCTCCACAGCCACTGTATGGCCACGGCGTAGCGCTTCTCGAAAGTGGTCACCTTGTAGGGGTCCTGGCTCATGACCACGCTGGCGTAGTGCTGGGGAGGGAAGCACAGGGAACGTCAGGACAGCCCGGCAGGGCGGGGCCACACACATCCCTGCAAGTCACTGCCTCTCTCTGCTAGGGAGCTCCCCCCGGCCCCCCCACACCGCAGTCCTCCACCCCTCTCTCTGCTCTGGTCCGCACCTGTGTGTCCCTGGACAGAGGGCAGAGGGGCAGCAGAGAACACAGAGGGGACATCAGTTCTGGTTCTTGGATGCCTAGGGGGCAAGTTGCTATGGGAGCTCCCACCACAGACCAGGCAGTGCAATGAAGCCCTGTGGCCAGGTCTCTCGGGGACATAGAGGCACGCGCAGCCTGAGCCACCGGCCCAGCAGCCCGCGTGTTTCCCCTTCTTCCTCCCAGCAACCTCCGCTCCCTCTCTCCTCCTTTCTTTCCAGCAGGACGGCGTCCGTGCCGCTCAGACTTCCTGCGTGGGCCTGTGCATGTGCGGGTGTGTGCGCTGGTGTGTCACACACGCGGGTGTGTGTGCCTGTGGGCTCGTAGATGCCTGTGAATCCGCATGTGTGTGCTTGTGCATCTGGGCACGTGCATGCGAACTGTGTGTTCCTCCGAGACTGGGAATGTAACTAAGATTTCCACGATCTCTAATTAACACCATATCAGGTCCTTGCCAGTGTTATACAACAGGAAAAAGAAAGGAAAGGTGTCAGGTTTGGGAAGGAATATGTTATGCTGTGGTTATTCACAGGTAACATGACTATAGGTAGAAAATCCCAAACAGGGGCGCCTGGGTGGCTCAGTGGGTTAAAGCCTCTGCCTTCGACTCAGGTCATGATCCCAGGGTCCTGGGATCCAGCCTCACATTGGGCTCTCTGCTCAGCGGGGAGCCTGCTTCCCCCTCTCTCTCTGCCTGTCTCTCTGCCTACTTGTGATCTCTGTCTGTCACATAAATAAATAAATAAAATCTTAAAAAAAAAAGAAAGAAAAGAAAATCCCAAACAGCCTAGAGATGAGCTGTCAGAATAAACAAGTTAACTTAGCAAGGTCCCTGAATTCAAGATCAATAAACAAAAATCACATGGGAGGCTGTATATTAACCATGAACCAGTGGAAATTTTTTAAAAATGTAAATCCCATTTACAGTAGTTCTGAAAGATACCGAATACCGAGGAATAAATCTAACAACAGATGTGAAAACCCTCTACACTGAAATGTAGAAAACATGGCTATGAAAAATTTAAGAGAGCTAAATAATCAGAGGGCTGGGCCATGTTCGTGGATTTAAAGACTCAGCATTTTTTTTAAGCTTCTAATTCTCCCCAGATTAATCTACAGATTCCATGCAATTCTACTAAAACCCCAGAAAGGTGTGAAGGGGTGTGTGTGTGTGTTTGTAAAAATTGAAAAGGTCGGGGCGCCTGGGTGGCTCAGTGGATTAAGCCGCTGCCTTCAGCTCAGGTCATGATCTCAGGGTCCTGGGATCGAGCCCCGCATCGGGCTCTCTGCTCCGCAGGGAGCCTGCTTCCTCCTCTCTCTCTCTGCCTGCCTCTCTGCCTACTTGTGATCTCTCTCTCTCTCTGTCAAATAAATGAACAAAATCTTAAAAAAAAAAAAAATTGAAAAGGTAATTCTAAACTTCATGCATAAATGCAAAAGGGCCTGGAGTAGCCCACACAATACTGGAGAAGAACGAAGTGGCAGGATTTACACCAGCAGGCTCGAAACCTAGATATTAGGAAGCTACAATTGTTAACATGAAGTGATAGTCACTCAAAGGTAGATAAAATGACCAATGGAACAGAACAGCGAGCATTAGTGGGTCCAGGCACATTTGAACACCTGATTACTCACAAAGATGAGACCGTGGTACAGTGGGAAAAGCAGAAGAGACATTAGCATGATTGAATTCTGTCCTGGGGGGAGCAAGGCAAGGGGGGGGTGAAACAAAAGCAACATGATCCCTGCCTCACACCCTACTCAAAAATCAGTTCCATGTGGAATGTAAATCTAGATATGAAACAACAAAGCTCCCTTTAAAAGACAGCAATAGAGAGTTTTATCATGACCTTGGGGTGGAAAAACATCTCAATCTGGTTCCAACCGCCCTCCCCCACCAATAACACGTTATTAACCAGAAGACTGACATGCATCATTCTGATTAAGAGTTATTCACCCAGACACCATGAAAATGCAAGGAACGGTTGGGGAGAAAATATTTGCAAAATACGTAACAAAGTTCTCATATCCAGAACATACAAAGAATCTGCTACAAATCAGTAAGAAAAGACCTGATACTTTAAAAAAAGAAAAAGAAAAAAAAACAGTAAAACGAAAACAAAAATGGGCAAAAGTTTTGAACAGGTGCTTCACAAAAATGGAATTTCCAAGTGTCCAACACGCATATGAAAAGGTGTGCAACCAGGGAAATGCAAATCAGAACCACAATCCAACGCGACCAAGAACGCACCAGAACGGCTACAACGAGGGGACAGCATCAGGCGTTGGCTAGGATTTGGGGCAAGCAGAACTCTTCACACACTCCTGCTTGGAGACAGTTTGGTGTCTCCGCTGGGGTGGATAGCAGGTGCTTATCTTTGGTCTTCCACTGTGGGCTGTGAAAATTTAGCCAAGTGTCTCCCTTCCTTGAGCCTCCTGTTTTGCATCTAGGAGATGGGGACGACGGCTCCCAGCTGGAAGGGGTTTCATGCTTATTGTGCCCTACTACATTCCAGGCACATTCTGAGAGCTCTCGTCCCTTTTAATCGACCATATTCTTTGACCAGCCCTGTGGGGAAGGTCTTCCGAGGTCCTCGGAACAGCTCAAATTCAAAATCAGAAGCTTTCTGGTTTGAGAAAGGTGAGGTCACATCACACCTGACGGGATGGCTATTAGAAAAAGCAAACAAAGGACAGGTGCCGGTGGGGATGTGGAGAAGCTGGAGCCCTTGCGCCCCACTGGGGGGAAATGCAAACTGGTGAAGCCGCTGTGGAAAACAGCACGGAGGTTCCTCTAAAAAATTAAAAGAGAACTACCCCGGGATCCCACAATTCCACTTCCGAGTGTTTAACCAAAAGAATTGAAATCAGGATCTTGGAAAGACATGAGCATCCCCCGTGTTTCCTGCAGCACCATTCCCAGCAGCCCAGGTGTAGAAACGACCTAAATATCCACCAGCAGGTGAATGGATAACGGAAACGCGGCGCGCGCGCACACACACATGCACACACATGCGCGCGCGCACACACACACGTGCGGGAATATTACACGGCCTCATAAAAGAAGGGGATTGTGCAATAGGTAACCAGTCAAATGAACATGGGGGGCACCACGTCAAGGGAAATAAGCTGGTCACAAAGGGACAAAGACTGCAGGGTCCCACTCACACAAGGCGTCTAGAACAGGCAACCCCATGGATGCAGAGAGCGGAATGGGGCCGGCGGAGGGCGGATTCGGGGAGCGGCCGTCCAAAGGGCACGGAGTTGTAGTTAGGCAAGGTGAATGCGTCCCAGCAATCTGCCGTCACCAGCCCTGCCTGGTGCACGTGGAGATCGGTTAAGAGGGCAGAGCTCGTGGGAGGCGTTACCGAATAAAATTTAAGAATTTATTTATTTATTTGACAGAGAGAGATCACAAGCAGGCAGAGAGGCAGGCAGAGAGAGGGGGAAGCAGGCTCCCCGCTGAGCAGAGAGCCCGATGCGGGGCTCGATCCCAGGACCCTGAGACCATGACCTGAGCCGAAGGCAGAGGCTTAAACCACTGAGCCACCCAGGCGCCCCCCGAATAAAATTTAATGAGAGAGGGATGTGACGTGTGCATGCGCAGCGGCCCTCCCGCAGCAGGATGGGCAGGACTCAGTCAAACATTTCCCCAGTGAAACCGGGGCTGGTTCAGGACTCCTGCCCTGGCCATCGTGGGGGCCAGGGAGAGATGACCGAGCCAGGAGGTCCACAGGGGAGACAGGAGAGGGAAGTTGCTGCCAAGTCGCCTGGGATGCACGGAAGACCCCCAGGAAAGTGCTGGGTGAACCTAATATGATCTGGGGGCCCAAAGGACTTGGCCACGCCCCATGTGCTGACCTGGGGATCTGAGGGGACATGGTCTTGACCTGGGGGGTCCGACCTGTGGGGGCCTGAGGGGACACGATCCTGACCTGAGGAGTCTGAGGGGACACGGTCCTGGACTTTGGGGTCTGAGGGTGCATTCCTGCCCTGGGAGTCCTAGTGGACACAGCCTGGGTTTGGGAGTCCCCAGGGACATGGTCCCACCCTGAGGTCCAAAGCCCTCCCGCCCCCAGCTTGAAGCCCAGGAGGGGAGGCCCCGGGATGCTCACGCTGCTCTCAGGCCTGCTGAAAGGGATCTGCAGCCGGTCCATGGCCTCGATCATGGCCCGCATGGAGACGAAGATGTTCTGGTAGACGAGGGGCCGGAAGCCCTTGCGGTCATCCTCCGAGTAGCCCGCCCCGTGGATGATCCGCATCTGCTTGATGAACGTGCTCTTGCCGCTCTCGCCGGGCCCTGGGGAGGCAGACGGGCAGCTCAGCCCCGGGGCTCCCGCCGCGCCCCACCCCCCCATGCCTTCACGGCCCCAATCCTGGCTTGGCCGGGGCCGCGCTCTGCGACCCGGGACCATTGCCTTCACCTTCCGGGTCTCAGTTTCCCCCGCTGTAAGATGGGGTTTGCAACATACCCTGCCCGCCAGCTCCCAGGAGAGGAGTTCACTGTGAGGGGCTCCCGGGGGTCGGGGGGGGGGGCAGCAAACTGTCCTGCGGGCCGCCTGTTTCTGCGTGGCCGGCGTTGACCTCGGATGCTTTCTACAGTTGTAGTTTTTAAATTTTTAAATGATGGAAAGGAATTTTTTTGGAAAAGGCTATTTTATCACATACAGAAATGATGTGAAATTCATGGGTCAGTGTCCACAAATAAAGTTTTATTGGCACACAGTCGTGCCCGTGTGCATACAAACGATCTACGGCTGTGTCCTCGATACAGGTAGATCGGCCTTCCGGGCCCTGGGACTGAGAGTATTTACTATCTGCTTGTACACAAAAATTCGTGGAGCCCTGGCTTACAGGATGCCTAGACAGTGCCAGCTACGTCAGCTAGGGTTCACTGTTAGCAGCAGTCGCTGCCTTGACTACAGTAAGAATCACTATTATTATTATTTGCTGTAATTCCAGGTGGAGAAACTTTAGTGAGGAAAATAGAATAGAATGAATAGTGTTTAGCTGACTCTAGCTGAATGCCAGAGAAGGCCTCTCAGGGGAGGTAATTTGTAGAATTGAGATCGGAAGTCTGGGAAGGCTGCTCTCGTGCCAAAATGTGGAGGAAAGGCACATCATGCAGAGGGCACAGCCCGTGCAAAGGCCCTGGGGCAGAATCAGGCCTTGTATTTTGGAGGAACAGAGAAGAGGCCATTTGGCTGGGGCAGAATGGGGGAGGGAGAAAGAGGGAGAGCGGGAGGGCAGGGAGGGAAGGAGACTGGTGGTGCAGGGCCTAGGGGACCAGGAGAGGACTTCGACTTTGACCCCAGGGAGGTGGGAGCCCCGGAGGGTGGTGGGGAGTGGAACACCTGACCCAGGTCCTCGCAGGTATCCTCTGGCGGCTACTGTAGCAAGGACAGACTGTGGCGGGCGAGGGCAGGCTGGACCCGGTGGAGAGAAGGGAACATTTGAGAGCGATGCAGGGGACAGAGTCAACAAGACCTTGCTGAGGGATCAGAGGGGTCCTCGCAGGGCCAACTACACAACTTACGGGCCAAGTGTGAGATGCGGCCCTTCTGAGCCCGGGGCGCTGTGGGCCCACCCTGGTCCCACCCCCAGGAAGCCGGCCCTGGGCTTGCCACAGTATCACTAGGATCTCCCACAGCCTGGGCTGGAAAGTCAGAGACCAAGGCTCAACCCCGCCACTGTCCAAGCTCGGACCCTTCCTCCTGCTGTGCCTCTGTTTCCTCTTTTGTCCAGTCAGTGTGAGCCAGGCAGGGAGTGTGGTACCAGGAGGTCCCGCCAACACCTTCCTGCCCTGCCCAGCTCCTGGGGGACACTGCGGTGGGTCCTTCCAGGGAAAGGACGGCGGACTGGAAGGAGGACAGGAAGCAGCAGCAAAGGGAGGGGTGGTCTGGCTGGAGCCCAGAAAGAGGAAACGGGCAGAGGGACCAGAGGGAGGTCGGGGGGGGGGCGGGGAGAAAAGAAGGTGTTGCCTTGCATCAGCCCCCCAGAAGCCCTGTACCCCCACATATCTGAGGGCAACAAGGGCAGGCCGGGTGAAACCAGTATTTGTTAAGTCCATGGGACTCGAGGTCCAAGAGAAAGACCAGCTTTTCTCTTGCCCTGAGGGACATCAGCAGGGAAAGGGGAGAGCGGCCGCGCTGTGAGTCGGGTGTGCGGGCTGGGCTGGTGCCCGTCTCCGCCGCCACCTGCTCCGGTCCTCGCTGCTCGGCGGGGGGGCCCCAAGCCCGTCAAGTATTTAGGGGTAAAAAGCCGTCAGGCCTGCAACTTACTTGCAAGCAGTTCCGGGGGAGACATGAGTACGTCTTCTTAAACGCGCGAAAACATCACAAAACAGACTGTAGATGGGACAGTGCATTATCGAAATGACGACTAGACACATACCTGGTTACGCGGAGGGTGTGCACAGAGAGAGGGAGGGAGACGGGGAGGACCGAGGCGACACGGTAAAAGGCCAACATTTGCAGAAGAATCGGGCGCCCCTTTTCCGCGAGGTTTGAAAGTGTCTCAAATCGAAAAGCGGAGAGGGTGGGCAGCTTTCGCGCGCCGTGAGGTGCTGGAGGGGACGGACGGGGGAGCAGGGAAACGGCCCCATCGGAAAACCAGGGACGTTCTCGGCCGGGACAAGCGTGCTTCTCCGCTACGCGAGCGCGAGGGGAAGCCGTTTAGGAGTCGACGGAAACTCTCTGCCCTACCTTTGCCCGTTTTCTGTACCTCTAAAATTATTCCGAAATAAGACGTTTCCCCCCCGAGCACCCGAGCAGCCCACGCCACGGGTCCACGGGCTGAAACCGTCCAGTGCGGAGCCGCACGTGTCTGAGACCGCGGGATGTTTGGGTGCGAGGAAGGGAGGCGTCCAGCGTCCCTGCGGGCCGGCGTGCGAGTACCGCAGCCCCGGGCCCAGCTCGCACCGACGGCCACAGCCTCCCCTGACCGGAGGACGGCTCTCGGCTCACTCTTCGTGTGGGGAAACGGAGTCCCGGGTGGGCTTGCTGTGGGCCATGCAGCAGATGAGTGGCCGAGCTGGGACGCAAACCTCACTCCGCCTGAGCCCAGAGCTCCTGGGTTTTAAGTGGGATCCCGGGACGTTCCCCGTCACGATAATCACGGGGAGCGGGATTAACGCTTGGCATCTGCCCGGCCCTGGGCCGAGGCCGCCTGTGCCCGTCCTCAGCCGGTCCTCTCACGACCTCACTGGCTTACCATCTGCAGAAGACGCCCGAAGGTCAGAGAGGGGAGGTGATTTTCCTAGGGCCACAGCCAGCAGCAAACTCAAGCCCTTACAGCCCTTAAACCAACAAAATGGGATGCGGCCCGCCAGCCGGGTGAGGCGTCACCCGAGAGTCAGACGACGTCGTCCGAGTACCAGATGACGTCATCCGGCTTGGGGGGGCCTCGGTCTCCCCCGGGGAGTGCGGAGTCAATCCCAGGCGTCAGAGAGCAACAGCTAACTTGATGTTTCTCTCTTCTCCTCTGATTTGTTAAAGGAAAAAAAAAATCCCGGTCACTGCCCGCACCAGGGATCCTGTGACTCACGAATGGGTCACAGGCGGAAACTCCAGCGGGTGGAAACCCGTTCTCTTTGCAGTCCAGGACCGTCCTGAAGCCACGAAGGGTGCCGGCTCTGCTCAGCCCCAGGCTCCCGGGGGGCTTCGGTGGGGCGGGGGCGGGGGGGCGCACGGACAGCTCTGCCCACCTGGCGGGCCAGAAGGGAAGTGGCTGCTTCCTTCTGGGGACGGATGAGGAAGTGGAACCTCGCAGACACCGGGAAGAGCTGTGCCAACCCTGGGCATCACGAGACACCCGTGCGGCTCCTTCCCTGGGGGGCGGCAGCTCCAGGAAACGGGGCCTCGGGGGCTCGGGGAGCCAGGCCTGGGCGGCCGGCCCGCCGGCAGCTCAGCGTCCACGCCCAGCTCAGGCTCAGGCTGGCTGCCGCTCCCAGACCAATCCTGTCACCTCCCTGGGCCTCGGTTTCCCCATCTGTCACTGAGGAATCGGGGCTTTTCTCTCCAGGGGGCACGTTCGCAGGGAGGTCAAGTGCTTGGGCTTTGGACCCAGAATTCTAGGTTCTGATCCGGGCTGCGTGACCTTGGGCTCACCGCGTCCCCTCTCTGAGCCTCAGTTTCCCCATCTTATCTACCTCCGGCGCTGTGGGCAGAACCAGCTCCTCCGATGGCTTCGCTCTGATGCGTCCCACTCCCCAACACGCCAATGGCTTCCTGTCAGGGACAGGCTCCTGGCCCCCCAGCCTGCTTCCTCAAAAAGATCAACCACCTCCAGGAAAAAATAACTTTTGGATTCAATTCCTGTTTTCAAGAAGGGAGGGTGGTGTGGAGGCCGCCCTCAGGGCTGGGGATGGCGGGGGAGGTGGGGATCACAGACCACAGGGCCACCAGCAGCGTGTGGGACGTGGACAAGCTCCCCTCCCCCCACCTGACAGCAGCAGAAGGGGCTTCCTGAGTGGGGCTGGCTGGGCAGCGGTCTGAGCCGTGTGGGGCCGGGGACCTCCCCTCCCCAGCTCTGGCACAGCTCCGGGGAACATCGCCCTGAAACAGGACGCACTCATTCCCTTATTCATTTATAAAGTTTGCTCTGGGCATCCGCTCTCTGTCGGGGTCACCGTGCTCCTGGGCCAGAAGCTGGGGACCTGGGAATGAACGAGAGAGACACGGTCCCCACCTTCGTGCTGTTTGCTGTGTCCCTGGCGAGACAGACCATGGAAAACAGTGAACCAGTCTAAGAGAGGGTGAGTGAGTGAGTGCTGGGAAGAAAGATCCCATGAATCGAGTGGAGGAAAGAGAAGGGTGGGGGGCCTTTGTAGCTGGCGAGTCTGGGAAGACTTCCCCGAGGAGGCAACACTTGGGCCGTGCTGCCTGGAGTGAGAGCGCCAGGCTGCAGAGGTGTTCTGCTCCTAGAAGAACAGCCTGTGCAAAGGCCCTGAGGCTCGGGTGTGCGAACTTGAGGTGTGCAAGGACAAGCTCACTGACGCTGATAAGCCCGAGCCTGATGGACCGAGGAAAAGCAGGCAGAAGCACCAAAGAGAGGGCACTGCCCCAAATGCTCGGGGCCTGGAAAGGATGATGACGGGTTTGGTGGACAACGGAACTCCCATAACTTCGACAGCTTCGAAGAAACGGGCGAGTGCTTTGAAAGGCATCGACAACCAAAACTCACTCGAGAAGAAATAGCCTAGCTAGCCCTAATCCTATTATTATTAAAAGGTAATCAATCACACATCCGGTACCATACCTACCATTACTGTAACAGCCTACCTGGGCTGAAGAAATCCGAGATAGCTACTAAAGCAATTAAATTCCTCATTAGAAGCTTCCAGGCTCAGACAGCCTCATTGGCGATTTTACCAACGTTGAAGGAAAACAAAACAGTCCATGAAAAAAGGCAAAGAACCCAAGTGGCCGGCCAAGGGTTATAGGAGGGAGAAGCCAGAGCTGTGGTCTGAGAGGCCGCGGGGCCGAGGGCTGGACCTGGATGGCCACCCCGGGGCCAGTTGCCTTGGAAAACTAAATTGTTTTTTTGCCAGAACTACGGAGAGGACTAGACCGAGACCGGCCCTGATGCAGGTGCGATCCCAGGGGTCCGATGTCTCTACTCCTCGGGGCCCCGCCCACTGACCAGGGAAGAGCGAGGGCACCGCCCAGGTGGCCAGCCTCCTGGCCCAGGGCCGGCCGGCCAGCCCCCGTGACTCTGCGACACCCCACACCTGCCCAGCCCAACCCCCTCCCGTCCCTGCCGGGGCTCAGGATGTCCCGCACAGGGTGAGGCCTGTGGGGAGCGGTCACGTGAGCTGGACGAGCCCTCGAGCTTTCCCCGGGCCGCCCTATCAACCCACCAGCCCCGCCACTCCTCCCTTCCACGCTGTTTTCTCCTCCTCCTCGCTCTTCTTGCTGCCGGAAATTATTTTATCTGTTTGTTGGTGTCTGGGCTAACATCGGTCTCCCTCGTGGCAAGAGATGAGGTCCACGGCGGCTGGGACGTCGCCCCTGCCCATGGCTGCTGCGCCCCAGGAGTCACTCACTGTCTCTTGAATGAACGAATGAATGAGTCCCTCAGTCCGTCAGTCAGTCGGAGCCCGCTGGCAATGCTGGGCCCAGGGCACTCTGCGGAGAGTCGAGCCCTCTGTGGGGCGGGCCCGTGGCCGGGGAGAGGGCAGGAGGGCTTGTGTAGACTCCAGCCGGGAGGGCCTGGGCGGGCTGCAGAGCTGAGCTCATGGCTCCCTTCCTCCCTCCCGCCCCAGGCCGCTGCAGCCGGAGCCGGTAGGGCGGGCTGGACCTGCTGCCCCAGGGGCCACCTCCACTCCCGCACCTGCCCCTCGAGATGGCCGGACCTGGATGTCTCTGCGCCTCAGTCTCCTCACCCAGAAATGGGCTCCCAGACTCTCCTGGCCTGGTGGGGGTTCTGGTCCACGCCGTGTCCCCGTGTCCCCGTCCCGGTCCCCGCCCTGCTCACCCAGCAGCAGCAGCTTCAGCTCGCCACGGTCCCGTTTCTTCTGCTCCAGGAGGATCCTGTTGATCTCCTGGTCGATGCGGGCGGCCGCCTTCTCATCCTCCGTCAGGCACCACGGGCAGCAGCGCCAGGTCAGCGAGCGGGCCATGGTGGGATCTCAGCGGGCACGAGGCCGCATGGCCCCGGCCCCCCCGGGGAGGGCACCCCGCCCTGCTGGCCCAGAGAGGGCTCCTGGCAGTGGCCCGCGGTGGGGGGGAGGGGACCGCACTCTTCTGGGGGTCACCCCCAGGCACCCCTGACGTCCCGGCCTCAGGCACCGGGCACCCCGCGCGGCGAGGCCTGAGTGCCCGGCACAGGCGGGCGGAGGCAGGAGGAGGAGCCCGGGAAGGTGTGGAGGCTCAGGGCTCCCCGCCCATCTCCAGACCTGCCTGCCTGGCCCTGCCGAACTGGTTGAGGGTGGGTGCCCCCGGGGAGGGCGGGCTGCCTGCGAGGAAAGGCCGGGACCTCGGGTCTGCCTCCCGCAGCGCCCGCTGGGTCCTCCTTCCTCATTCTGGAGAAGGCGTGGACTCCATCCTCCCCGGGGCCTCTGACGCCGCCTCCAGGCTGGCCCCGGGCCTGCCCCTTCTTCCCCTCCTCCGAGCCAATTAGGAGAGATCATCCGAAGGCCAGTAACGATCTTTTTTAAAAAGCACCGAAGGCCGGGGGCTCCCACGTGTGGGGCTTCCTGTTACCCGCCGTGTGCGTGTGCGGATGAGCAAACCGAGGCGCGGGGTCAGGAAGGGACCTGCTGGGGCAGCCCCTGCGGCGGCGGGGGGAGGATGACCGGGCCCGGGAGCTGGTGAGGCCCCAGGCTCTAGACGCTGACCAAGCAGCCCTGGGGAGGGGCCCTTCCTCCTTCCTGCGGACATTTATTGAGCGCCTACTGTGTGCCAGGCACCGTTGTATGCACGACAGGGAACAAAAGGACAGAATCTGCGGTCTCCCCGCCTAACATCCTAGATAGAGACCCAGTCAAAACCCAGTTCTCAGACACATTCCAGCCAGTCGGGTGGTGATCCGCTCGGAACAAGAAATAGAGCAGAGCAGGCAGGGGGTAGGGGATGTTGGGGTGCTGGGGCTGGGGGCTCTAAATAGGGGGTCAAGGAAGGTCACCTTGACCGGATGACCCGTGGCACTAGGAGGAGGAGCTGGACAGGTAGCCTGGGCACAGGGGGACCTTGGGAACCTAAGCCATGCAGGGAGAGGTCAGGGATTCCCCCGACAAGGTCACGGGGCCACTAGAAGCAGGACAGTGACCCAGAGGCTAGGGGGAGTGCACAGCTGCTTCCTGGACGGACACTCACAGCAAAACGGGAGGACTTGGGTGTCTCCAGTCCCAGAAATCTTTGCCCTGTTTGGGTGCAGAATCCCCATTGAGAAGTTCTAGAAAGCTCTAGAAAGTTCGTGAAAACCCCTGCCCCTGGAGATAACAGGAGCCTCTGGACACCTCTCTGATGGTGGCAGCAAGGCTCAGAGAGGGTGAACCAAGTGCCTGGATCACACAGCAGCTGCCGACCGCCCTCCCCCATGCCCGGCTGGCGAGATCATGCGGTTTTCTCTGCTGTTGATTCATAACGAATGGCAGATGGGAAGTGCGATAGGGGCCCCCCAATGGGTCACCGGGGTGCTAGGCGCTGCCCTGCTCACCCGCCCTCCCTCCCACAACCGGATGGCTGTGAGGAGAGGTGCTCCCTGAGGCTGGAGGCCTGAGCAACTGATTTCCCAGTCTCGCGGCAGATGAAGAAAAGCAGAAATAAGTCTGAGCCAGGCAGAGCTGGGAGGGCCGCGGAACAGAAAGAACCAGCTTGGCAAAACTGGGAGGCCCGGCTGAGTCACGGACGCGGGAGCAGGAGCGGAGGCAAGTGCCAGGCGCAGGACACAGAGCGCCCCCTGGCCCCCCACTGAGTGTTTCCCAAAGGGACACCAGTCCCCCACATGTCACAACAGGACCAGGGTGTGGGACCTTGGCTTACCAGCCTCCGTGGCTCCCAGGGGCTTCAGAGGAAACGACCCAACTCCTCCAACCCCCCAGCCCCTCTGCCAGCCAGAGGACCAGCCTCTGTGAATCTCTCCAGCTTGAAAAGAAATCTCCCTTCCGGTCCCTTAACACAGGCGAGCTGCTTCCTTCCCCCCCCCCCCCGCGCCAGCCACCGGCCGCCGTTCGGGGCGTCTGTCCCGTTCTGGTTCATTCGGGAATTGTGTGCATGTTTTTAAGACACACACAGACACTCGTAATGCATAAAACATGAATGTACCATCTAATAAACTGTTGTGAAACCGACAGCCACGTGATCGGCACCCAGGAGAAGGTGAAGGATGTCGTCACCCCAGGAGGGTGCCCAGATGTTCCTTCCTTCTGCCCAGCGGCCCCCACGGCTCCGACTTCCATGGCGCTCTGTGTCCAGGGGAGACTTTTTGGTAATAACATTTCTCTTGTCCTTGATTTCTTAAAATCGACGTGGCGCTGTATTCACTTTCTTGGGTGTGCGGTCCTAGGAGTTTCGACCAAGGTCAGAGTCATGGAAATTATCACCTGCACAGTGGCCAGAATGTGGTTCCAGCCCCTGAAAAGGGTCCCCCCTTCTGGGTGGTCAGACCCTCACCGCGGGCCCCAGCCCCCAGAAACCACTGATCTTCGTAGCCATGAAGTTTAAAATATTTTTCAGGCTGTCGTTTCAAGGCAAGCCTAGTCTTAGGTAGCTCTTCAGGTTGGGGTCTCTCCCTTAGCGTTTGAGATTCCGAGCGTCTAGGACCCCTAGTTTCTGCAAGCGGGGCGTGGGGCACCGCCCAGCGAGGTTTACGCAGAAGACGGCGCAATGTCTCCGGTGCGGAGTGATGAAGTCGGCCCCGACAAACAGTGCGCTCGTTTCTCCAGGATAAATCCCTCGAGGTGGGATCTGGAGGCCCGGGGCCTGCACCACACCGCTCAGGGCTCCCCAAAACCGCCGCACCACTGCGCCCGGCCCGCGGGGAAGGAGGACACGCCTGGTTGCGCGGCGGCCTCTCCAACACGCGGTGGGGCGCGCACGCTTCGTTCTAGCGCTTCCAAGACATGCGCGAAGGCGTCTCCTTGGGGAGTTCGTCTACGGGACCGGCTGAGGTGTGTAGGCCCCATCCGTGTAGCCTCCTCAGGGAAGGATCTAGTCGTGTGATGTACTGTTTCTTTTGTGCGTTGTTGTCCTGTGGCTGTGTCTGGAGCGTTTTTGTATGGCCTGGATACGAGTCCTTTACTGGGTATGCGGTCGGCAAATACTTCCTCCCCGTCTGCAGGTTGGCTTTTCATCCCCTTCACCGTGTCTTTCGTGGAGCAAAATGTTCAGTTTCGATGCTGTTCAATGTACCCATTTTTTCAACTCTGTGGATGATCACGCCTTTGGCGTTTTTTCTGAGAACTCTTCCCCAAACCCAAAGCCGCGAAGATGTCCTCTCTTCTTTTCTTCTGCGAGTTTTACCATTTTACACATGAAATTCATTCATTAATTTTTAATATTTTATTTATTTGAGCGAGAGAGACAGAGAGCACGAGCAGGGAGGAGAGGAAAAGCAGGTTCCCAGTGCAGGAGCCCAGTGCGGGACTTGACCCCAGGACCCGGGAATCATGATCTAAGCTGAAGGCAGTCACTTGACCCACTGAGCCACCCAGGCGCCCCTGCAGGTTACATTTGGATCTACGATCCTCCTGCTCATTTTTGTGGAGATCAAGGTTCCTCCCTTCTCCTCCTCCCTCCTCCTGCACCCCTCTCTCCTTCCTCCCACACCCCTCCCCCTCCTCCCTGCCCTGCCTGTTGTCCCTCCTCCGTCCTCCCTTCCCCCTCCTCTCTCTCTTCTCCCCGCCTCCCTCTCCCTCCTCCCTCCCCTCTTCCTCTCCCTCCTCCTCTTCCTCCTCTTCTTCTTCTCCCCACCCCCCACCTCTTTCTATACTACTTCTTCTTTTCCTCCTTCTCCTCCCCTTCCTCCTGGTTAAATTCCAGCTCGGGGCTGCCCTGAGTAAGCCAGCAGCGGGCACTTGGCACACACCATCTGATGACTGTCCTCCATCTGATTTTCTGGCGGCAAATATCTATGTGTGGCAGGGCTAGGTTATGAGATGTTTCCCAGATACTCTCTTTTCTTTTGAAGATTTTTTAAAAATTTATTTGTCAGACATATAGAGAGAGAGCACAGGCAGGCAGAGAGGCAGGCAGAGGCAGAGGGAGAAGCAGGCTCCCTGCTGAGCAAGGAGCTCCATGTGGGACTCGATCCCAGAACGCTGGGATCATGACCTGAGCCGAAGGCAGCTGCTTAACCAACTGAGCCCCCAGGCGCCCCTCCCAGATACTATCTTTTGCGAAAGTCACCCACCGATTTGCACTCCCACCCACCCGCTGTGGTGAGTTTTCATGGGCTGCACTTACTCCCTCCCTCTCTCCTTTATTCCTAGACGACATACTCCTTGCTGCTTCTCTGGTATTAAAAATGTCCTTTCTGCTTGGGGTGCATGAGTGGCTCGGTTGGGCGGCCAACTCTTGGTTGCGGCTCAGGTCATGATCTCGGGGTCCTGGAATCAAGGCCCACGCGGGACTCTGTACTCAGTAGGGAGTCTGCTTGGGATTCTCTCTCCCTCTCCTTCTGCCCCTCCCCCACTTGTGCCCGCTCTCCCTCTCAAATAAATAATCTTTTTTTTTATTAAGAATTTTTTTTTTTAAGATTTTATTTATGTATTTGACAAAGAGAGAGAGATCACAAGTAGGCAGAGAGGCAGGCAGAGAGAGAGGAGGAAGCAGTCTCCCTGAAGAGCAGAGAGCCCGATGCGGGGCTCGATCCCAGGACCCTGAGACCATGACCTGAGCCGAAGGCAGCGGCTTAATCCACTGAGCCACCCAGGCGCCCCTCAAATAAATAATCTTTTTAAAATGTCTTTTCTGGGGGCGCCTGGGTGGCTCAGCGGCTTAAAGCCTCTGCCTTCGGCTCAGGTCATGATCTCAGGGTCCCGGGATCGAGCCCGCATGGGGCTCTCTGCTCAGCGGGAGCCTGCTTCCCCCTCTCTCTCTGCCTGCCTCTGCCTCCTTGTGACCTCTGCCTGTCAAATAAATAAATAAAATCTTTAAAAAAAAAAAAAGTCTTTTCTGCTTAATGAGGAATGGGATATTTACATCATTTCCAAGTACCTCCCACTCCTCCGATGCTGGGTGTATGGCCCCTGAGGGCCATGGCTGTCCGTCCCTGGACCCTGCCCTTGGCCACAGCTGAGGTCATGCCCCGCGCGAGGTGGCCCAGAGGCAACGCGGGGATACCAGGTTTTTAGTGGATGAACCATTTCCTTGGACGGGACAAGAAGTCTCCATCCAGTGGCCCACTGCTGGGTTTCCACCCCAAAGACAGGTTCCCGCACACCTGTGTTCCTGGAAGCGTCCTTCCCAGCAGCCCAGGTGTCGGTCCACGGGCCGGCAGGGCAGGCTTCGTGGGCGTGGGAACGGGCTCTGCAGGCCTCCCGCCTTGAAATTCTCCCGATGGCTCGACAAAGGCCCTGCGCGGTCCTGGAGCCCCCACCTGCGCCGGGCGGGACAGCCGCGGCTGCTGCGCAAGGGCAGGCGACTGGCCCCTGCGTGCCTCGGTCTCCCTGCCGGAGCGGAGGCGAGGCCCTCCCGGAGAGACGCGGTCAGGCTGCAGGTGGGCGGGGAAGGCCAGAGGCTGGCGAGCGGCGCCTGCCGGCCGCGGGGGGCACGACGTCCAGGTGCGCGGACGCCGTGGCAGGGCCTCCCCCGCCTCCCCGCCGCCCACTGCCCGGATCCTGCCCCCTCCTCTGCCTGCACCGGGTCAGCTCCCACCGCGCCCTCCAGGACCAGCGCAGTCCCCTCCGCCCGGGATCCCCGGCTCCCGCCCTCGCCCCGGGTCCGGCTTCCCCGCAGCGGCCACCAGAGGGCGCCCACGAGCTCCCGAGTCAGGTTCCCCCACCCCTGCTCTGCCCACACCCCTCCAAGGCTCCCACCTCCTGGGCCCCAAGTCCTCCCCCTGTGGTCCCCTAGGCTCTGCACGACCTGCTCCTGCCCTCTCTGTCCGCCCTCCCTTCCTCCCTCTCGACCCCTCGCTCACTCCGCTCCAGACACACAGGCCCCCTGGCTGAGTAAGCCCAATGTTGCCCCAGGACCTTTGCAGAGGTTATGCCCTCTACTTGGAATGCCCTGTCCTCATGTCACTATTGTTGCCCATCCTGCCCTCCTCTCTATTTTTCTTCATAGATTAAGCCCTGGTGATAAGCGCCTGCCACAACACGAAGGGACCCGAGGACACTGTTGAGTGAGAGGACACAGGACACGTCCCGCAGGTCCCCACTCCCAGGAGGGCCCAGAGGAGTCCCACTCACACAGACAGAGAGGAGACAGCGGGAGCCGGGACTAAGGCAGGGGTGGGGAGTCCGCGCTTCGTGGGGACAGAGTCTCCGTGAGGGGAGACGGAAGGTTCTGGAGCTGGAGGGTGGGGGTGTGGGAGTGCTTCACGCCGCTGGGCAGCGCACTCAGACGGTTGAGGTGGTGAATTCTGTTCTGTGTACTCACCACGTTTTAAGAAGGAAAAAGGCCTGAGAAGATCGCCAAGACGGGCCCAACCTCCTCAGTTTACGGAAGTAAATACAGAATGTCCAGGACGCGGGCTCCTCGGTCCCCGACCCCCAGTCAGGAAGCACGTCTGGCCAGATGCTCCAGCCCCACAGTGCAGACAAATGAACCGGAAGTCAGGGCCAAGTCACAGAACCTCAGAGCAGGGGGCCCTGGAGCCCGAGCCAGAGCCCAGGGCAGGAGGGACATCCCAGGGCCGCTGTGGCCGCCGTGGCCATGAGCTCACACAGCAGGCGGCCGCGCGGGGACCAGGCAACACCCTCCAGAGCTCGGACGCCCCGGCAGTGCGCACTGCCCACCGGCCACGGCCAGTGAGAGGAAATAAGCCAGAGGGGGCCACAGCATTTAGGAACAAAATTTATTCCAATTTAAAACAGAATTCATTTCAGGAGAAAGATATGAAAAGTCAACTTCCATCAGCTCTCTCTGGATGAAGGGGTCAGGGCCCCCCGCGGAGCGGAGCCTGCTGCCCCGCCCCCGCCCCCACACGGCAGCCTTGGCCCCGGGAGGCTGGCACTGAGCTAATGGGCCTGTCCCCAGCGCGCACAATACATGCATTTCAAATGACAAAAGGTTTAAAAACAGTATTTTTATATAATATTCTTCTTTAAAATAGGTTAAGGTTGAAACCGTCTGAAATCAGGACTGTATCATATACAAGTGTAACCAGAGGGGACCGGCGGCGGTCACCCGGGGGCGCTGGTACTGGGCTCTCGGGCGAGCGGGGAACGGGGGACCAGGGCCCCTCTGCTGGGGACCTGACACGGGGGCGGGGGGTTGGAGCTCCCCAGGGTGGAACACGAGAAAAACAAATCCTACACAATGGGCGAGGGAGTGGCCCTGGCACAGAGTGGGTCTCCGACCCTCTATGGCACACAGCAGTGTCCCCGGCCTCCGGCCCTGGGCCCTCGGGGTTCCAGAAGCGCCGGGTGGGGGTGGCGTGGCGGTCCAGCCAGGCTTTGGCTCTGGGTGCTTGGCACACTGCTCCCTCCGGGAAGAATGCATACTTTGGCCCAATCCA
Organism: Meles meles; assembly: GCF_922984935.1. Taxonomy (NCBI): domain Eukaryota; kingdom Metazoa; phylum Chordata; class Mammalia; order Carnivora; family Mustelidae; genus Meles; species Meles meles. Next base: position 2,195,617 of record NC_060085.1, on the reverse strand, counting down.
GCTCCCTTGTGATCTGGGCCCGAGAGGCGCTGAGACCTGGAGATGCCCACCCGCGAGGCCCCCGAGGTCCCTGGGCAAGCCCCTCCGCCCAGCAGCACCGAGGGCACACGCTGCGGACTTTGGCACGCCCCCTCCCGTGCAGGACACATGGCACCGCGAGGGCCTGTCCTGTCCCCAGAGAGGGCCGATCACTAGGAATGTCGCCGCCCCACCCCGCAGAAGCTGCCCGCAGTCGCCGCCAGCCCCCTCCTTCCTGCGACAGGGTCAGGAGAGCGCAGGGAGCGAGGCCAGGCCTGGCGTCCCGGCGTCCGGATTGCTGTCCGAGTTGCTTCTCCTGCGGGCGGGCGGCCTGGACCAGACGGGGGGGGGGGGGGGGGGGGGGGGGGGCCATGGCATCACTGGCGGCTCGTTCCCGCGACGTTGTGCAAATCAAATCCAAACCCACAGAAAAACACTGTAGTGCTCAGTCTGCGTCAGATAAAAACGCAGCCCCCGCTTGTTCCCACCCTCCGAGCCCCTCAGAAGGAGGGGGCCCAGGCGAGGCGGCCCGTGGCTCTGGCTCAGTGCGTGGCCATGGCCGTGGCCAGGCCCGGAAGCCACGCGGGGCCGCGGCACCGGCAATCGCCGGCCCTCCATGGTTCTGGGCAAAGTGCGCGTCGTGCTGTGTGCTCGCGTCACGGGGGCAGGGGACTCCGGGGGCAGGAGTGCGAGCAAGGGCTTGCACGGGAGGCCGCGCCTGGGAGCCGCCGCGGGCAAGTCCCTTCTGTGCCGCTCGGGGACTGACCTGAGAATATTCTGAAAGAGCCCCGACCCCCACTGCTTGCATGCTGGTTTCCAAACAGAACACATCGAAACCGACTCCCAGTCCGGCTCCCTGGGCGCAGCGGGGTGCCCATGGCCCCTCGGGGGTGTCTGGACAGCAGCCTCTGGGGCCCAGGGGAGCCCCCAGGCCCCAGGACGTCTCCTTAACCACGGAGCCTCCACGCTGCCGTCGTTTCCTCACCCAAAAAAAAAGGTTAGGCACTTCCCAGGGCGGGCAGCGGAGGGCGCCGCCCGCCCCCACTTCTTGGAGTCCAGGGCGTCAATAACTTAGGGAGCGAGAGAAAGAGAAGTCGCAGTCCTGGGGCCTCGGGGTGAGGGCCAGGAGCGAGGGGAGGGCGGGCCGGCGGTGGCTCTGTCCCCGCTGAGCGCCGGGTGGGGGGGGGGGGGCGCCGGCCCGGGGCGCGGCCTGCCGTGGGGGCGCGGCGCTCGTGGGTCTCTTCCCCGCTGGTCTCGTCTCCTTCTTTTCCTTCTTTTTCTTTTTTTCTTTTTTTTTTTTTAATAGAAAAAAGCGAGCCACGAGTCAAGGCCAGGAAAAGGCGGCCTCGCCGCTGACACAGGTGAGAAGGTGCACGAGGTGTATAGAAAGAAAGACGTAGGTCCCCTGATAACTGTGAAATAAAAACCCTTTGTTAAAAATACGCGAATGAAACCAACTCCTCCGCGAGCAGGGCCGGCGGCGGCTCAGACCAGGTTGTACTCCTTCAGGTTCAGCTGGAGGATGGTGTCCTTGACGGCCGCGAACACGAAGCGGATGTTCTCCGTGTCAGTGGCGCACGTGAAGTGGGAGTAGATGATCTTGTCGCTGTCGGGGTTCAGGTCCACGAACATCTTCAGGATGAACTCCCGGGCGGCCTGCGCGTCCCGCTGTGGCCCTGGGGAGGCGGAGGCAGGGGCGGCTAAGCGAGGCCGGCCTGCACCCGCGGGGGGGGGGGGGGGGGAGTCGCAGACACCCGCAGGGCGCAGACTGATACCTGCGGGGCGCGTAGAGACACCCACCGGGCAGGACGGACACAGGGACAGACGCTTGCAGTGCGAGGACTGACACTCGCGGAGCAGGGACGGGAGGGACGGGGCACTGACCGAGCAGGGGCACCCCCTCCTGCCCCGCAGGGGAGCCCCGCGGCTGAGGGCCCAGAGGGAGCTGTCTCTGCCACCACCAGCCGCCTCCACCCGGGCCCCTCGGCCTCTCAGCCGGCGGCGGCCCACAGCCACCCGGTACCACCTCCAAACCGCTGCCAGCTTCCTCCCCAGCGCACTCCCTCGGCTCCTCCCCACCCCCACACGCACCGGTGCCCACATGCGGACACACACGGCCCCACGTGCCCCTGCAACCCTGGCCTTGCGCACACGGCCATCGGGCCACAGGCATGTCCCTGAGGCTCTGGACTGGCCAGGCCCGGACGGCCCTAGAGTCCCGTGTCACTTCCCCGTCCTGCGTGCGGGGAGGCAGCTGCGGCAAGGCCCACACGGCAAGGGTGCCGGAGAGGGAGCTGGGGATGCTCTGTGCTGCTCCGGCTTTTGTTCGAGCTCAGGCTAACCCGGAGGGGAACAGGCCCCTGCGTCACCCCAGCACTCCCAGGGCCTCATCCCCCCCCACTCAGGCTCCGGACAAGCAGGGACCTGGGAGCAGAACGGCCCCGTGCACCCCTCCTGCGGCTGTGCCCGCGAAGCCACAGCCCGGCAACACGAAGAGCCTTCTGCTCGCTGAGGCTCAGCGCGGAGGAGCGCGGCGGCTCACACTGGCCGTGCCACCAGCCTCCGCCAGGGCCCGCGTCCCCAAATCACCAAGACACGAGGCCCAGAGAGCAAACGGGACGTGTTGGAGGCTCCCGCACCCCCCACTCCGGCCAGCAGCACGGGCCACGGGGGCAGCGAGCCGGCCCCGCTGGGGCCCCCGGAGCGCGCCGCTCACCGTCGAACTCGGGGAAGTAGTCCACCAGGTGGGAGTGCAGAATCTTGTCCTCCAGCAGGTCCTTCTTGTTGAGGAACAGGATGACCGAGGAGTTCTGGAACCAGGGGTAGGTGATGATGGTCCGGAACAGGGCTTTGCTCTCCTCCATGCGGTTCTGCGGGAGGGAAGGCGTGAGCACGACGGGCGCCCGGGCCGCAGGGCAGGGACGGCGGGCACGGCGGGGACAGGGCTCACCTCGTTGTCCGACTCCACCAGCACTTGGTCGTACTCGCTCAGGGCCACGAGGAACATGATGGACGTCACGTTCTCGAAGCAATGGATCCACTTCCTCCGCTCAGACCGCTGCCCCCCCACGTCCACCATCCTGCAGGCGACGGGGACTCAGCGCCACGGTCCCCCCGACCAACCCCTGCCACCAGCAAGGCCAGCGTCTGCTAGAGCCTGGAGGGCCCCCGAGTCTGTGAGAGCCGGCGGGGCCCCCAGGGGAGCCCCCGCTCCCACACGTGCCAGAGCCGGGAGGACACGCCACCCCCAGCCGCTGCGCCTGACAGAGGAGTCACAGGACAGGGAGCCCGGGAACCCAAGTGCTTACGGGGACCAGATACAGGCCGACCCCTGGACCTGAGGCCCCACATCTGGAGACCCAACCCCTCGCCTGGGCTCCGTGCACGACCGTCCGCCACACACCGTCTGTGGAACGCGGCAGAACGAGACCAACCGAGGACACCCACACGCCGGACCCGCCTCGCCACTGAGGGGGTGGCCCACAGAGCGACACGCTTCCCCTGCTGCCAGGAGCAACAGCAGGCCATAGCTCCCGCTGGCATGAAAAGCACGTGCCAACTGACAGTCCGGAGGCTGGGCTCCCGGGCAGAGGGGACAGCGGGGGGAGGACGGGAGCCACAGAGACTCGGGGCAGGGGCTTGCCGCCTACTACCGGGGAGTTCCTCAGCTTTCTGTGATGAAGAAAGATGCTACTTTTTCAAAGGAAGCCAACAGCACGCAAGCAGAGTGGCCCACGGGAGGCAGGGGTCCGCACAGCCAGGCCCTGCCAAGGGTGGGGGCTTGGCGGACATCAGGGTCGCCCTGGGCACAGCCGATGGAAGTGGGGCCGCCTGGCGGAGCTTGCCCCAAGACTCCACCGAGCACAGGCGGACGGTGGACGTGGCAGGACGACACCGAAGGCACGGCAGGGTGGTGACAGGCCAAGGGCCCCATGTGAGGCCACAAGGACCGCAGCAGCTGTGGCCGGTCTGGGGAATGGCCCGGGGGCAGACGGGCGCTGGGCCACAGTCTTTCCGGAGCTCACGTCTCCCCAGTTAAGGTCCCCTGTCCAGGACCAGGTTCATCTCCTCGCACGGCCAGGGCAGTCAGGCCATGACCCGATCCCGCTCCGGTCAGGGGACCCCACGGGCGCCCAGCTAAGGAAGGGACTGGCCGGCAAGGGACTAGCAGTGGCAGAGAGTGTGGGCCCACGACAGAGCCAAGGGCAGACCGGGGAGGGGCAGCAGGGCAATCCCGCCGGGAGCAGGGGACACGCACAGCCTGAGCTCACAGAGGGGAAGGGCGGGGGCCGGGCAGTCCCGGCAGAGGACCAGCAGGCAGAGGCGGCGCGGCGGTCAGGATGAGGCCGGGGAGAGCCCACATGGGGGCCGGCGGGTGTGCTCGGCCCAAGTCCCAGCCTGTGCCCCACAGGCCTCAGCTCCGAGTTCAGAGGGGGCAGCCCCACCACGGACCCAATTAAACAAGAAAGAAAACCCAAACCCCGAACCCTCACCAGGAAAACGTGCATCAGACCCGCATAGGGTGGGGGCTTAGGGCTTCCAAGTCTCCAGGGACCCACACAGGGCTCCGGCGGAGACCCAGCAGGTGAGGAACGGTGCAGAGGGCCAGAGGGGCACCCGGCTCTCTCCCGGCAGGTCCCTGTTGTGGGCGGGGGTGTCTCAGGCCAAAGGCTCCTCAGTGCTCCCTAGAGCCGGCGCTCCGAGGCCACAGGGCAGAAGGCCAGCGACAGCTGCCAGAGCTGCCCTCCCCCTGGGACCCCTGCTCCGGGAGCACCAACTCCTTCCCCAGTGGGAGCCTAAGCAGGGACGCGGGGGCACCGCGATGGGGGTGCTGCGGGCAGACAGGACCTGCCCTGCCTGGGCCTCGGGGCACCAGGCTGAAACGTTTCCTCCAAACTCAGTGTCCCCGAACCCGGGGCCGGACTGACTTGGGAGCCGAGTCCCTGCGGATGTCATCAGTCAAATGACATCACGTGAGGGTGGGGTGGCCCCATGCAATCACCAGAGGGAATTCCGGACACAGACACATGAGGACAGACCGTGTGACTGCGGGGGCAGGGATGGGGCAAGGGGCGTGAAGGAGGAGGGCTGACGACCGCGGGGAGCCAGGAGGCACGGGGAGCCGGGAGTCGTCCCCTCACCGCCTCGGAAGGAACCGGCCCCGCCCACACGCCGATCCTCCGCCTCTGACGCCAGGACCACAGAAATGCCTGTGGCTGCAAAACGCCCATCTGCGGTCATCGGCGGTGGTGGCCCCAGGCGACAGGCACTTGCCCTCGCCACCCAGCAGCTCCGTGGCCTCACTGCATGGCCCATGTCCTTGAAGATGGCCCCGAGTCTACTCAGGCCACACCCCATGGGCCCAGGAGCCGGAGTCCGGAACCGCCTGTCACCTGGCTCTGCCCGGGTCCCCAGGCCCCCTCCACCACCTGCGGCACCCGCAGCTCTGGCCCAGCTCCAGACCCCCTGCCCCACCCACAGACCCGCCACAGAGGCCCGCCCGAAGGCCCTCCCCTCCAGGCCGGCTCTGGCCAGCACTGGCCAGCACTGCCAGGCCCTACCGCTTCCGGGACAGGCTCCCTCCAAAACCTGGTGACATTCCCGAGTCTATCTGTGTCCTGGTTCGAAGCTCCCCGAGAGCAAAGACCGAGACCCAGCGACCCGCCGTGGTCCCCACTGCAGGTGCGAACAGCCCCCACCACGGCGCACGGCCCCCCCCAGTGCACGGCCACCAGGCCGCAGGTACCTGAAGATGATGTTCTCCAGGTCGAAGGGGTACTCGATGATGCCAGTGGTGGGCACACGGACCCGAAGCACGTCTTGCTGGGTGGGCAGGTAGCCCGAGGTGGCAATGCGGTCCACGTCGGCCAGGTAGCTGCGACACAGAAGGCAGCAGGTTGCGCGGGCTGGCAGGCGAGGCAGGGAGTTGCGGGGGGACAGCCCGGCCACCACGGTCCCTGAGCAGCAGGAAGGGGCCCAGCGCTGAGCCTCACCAGCAGGGGCGAACAGCCCCACACACTCGGGACAAGGCGGACCTGGGGTCTGGCAGAGGCCTCCCCGGCCCGACTTGGCTCTCAAAGGACAGAAGTCAGGCTGGCTCTGGGGAACCCCCACGGGGCTACTCGAGGACAGCCGCTGCGGCGGGAGAAAGGGGACTGGCCGGGCGGCCGGACTGCAGCCTTGCTTCTCCAGATGAACCTCCCTGCTCCGGCACCGGCGTGGGCTCAGGGAGGGGAACCACGCGACGCGTCAAGCCCGCCTGGCCCTCCGGCCCTGAGCAGCGTCCCCGAGAGCCCCCTGCGGCCTACTCACTACTTGGCGGAGTCGGAGAGCTGGTATTCCCGCCTGCGGTCGTAGCACTCCTGGATGCCAGGGTCGTCCCACAGGGTCTTGATGGCGTGCACGTAGCGGTGCTCGAACGTCGTCACCTTCTCCACGTCCACCTCGCGGATCAAGAGCGCGTTGGCCTGCGGGGCAGGAGGGAGAGCCGTGGGCTCGCCGGCGCCCGGGGCCCCACGGGGTGTGCGACCAAGCGGGGACCTCCGCCCCAGAGAAGCACGGGGGAGCCGCACGGGCCGTCCTCGGTGGGAGGTCCCTGCGCCAGAGCCTGGGAGTGAGGTGGTTCTTGGCACAGGGCCGCGTGGCCGTGTGTCCCACACGTGTGCCCCAGTGTGGGGCAGCAGGCGGCACGGGAGCAGCCACGTAGACGGAGAGGCAGACTCCGCGAAAAGTGACCGAGGACCAGACCCAAAAGAGAACAGAGCAATGAACCGCCCCCCGGCAGCAGCCCCCAGTCCCCGTTTCGCAGGCGAGGTGACGGGATCACCTCCGATGTCTGTCGGGCCTGCACCCCGCCCGGCACACGGCTCGTCAAAGCCCAGCAACTTCGGATGGGAGTGGGGGCGGGGGCGGGGCGCTGGCCGGGGAACCTCCGGGGCTTGAGACTCGGGAGACCCCGCTTGTCCACGTGCCTGTCGGGACAGGGCGGCCCAGCCCACACAGCCGGCCACAGCGGAGGGTCTGGGGAAGACACACCTGGGAAGAAGCCAAAATGGGGAGCGGGGGAGCCCTAGCCCACGCTCTGAAAGCCAGGAGAGACGCCCCGTACCGGTGCCCCATAGCCGTGGCCTCCAGCCCTCACCTGCCCCATCGTCTGGACCTGCAAAGGCCGACGCCAGCCCCGGAAAACACCCCCACCTGTCGATGTGTGACAACCTCAAACGTCCCAGAGGACAGTGCCATTGGCTTTGTGGCCGCATCTCTGTCCCTGTACCCAAAGCCATCAAGGACGCCGCCTCAGGAGCAGGCACCACGTGCAGCAACCAAACCGTCTGCACCGAAAGAGGGTGCGGTGGGCGGCCGCTGCTAGACACGGAGGGACACGGGTGGTCCAGACACCGGCCTGCGGTCGGACGCTGGAGCGGACCTCAGCTGAGCACACTACCCAAACCCCGCCCCAGAGGGCCGCCCAACCCAACACCAGGCCCGCTGCGGGTCCCTGGTCATCTGTGAACCGGGGACAGAGGGAGGAAGGTGCCAAGTGGAAACGTAGCAGCGGCCTGGCTGACGGCCCTTCTTAAGCCTGAAAGCGAACGGATTCACGGAACGTGCCCCGCATAAGTACGGACTCCCGTGCCTACGTCCGCCCAGGGCAAACCTCCAGGGCTGAACAAGAAAGCCCCAGAATCAGACCTACAAAAGCCAAGCTAAGAGGGGCCATAGGCGAGAGCCCACCGCCGCACGGCTGGGGGCCGGCAGCTCCTCGCGAGGGCAGACCCCCCGCTGCCCGTGAGCCCCCGTCTCCCTGGGACACGGCCGGGGAAGTGACAAGTGTGCACACAGACGCCTGCACCGAACGTCACCGCGGCAGCGGTCAAGGAGACAAACGTGGAAACCAAGCGCCCGTCCGCGGGCGAGCGGATTCGCCCAGTACGGCCACCCGCACGCGGAGCGTCACGCAACCCTGGGGCGGCGGACCAACAGACGTGTGAGAACGGCGGGAGCAGGAGCGAGGCCCCCGCACGGCCCCGGGGACGGACCCTGAGCCCACGATGCACAGGGAGGGGACCAGACGCAGGAGGTGTGACACGCCCTGACCAGGCCCGTCCACCGACGGGAAGGGGCTCATGGGGGCCGGGGGTGGGGGGAGCGTCGTTGACAGCTGACGGGGACGGGGGTGTCTGGCGGTGATGGAATGTTCTGGAATGTTCTGGAACTAGACAGAGGTGACGGCTGCACAGCTGTGTGTGTCAGAAAGCCGTGAGCTACACGTACGGGGAGACCGGCCCCGTGAGCAAGACTGGTCTCGAGGAGCCGCGGCTCTGGAAACGGGAAGGGAGAGGCCCTGCCCACCGGGAGGCACACAGGCAGACACAGTGCCGAGGGCAACGCCGGGAGGACGGAGGCGCGGTGGGGACGGCAGGGGCCAGCGGGCGGGCGGGTGCAGGGCGGCCCCAGGCCTACCTTGTTCTGCTCGTACTTGTACAGGATCTTCAGGGTCTCCATGGCGCGGATCATGGCCTGCATGGCCGTGAAGATGTTCTGGTACACCAGCTTGGTGAAGCCACGCTTGTCCTCCTCGGAGTAGCCCGCCCCGTGGATGATCCGCATCTGCTTGATGAACGTGCTCTTGCCGCTCTCGCCGGTGCCTGCGGACAGGGCCGTGTGAGCACCGGCCAGAGCCCGCCTCCCCCGCAGACAAGGGTCACTGGGGGTCGGAGCCCGGGGACTCGGCACTCAGGGGACCGTGGGGCACACTTGGCCGGCGGCAGCCGCTGCACGAGGGGCGTCCCTACTGCAGCCCGGTCACGCCCCGAAGCGTATGGCCCTTCGACCCAGCGGGAAACTGAGGCCCAGTGTGGGCAGGGGGTGTCCGCAGGGCACCCAGCACCGAGGTGCGGAGCAGCAGGTACCCCAAGCGTCCGGCCTGGTCACAGGGCAGGCGACGGGCCTCCACACGCACTCAGCGCCCCAGAGGCCGCCGTGAGGCACAGCCGTGCGTCTCCGCCAGGCACCGCGGCCTCCTCGACCAGTCAGGCCGATCGGGCCCGTAGGACCTGCCCACGCCCATGGGGCATGGCACGTCCGGTCTGACGACGTCTCCGTGGACCCCAACACTCCTCACCTGGGGCGCCACGAGGGTCACCTTCACTTTGGGGCAAGAGTTTAGTGTCTGCACGAAAGCCAAGGCGGTCTGAGGACAGAATCTGTCCCTACGAACCACCTGGACGAGTCCCAGGCCCGCAGCCCACGCACGGAGGCCGCCAGCTGCCCCCGAGCCCGGTGTCTGCTCCCTCCCACCCGCCAGGGGCACACGGTGTCGGACCCCCTCCCTCTGCAGGCGTGAGGGGTGTGGGGCTCTCCAGGCTCTTCCAGGCCGCATGCTGAACCCCACCTCAGCCTCGAGGGGTCGGAGGATTAGCCGGTCGGCGGGAAGGCCACCCGGGAAGTGGCCTTCTGTGCCCTCACCCCCAGCCCCGCCAGCGCCTTGAGCCGCGCTCTGCCCACTCCCGCTCCCACACGACGCAGCCCGGCGGCCCCTCCTGCGGCGGCCCCTCCCCACCCTGGTCCAGGGGCCGAGCGGCACAGGGTCCTCTGTGCCCCACACCGGGGCCCCGCCCCGTCAGAGGGTAGAGACGGACCCCTGCAGGAGGGCGGGCTGGACTCCGCGACCTGCTTCCAGCTGGCAGAGTAGGACAGACGACAGGGTGTCGATTCCGAGACTAGGTCACAAGAGGCACGGCGGCTTGCGCCACGCTGTCCAGCACCACGGGCAGAGCGGGATGGGAAAGGGCAGCCGCCAGGCCGTGAGGGCTGGAGCAGCGCTGGGGACAGGCGCCGTGGCTCCTCCAACCTCGTGAGGGACCCGAAGCCCGGGTGGCCCAGACCCCGGACCCTCAGAGACTGTCTGCCGCGGGAGGCCAAGCTGGGGAGCGACGTGACGGCAGAGCGCGCATGGCCTCTGACAGCCGCCCGGACCCCCTTGCTCACGGGCTCAGAAGGCCCCGCCTCACCCCCCCTGCCGCCAAGGCTTCCTTCCACCCATCAGCCCCGTGGCTGCCCACGTCCACGCAGGGCCTGAGCGGGATCCCCGTGCGGCCGCCGCCGGCTCCCACAGCCGTGACGCGGTCTGCACTCCGGAAGGCCCCTGCGCCCCACGGCAGGCAGCCCTCCCGGGCCCCTGGAGTTGTGACCGCGGCCCGAGGGGGAAGCCCGTCTGCAGGCGTCTGCTGCTGGCCTGCTCAACGGACCACGGCCTCCGGGACAGACCAGTTCCGTGGGCCCCCCGTGGGCCCCCGTCCCACAGCCGGAGGCACTCGGCCCATCCCGGAGGGACCCAACACACTCCAGCAGACCTGAGCCCTAGGAGCCTGGGGGGCCGCGCCCGCCCCTCTGGTACTTTCACCGACTGCGTCGGGGCCTTCCCGGGTGAGCACAACGCCGGTGGGTCCATCATCAAGGAAGGGGGCTGCCTTCATGCCGTCCCCCGCCCGTCCCACCTCAGACAGCTCACCTCTGCCCTCCAGGTGACACGGGCCACCTGCTCACTCTGACCGACACCCCTGAGAGTTCCAGGGGCAGGAGGACGTGGAAGGGGCGTGCGCAAGACCCCACGTATCCCCACAGGGACCCACGCTGTGGGGACGCCAGGAATGCCATTTCCAACGCAGTTTCCTCTTGACCCCAGTCTGTGCCCCTGGGTCTGTCCCCCTTGGCGCTGCTGACACCAGGCACAGTCATTCGTCTCGGAGCGGGGCGGAACGTACCGAGTACCGTGGGGGGCCGAGCAGTGTCCCCAGCCCCAGCCCAGGACGCCAGGAGCACCACCGGCGTGCCAAACACAGACGTCCCCAGATACCGTCCAGGGTCCTCTGCAAGGCAGGATGGCCGAGGGCTCGAACCCGTTTTCGACAAAACTCTGTTACAGAAAGGAAACCGCCGCGCGGGTCCGTCAGGCCGCATCCCTCGCAGACAGCGGCCAAATAGATGCGCACACGCAAGCCAAACCCCGAGACGCAGCCCACGGGTCAGCCCAAGGGGGGAGACGGGGCAGGTCCCAGACGGAGGCCACTCGCCCCTGGGAAACGCAGGCCACGGCTCTCGCCAGGGGGTGGGGAAGACCCACCAAAGAGGGTCTGCGAGCCTGGGGAGAAAGGGACCAGCCTCACGCCTGCTTTTCAGAAAGGAACTCGGGGGCACCACGGGTTAAGCTTGACTCTTGGTTTTGGTTCAGGTCGTGATCTCAGGGTCGAAGATCGAGCCCCCCGGCGGGCTCTGTGCTCCAGGCGGACTCAGCGTGGGCTTCTGCCTCTCCCTCTGCCCCCCACCCTCATGTGTGTGAGCAGAGAAGCAGCCCCCGCCGGAGCGCCCCAGGGCCAGTGCACGCCAGCGGAGGGGTCGCACGCCCGCACGCAGCCGTGTCAGTCAGCGGGATGCCCTGCCCTGGGCCCCAGGAGGCGATGGAAGGTGTGGGAGGCACGTCTGTGAAGCGGCCCCGGCCGGGCCAGAGAGTGGGTCAAAGGGAAATGGGCGTCTGGGGCATCCCCTAAAACTGAAGCCTGAAATGCGGATCAGCCGCTGCAGAGGTCGGGGTCCTGGACAAGGGGCAAGGCCGAGGTCACCGGCGTCTGGTCTGCAAAGGCCCCCACGCGGCCGAGTAGCCACCGCGAAGACCACCGCCACGGCTGGCCTGCGCAAGAACGGAAACGCAGACACTCGGCGCGGCGTGGGAGGTGACGGGCGTGCTGCCTGACCTAACGGGGGCGGTCGTCCCACAGTACTGCCGCGTGTCCAATCAGCGGGTCCCACCCCGTGACCTGCACCATACTCATGTCAATCAAATGTCGATCAAGCGGGAGGGGAAGGAGGAAGCCAGCAGGCACACCGGGCACCCTGTCTCGGTCTGATCAGTGACCCCGCCCAGGGCAGCCGCCACTTTGCCGGAAGGACCGCGGAGGGAGGGTGTGGAGGTGACGGAGGCAGGGGGTGCCACCCCGGGAGGAGAAAAGCACGTCTCACGTCGGGGACGCTCCAGGCCAACGCCGAGGCCAGGTGCAGTGGCGTGGCGGGCAAGGGGGCCCCGCACCCTGGCACACAGGCCTGCTGCCCACGAGGCGCTGGGCCATCGCGGCGTCGGGGAGGGAGGGGGACGGAGGCAGGGAGACTGGGTGCAGCGCAAGGCTGAGTCGGCCAGAGCAACCCAGGCTGGTCTTCCAGAAGCCCTGCTTCCCGGGCCGCCGACCCACGGCCACGTCAGTCCTCTGGGAGCTGGGACTCAGGCGCGACAGGATCCCTGGCCCCGGGAACCGCCGCACACTTGACCCGGTGTCCACCTGCCCTGAAGGGTCTCGGGGGCGAGGCCTGCCTGGACCTCATGGCTGGGGCCCCCGGCAAGCAGCCGCTCACCCGGCCCCTGGGTCCCGGCCCCCTCAAGCCGAGGTGCGGGAGCTCCCAAGACCGAGCCTCACTGTGCGCGCGGGCCCCCAGCCCCACGAGCTCCCGAACCGCGCGCTCGGCCAACACCGACGTCCACGCCAGCACGCGTCTGACCGTCAGAGCAGCGTTCCCAGAGCCCGGGACTTGGCATCGGCCCCGAGGTCCTTCAGTCCAGGCAGGTGGTCACAACAATGGCCCAGCCGTACTGCGGGACGCTGCTCAGCCCTGAAAAGGAGCCCCGTGGACACAGGCGACAGCCGGATGGGGCCCAGGGGCCTCCGCCACGCGGGAAAGCTCAGTGCACGACAGAGGGCACGGAGGACACGCTGCTGGGGGCCCGGGACAGGGGGCGGTGCGGAGAGAAGGGCGACAGAGGGTCCCTGCCCTGGGGGGCCGCAAGCACCGGGACAAGTGGGGAAACCGCAGCCCCTCCCCAGAGGGACCCGTGGGGCTCCAGGTCCCGGCTGTGCGCTCCCCACCAGCGGGCTGCCCGGCGTTCACGGACACGTCCGTGGCCCCCACCCGACCAGGAAACAGCCTTCCCAGCATGACTGGGGCCTCCTGCATAGAAACTCCAGCTCCCGGCCTCCGAGAAGCCCCCCGGCAGCCTGCACCGCACCTGACCTTCTCCAGAGGATGCCAGCCCAGCCGCCCCTCCGAGAGGTCTGCTCCTCCCGGGGGGGGGGGGGGGGCACACAGGGCTGGGGCTCTGCTCGCAGCCCCCGCCCCGGCCCCAGCACAGGCCGGCTCACGGAAAGCACAGCACGAGTGTTTTATGAATGAACAGAATGAACTTGGCCCCAGTCCAACGTGCCGGCTCGTCAAGCATCCCCCATGGGGCCTCCGCATCCCTGTGCTGGGCAGGGGACTCGACTGGTCGTCACTCCAAGAGCAGGAGCCCTAGCGAAGAGCCCAGCCTGGCGCCTGCCCCGCGGCGTCAGCGGGACACAGCAGGGGCAGGGAGCCTGTGGACGCCCTCCGGGCACGCTCTGACACATCACCCTCAGGAGGGCCAAGGCTGACCTGTGCCCCGAAGAGACCAGCTGGAGAAGAGGGAGGAAAGCAGACACCCGAGCGGGAAGAGAACCCACCGTCCCGCCCTCCCCAGGGTGGGGGGTGCTGGGGAGAAGGACGTCTGAAGCCAAGCCCCAGGCGGGCAGGGAAGGGACTCCAGAACCAAGGGCCGGGGCCTCCAGGTCAGGAAGCTTGTCTCATCCAGGGGCCAGTCTCACCTCCCTGAGACCCAACGTAAGCCGCTGAGCCCTGGACCCCAGGGGCAGGCAGTCAGGCTGCCCGTGACTGTGGGGTGTGGGCAGTGAAGCCAGCAGCCGCCAGGACCACGGAGAGACCGATGAGAGCCCCTCCGGGGACCTGGGACTCCTGGAAATCCAACAGGGACCTTGAGCTTGTGGACAGGCCTGAGATCACAGATGGGACACAGACCTCTACCCGGGGGGCAGAGAGAATGGAGACCTGGAACAGCTGAGCACGGTGGTTACCGGCTCCTCTCTCGCCACACGCCCCTTCGCACTCATTCATTCGGTGACAGGGCCGTCACGCACCGCCTCTGGGGAGGTGAAGGAACTGAGACGTTGAGAGGGTGGGTGGCTTGGCTGAGGTCACGCTACGAGCGACCTCGACAGACGGGGCCACCTGGCCTGGGAGCTTGGCTGGAGCACCCCTCTGGCGGCAGCGGCTCCGGAGAGAGCACCGGTGCCGGGGGGGCACCCCTCCCCCCGAGAAGGGAGCGGAGCGGGACACCCGGGCCGCGTCAGCGGGGCCTGTGCCCAGACAGCAGCCGCCCTCCCGCTAGGCCACGACGCCTACTGTAACCGAGGCCCAAATGTGGGAGTGGCTGTCCCTGCTGGTTTGGGTGGGTATCCTTCACTCCGCCACGGCTTCTGAGTCCCCTTTTGTCCCCAGTGTCCTACTGCTGCCCTTCCCGGGGCACCCAGGCAGCTGGGATACTCTGAGCCCCCGGTCCTGCCCAGCCCCCCATCCACCCAGCTGGGGCGTGGGGACAGAGCTCACAACACCTCCTCAGAGGCGTAGCTGAGGGACAGACCAAGAGCTGAGGCACGGACCACAGAGATGCAGAGACCCTCAGGAGCCCCGCCAGCCGCCCGCGGACACTCTCGCCCCCAGGGCCTCCGTGAGCGGCCCGACCCGTCAGCTCCTGCCCGCTGCTCCCGACGCGAAGCCCCGAGCTCCCAACCGGCCCACTAGACGGGGTCACGCTGTGGCCCCCGCACGCAGCACCACCAGCCGCGAGTGGCTGGAAACCGTAACGAGGAAAGGCGTCAAGACTCCCTCACCTGGGGGCACCTGGGTGGCTCAGTGGGTTAAAGCCTCTGCCTTCGGCTCGGGTCATGATCCCAGGGTCCTGGGATCGAGCCCCACATCAGGCTCTCTGCTCCGCAGGGAGCCTGCTTCCTCCTCTCTCTCTGCCTGCCTCTCTGCCTAGTTGTGATTTCTCTCTGTCAAATAAATAAAATATTTAAAAAAAAAAAAAAAAAGACTCCCTCACCTGACGCCCAGGCTCGAGACAGGAGGCCCCGCTCAGGCACCGAGGGGTCTGCTGGCCAGGGCGGACAGTGTGGTCAGACACGGACCATTCCGGGGGCACCCCCTACCCCGTCTGACCCTCGCAATCATCCTGGAAGGTCACTGGGATTCTCTCCACGTCACAGGAGACACCCCACTCCCGCACTTTCTGGCTCGGCCCTGGTGGGGACATAAAGCCTCCCAGGGCTGTAGCGGTGGCTCTCGCAAGGGGCGACAAAAACAGCCCTCTCCCCCTGCTGAGTGCCCGCCGTGCCCCACGGGCTCCACAGCACCCTCTCACTTAGCCCCATGACCGTCTCTCGGGCCCAGGGCGCCATCCCACGGGATGGACGAAGAAACGCGGTGCCCCAGAGCGAGTGCCCCCCAACTGCTCCGAGCCGGCTCCACGGGGAGCCCTCAAAGCCAGCCCCCCACCCCCCTCCACGGCAGGAGGGCCTCACGAGGAAGGCGGCTGGAAACTGTGTCCCCAGCGTCCCGGTCGGCTTATGTCGGAGCAGAGCGCCACACACAAGGTGGCAACAGGCACGCCCACGCAAGGAGTCGCATGTCCGGGCGGGCTGCGAGCAGGGACAGCGGCGGTCCAAGTCACTCCCACCCCACGTCCCTGGGGGCTTCGAGTCCCACCAGCAAACTGGAGTCACCGACGGCTCTGCCCTGCGGGCCAGGCTGGCGGGGACCCAGAAGTGGGGACAGCGGCAGGAACCGGCAGGAGTCCTGCAGCAGGTGAGCAGGGGGACCGCGACGACCGGTCAGATGCCCTCCGGAGGACAGACACACCGGCCCCCCAGGACGACAGGGAGGCCCAGGAGCCCAGGAACTACAAACACCTGTGAGTGGGGCCACAAACTCCCCAAACCAGCGAGCCTGGGGGCTGGGGTCCTGCCTCTGGGAGCAGCCTGAGTCCCGCCCCCCTCCAGGAGCGCCCCTCATCTCCCCAGCTGTCGGGGCCCCGGGCGAGCCGACCACCGAGGCCAGATGTCCTCAGCTGACAGGCCACCACCACCGGCCGGGACAGCACCAGCCAGCAGGGCACGAGAGCTGCGACCACTCCTACCGCTGCCCCATGGCCATCATGCTCTGGCCAACCCCCCCCAGGGCTGAACTTTGCACCCCGCGCCATCTGGGACGGAGAGGGACAAACACCCCCGCCCTCCTCCCCGAGTGCTCCTGGAAGCTCTGTCTGGCTTCACTGCTGCGCTCCAGACCCGGTGCCGCCCGCCGCAATGCCCGAGGCCACGGTGCCAGGCTGCTCAGAGCAGGGCTCCACCGCAAAAATATGAAAGTGAAACCTTCTGCGGTCCAGTATCCAAGACAGACGCTTCCTCACCGCCCACCGCAGCGACCAGCCCACCAGCGGTCCCAGGCACACAGGGAGGGGGCAGAGCGGGGAAGCACGGCGAGATCCCGGTGCCAGAGGAGTTCGGAGGCTGGGCCCGGCCCCAGCAGCCCCAGGGACCCCAGCGGCAGGACACAGCTGGCAGCTGAGCCCAGGGGGCCCCACGCTCTACCAGGCCCCACGGCAAGGCGGGGAGAGAGCCGTGGGCGGGCACCGGCATCCTCCGGGTTCATGCAGGGAAACTGAGGGAGGGGGAGATCACGGGGCAATTGTGCAGCACTTCCAGACACTGTCCCCAAAGAAAGAGGACCGTTTGGACCAAAAAAAAGTTCATTTAAATTCAGGGGCACACGGCACATCCTGGGGGAGGTCACGGTCCTACCGCGGCCCAGGGGTAACCCAGGGGGGCACGAGAAGCTCCCCGAGGGTGCTTCCCACTCTCCCAGGCAGCAGGGGATGCAGCCCCGACCACTGTGCCCGGAGCCGGCCGCCACGCTCCCCTCCGTGCCTCCAAGCACTGGGAGGTGCGCCCTTCCCACCACAGCCACCACACCCCATGCCAGATTCCGGGCCTTTTCACTGCGCTTTGGGGGCCGGCGCAGCCGACAGGAAGCCTGTGGAACTGACCGCCCTGCTTTATTTAGAAGTCCCAGAGCCGCCGGCTCGGCCGGGCCAGCACGCTGCACCCCCGCAGTAACACGGTTCCCATGAAGACCAGTTTTCAGACAGGAAGCCTGCCCTAAGGAACAGAGAAGGCGCCTCCCCAGTGGTTTTCTACCAAGTGACAGACACACGACAGCAAAAGCCTCGCCCAGGAGAGGTCACAGGAGGCAGAAGCCAGCCAGGCCGGCCTGGGACCCCCGCCCAGGAGCTCCTCACTGGGTCTGCAGCCCCCCTTTCCCCGATCTAGGGTTCTCTTCCATAAAATGGGGGGAACGGTAGCTAGTTCTCAGGGCTGCAGATCCCGGGGGCCGGCAGGGCGCCCTCGCCGCCCCGCCGTGCCCTCTCCTCCTGTCCCCAAGCAGACAAAAGCCGAACAAGACTCCGCTTGGACAACAGCACCTTTGGAGCTGGACGCCTGCCTTCTACGCGTTCACACGCACAGTGCAAACTCCGTGCACACACACACGCGCGTGCACACACACGGGTTTGCACGCACACACCCACACCCACTCTGTAAGCATTCAGGAAACAGCCGACAAGACAACGCGCACGGTCTACGCTCCAGCTCTACAAAGCGCACCTGAGACCCTGTACTCCCGCAGGGTGCCGGCTGGCGGGGGGGGGGGGGGGTAGGGTGGACAGGTCCCAGATGGGGGCGATTCTATCTCCAGGGCACTCCAGGCAGTCCCGGGGGCGTCTGTGGCTGTCGCCACTGCAGGTGCTCCTGGCATCCAGTGGGTCGGGCCCGGGATGCCGCTCAGCCCCCCACTCCGGACTTCACGCCCGTCTTCCTGCCGCAGACCCCCACTTTGGACCTGCAAGCTCACTTCCTCCTCTTCCGTCAGCCCCCCATACCCAGAACAACCCCCTGAAACGGGGGCACGACTCCCCATAGCGCAGGCTGGCAGGGAGAGGGCCGGTGCCTCTCTAGGGTCCCAGGGCAGCGCCAGTGCGGGACCAGAGACAGATGGTGCTGCTGTCCACCCCCCCCCACCCCGGCAGGCACTGGGCCCTGGAAACATACACCAAGGCCGCAGAAGCGTGAGCCGCGGCTGCTCCCAGAACCCCACGCCCATCCAAACCCTGGGTGCTCGGGACGAGTGGCCGGGCATCCGGAGGCTCACAGGCCCCAGGAAAAGGCCCTCTGGCAGTTCCCCTACCACGCCAGTAACTTCTCCAGCCCCCTTCCCATGCTAAAGTCCGCGTCATGCTGCCAGACCAGCCACAGCCACGCCAGCCTCCCCAGAGGCCCCCCAGAACCCACTGCAAGTCTCCTCCAAACTCGGAGCTTACTCTCTGCCGGGCTTTTCTGCAAAGTTGGCGTATTTCATAGTCTCTGGGTAAACCGAACGCGTCTGTTTAAAACAAAACAAAACAGGGAAGGTATTTCATCAAACGGAGGGCCCAGCAGGGCCACTGCAGGCAGGAGAAGCAAGGCATTCCCGCCAAGACGGGCAGCCTCCCACGAGGCCACGGACACGGCTCGTTCACCGGCAGACGCGGCTCCTCGGAACGGTCCGCACCCTCCCAGCACGCCCCTCTGAGCCAGCGCCTCCTCCCACCCTGGGCCGGTCCACGCTCCCTGAGGGCGTGTAAGCACTTCCAGCCCTCCCTGCAGTGCGGGGACCAAGCAGAGCCCCGGAGAAGGGCAGGGCAAGGGTTTCTGTTTTGTAAACGACCTTCCTGCCTTGGGCAGTAGAGTCCTTCCACAACCCTCCTCTGGGCGACAGCACTTTGCCAACAGCTGGGCCGACGCGCTCCCTACAACAGGTGTGCCCTGGGGAGACGGAGACTGGGACCCTGGTGACCGGGACAGGAATCTTCCCCAGGACGGGGCAGACCCGGAGAGTGGCTCCCCCCAAGACGAAAGGAATGGGTCTGGGGAAGGGTGATGAGCTGGCCGGCTCTGAGGACCCCCGCCTAAAACGGGAGCCCCGAGGGAAGGAAGGGCTGTCCTCTCCCGCAGGTGGTGTGCCCCGCAGGAGGAAAAGCGTTTTCCCGCAGAGGGGATGGGGTGCTACAGGGGGACAGACCCTGCGTGTAGGAACAGGGCTCCACCTGCTGGGAAGAACCAAGACGAGATCCTGGGAGGTGAGGGGTACGGCTGGTGGACTGCAGCCCAGAGGTCTGGCCCTGAGCAGATGCGGGGGCAGCGAGAAAGGGACAGCCTGCAGCCCAGGGACAAAGGGCCGGCTCTGTACGGGCAAGGGGCTTGCCGGCTGAGAAGTGGCATAGGACAGGCGCTCCAGGGTTCTGGGGCACCCCCTACCCTGGACAGCGGAGGCAGGGGGCCTAATCTGGGCAAGAGGGGCAGGGCTGTCCCCACGAGGACCTGGACGCCTCATGTGCACACAGAAGCAGGGCTGGCCCTGGGGGACTCCGGAAGCCCCACACGGGCAGCGCAGGCACGGCTGACCCTGGAGGCTCCCGGGCTGACCTGGGCGGCACCGGCAGGGCCGACCCCCGCCGCACACCCCCCGCAGGGGCCGGGGCTGGCGGTGGACAGCGCGGGCGGGGGCGGCCCCCAGGAGCCCGGCGCGCGCTGCGGACCGCACCGGCAGGGAACGGCCCGGGCGGCGGGCAGCACGGCAGGGGCGGCCGCGCCCGGCCCGCGCCGACACCCGCACCCGGCCCGCGGGACCCCGGCGGGCCCGGCCGCACTCACCGAGCAGCAGCAGCTTCAGCTCGCGCCGGGCGTCGCGCTTGTCCCGCCGCAGCTGCTTCTCGATCTCGGCGTTGATCCGCTTGGACTCCTTCACCTCATCGCTGAGGCAGCACGCCATCATGGACTCCAGAGTCATCGTCCCGGCCCCGGCCGCCCGCCGGCCGCCCCCGCCGCCGCCCCCCGGCCCGGGCCTGGCCCGGAGCCGCCCCGGCCGCGCCCGCCTGGCCCTCGGCGTTCGGCCCCCGGGCCGGCCGGTCCACCTCGGCCGCCTGCGAGCGCCGGTCCCCGCCTGGCCGCGCACTCCCGCCCCGCCGCCCTGCGCCCGCGCCCGCGCCGCCGCCGCCGCCGCCGCCGCCGCCAACCGCAGCCGCCGCGACCAAGCGACAGCGCCGCACAACCTAACCCGCGCCCGGACAGCGCCGACGGGCGGGCGGCGCGGCCAATGGGAGGGGCCGGCGGCCCGCGCGCCCGCGGCGGGGGCGGGACTAGCGGCGGCGCGGGGCGGGGCGACGCGCGGGCGGGGCGGGGCGCGGCGCGGCGGGCGCGCCCGCGGGTTAGGTTGCGCCGACGTGGGAAGGGGGGCGCGCAGCCGGGAGCCGGGCGGGGCCGCCCGGGATTGTGGGAATGTGGCGGACTCGGCGGGCTGGCTCGGCTCTGCTCGGCTCCGCTCGGCCCCGCTCGGGTCCCTCGGCCCCGGCCGAGAGGTGTGGACCTCGCCGCGGCAGTCGCTGGACTGGGGGACCTCGCGCTTCCCTCCCCCGGGAGGCGCTGGGGCATCAGCGCTCAAGGTCTCCGGGGAGGCGCCCTGGCATGGCCAGGCCGGAAATGAACCTTCCTCTTGTCCGTTAAGCATTAAGGGAACGCCTCCTGTATACCGGGCTGGAGTGCAGCCTTAATGCAGCACCTGCTATATACCAGATGTGGCCCAGGCGTTAAGGAGTGAACTACCAGACACGGCAAAAGCCTCAGGGAGTGCCTACTGTAAACTCTGCATGGGTCAGGCATTAGTGCAGTGCCTGCTGTATTCCAGGCAGGGAACAAGCATTAATGCGGTGCCTACGTTATACCAAGCCCTGCTTTAAGCCCTTTAATCCAACCCTACTACCCGGCTGATTTTATTGGAACGTCGCCAAGCCCTTCCATGGGCAGACGGAGCCTGAGGCTTTCACCCGGTACCCGCCCAGTCTGTGTGGTTTCAACAGCCCTAAACCACTTGCCATCTGGCCTCGTACAGAAAGCGACCTAGAGCAAGGTTCAGACACAGAGAAGGTGCTCAATCAATGCGTTTTCAATGAGGGAAAGAGAATAAGAGAGCCTGCAGGGTTCCTAGGACAGCAAACCCATTCTACAGACAAGGGAGCTAAGGCTCCCCTGGGCACTGTTCTCTGCTATGGCCCCTCTCCCAGCCCTGACCCGGTGGGATGCCCCCCCCCAACCTGGGCGTGCCCAGACCCCATCACACACCTTCCAGGCTGCACCTACTGTTCTTGCCTATCTTGAGATACCAGGTGAGAGGACGGTCAAAGTCTCCATTTATTAGTTGAGTGGGGGTGTGGGAAGATTCGCTCCTTGAAGCTCCCATCTCCCCGGCTTGCATCTGCCCCTTGCTGGACACACAGCCAGGGCACGGGGGTGGGGGCGTGGGGCTCCCCCAACAGACAGAAGCTCCACGTGTTGAGGACCGTCCCTAGTGACCAGCAGACCATGAGCTCCGAGAGGGCAGCGACTGTGGGGGTCCTGGTCACCAAGGGGTCCACTTCCCCTCTGCAGCGACACTCCCAAGCACCAGGTCCTAGATGGAGGGGGGCAAGCAGACCCCCTCACCCCTCGTGCAAGTCCCAAGCATGCAGGGGACCTTGTCCATCTCGTTCTCTGCGGTGTCCCCGGCCCTAACACGGCACCTGGCAAATACTCCGTATTTGTGCTCCGTAAACATTTCTGAAACCAGAGAAGGAGCCCAGCTGTCTTGCATGCTTCTCCTCTTTCTCTGGAAAAGAAGAAATCGCTGTACTTTCTTCCCTTCTGTGCTCCTGGAGCACAGTCCTCACCACGGACTCCTTTTGCCACTTACTCTGGGTCAGTCTGTAGGTGGCCGGCTTACCTTCCCTGGGCCTGTGTCCCCACCTGCCAAGTGGGACATAATATTAGCTCTTGCTGAGAGAGCTGCGGTAAATAGCCAAGGAGGAGATTCTTGAAAAGTACACAGTAGAAGCTTAATGTTTGCTTCGATATGTCAGTCCTAAGGGATGGTGGTATATAACCTCTAGAATGACCCGCAGGGAGACCTGCTTCCTGGTATTCATGGCCAACCCCTCTTCCTCCCCACCCGCCCAGTTAGGATGTGGATTGAATGTAGAGATTTACTTCTGATACAGACTATGAAAGATGGGACTTCAACGATTGGGTGACCAAATATTTCTGGGTTCCGGGGGTGCCTGAGGGGCTCAGTCGGTGAAGTGTCTGCCTTTGGCTCAGGTCATGATCCCAGGGTCCTGGGATCGAGCCCCCGCATCAGGCACCCTGCTCGGTGGGGAGTCTGCTTCTCCCTCTGCCTGCCGCTCCCCCTGCTCGTACACTCTCTCCCTCCCTCTATCAAATAAATAATGAAGTAAAAATAAAATCTTGAAATTAAAAAAATAAAATTCTGGAAAAATGTGGATTTCACTATGGAAATCCACACTGACTAAAAGCAGGATTCTGTTTTGCCTGGGGATGGGAGTGGGGACGGGCAGGGGCACAAGGGAACGTTCTGGGGTGATGCGAGTGTTTCCCCTGTTTTGGCTACGCCAGTGGTGGCACGGGGGTCGACTCGGGATGGAACCCCACTGACGGTGGCTTTTACACACGGGCAAATCACTGCACATCAGTTACACCTTTATAAAGCTGCGGAAACAAGAAATGTCCGAAGAGGTGGTACTTGGAGAGTACACAGTAGGTGCTTAATAGATGCTTACATGTTTGCAAGGACCCTGAGGCAGGAGCAGGCTGAGTTGGGGCCACAGCTGTGGGCAGGGAGAGCTGTTGCATTTTCATCCACGCCACCCTCTCCCGCCTCAGCTCTGCCTGGGACACCGGGAGGAGGAAATGGGAGAGGCGGCAGGGAGCAAATTCACGGGGGTTGGGGGGGTGGGGTTGGGGGAGCTGGGGGGTGTCTCCTCCTTCTCATCCATTTTCTGCGTGCCTACCACGCGGCCGGGAGCTGGGCAGGCACCAGGAAGGCCCCGATGGGTAAGATACGGAAACTGAGGTCCGCGGAGAGATGGTGAACCGGCCCCGGGGCCCAGCCAGTTGCTAAACGCTGACTTTGGCTTCCCCACCCAGAGGCCCAGGGAGACAAAGTCCGCGGCTGCCGCACCTTGATGGCTGGGAGGCCCTGCCTTCCTGGCTCCCTGCAGCCTCCTGGCCTCCTCCGTCCTTGGAAGTTGGCCTCCCCTGCCTTGAGGAGCTCAATTTTATGAGGGGTCCAGAGGCTGGGGAGCAGGCCGTCTCCTGGCACAGAGCAAAGGTGAGGAGCCCAGGCAGGGGCAGGCGGTTTGCCAGGGCCCCCCAGGGTCACGGTGCCAGCCCTGGGATTGGGCGACAGGTGTCCCCGCACCCCAGTGCCGGACCTTCTCCAGGGCTCGATGCTGACTTTCTATGAAAAAAAAATCATCCGGATCACGTGGACACTCGGTATCTGAGGAGCCCGCGGGAGCCTCGTATCCTTGTCCTGCCGTGCCCTCGGCCGCGTCCCCAACCCACTATCATGGAGACTACTGGTTTGTTGACTTTTTCTTTTCTTTCTTTCTTTTTTTTTTTTTTTTCCCAAAGATAATGCCTGAAACAAAGGCTGAACTAAAGACTGAGGGTCTCCGCTCCCAGCACCCAACCCTGGGCCGGGTCCGACCGAGGTGGGTCCGTCCGAGGCACACAGAGCACCTGCACAGCTCCGTAAAGCTGAGTCTGTGCTCTTTTTTTTTTTTTTACATTTATTTGGCAGAGAGAGATCACAAGTAGGCAGAGAGGCAGGCAGAGAGAGAGAGGAGGAAGCAGGCTCCCTGCTGAGCAGAGAGCCCGATGCGGGACTCGATCCCAGGACCCTGAGATCATGACCTGAGCCGAAGGCAGCGGCTTAACCCACTGAGCCACCCAGGCGCCCGAGTCTGTGCTCTTTAACAAAGAAAGACATTCAGACGGCGCAGGGGTACTTAGGAAAAAGCAAATTAAAACCACAGTGAGATGCCACCTCCCAGAAAGGCTAAGACGGAAGGGGCATGCTCTCCACTTTCTCTGGAGAAGAAAAAAATCCCTGCACGCTCTAAAAGGCTGAGACCATCCTAAGCGCCGAGGAGAATAGGGGGGAACCGGGACTCCCATCGGCAGCGGGCAGAAGTGCAAGGCAGTAGAACCACGTGGGAAACGGCCGGGTAGGATCTAAAAAGGTGGACCCCTGACCTACCAAGGGATCGAACCGGGTCATTCCTTGGTTTGCCAGCGACAGACATAAAAACATCCGTCCCTACAAAGATTTGCCCAAGGATCCTCAGGGCAGTCCCACATTAAGTGGTCAGCAAATGAGAGTCAGACTGTCCGTCCCAGCCCTGCAAGCTGTGGGACACTCGGGAAGTGGCTGTCCTTCTTGGAGTCTGTTTCTTCTTCTGTTAACATGGGGGGGGGGGGTGATAAGAATTTCCACCTACCGATAAGCACGTGAAAAGGAGCTCTGCCCGCTGTAAACACCCAATAAATGCTGGTTTCTGTGATTAAAAAAAAAAGATACCCAATATCATTAGTTATCAGGGAGATAAAAATCAGGACCGCACTGAGACACCATTGCACACCCCCGAGGAGAGCTGTAATCAAAAAGACAGGTAGTGCCAAGTGCTGACGAGGACGTGGAGAAACTGAGTCCTCGTGCTCCTGATGGTGGGGCTGGAAAAAGGTGACTCACAGGGGAAATAATTCGGTCGATCTGCAGAAGGGGGAATGTGCGATTAGCATCCCACCAGCAGCTCTGGTTCTAGGCATCTATCCGCGAGGATCGAAAGCGGTCGTGCAGACAGAATTGTGCACACGCATGTCCCCAGCAGCGCGATTCGTAACGGCCCCAAGGGTCCATCAAAGCGTGAGCACCTCAGGACTGAGTTCCCCACGTGTGGGCACGTCCCCTCTGCTGGGAGCAGCAGTGAGGCGCCCCCACGCACGGCCCCAGGGGTGGACCCGAGCCCACGACGCGCAGGGAGGGAACCAGACACAGAAGGCCACGGGGGTGTGAGACCACGTGGGTGACACGCCCAGACCAGGCCCCTCCAGGGACGGGAAGGGGGTTTGTGGGGGCCAGGGGCTGGGGAGGGGATGGTTGATGGGGACAAGGCTGCTTTTTCAGGTGATAGAATGTGCTGGAATTATTGGTAATGGTTGCGCAACATAGTAAATATACCAAAACCCACTGAATTGTACTATTTATTTTTTTTTAAAGATTTTATTTATTTATTTGACAGAGAGATTACAAGTAGGCAGACAGAGAGAGAGAGGAGGAAGCAGGCTCCCTGCGGAGCAGAGAGCCCGATGCGGGGCTCGATCCCAGGACCCTGAGATCATGACCTGAGCCGAAGGCAGCGGCTTAATCCACTGAGCCACCCAGGCGCCCCGAATTGTACTATTTAAATGATGATTTCAAATGGTGAATTTTGGAACAGCTGGGGGGCTCCATTGGTGAAGGGACTGCCTTCAGCTCAGTTCGGGATCCCGGGGTCCTGGGATGGGCTCCTTGCTCAGCGGGGAGCCTGCTTCTCCCTCTGCCTGCCCCTCCCCCTGCTCATTCAGGCACGTGCTTTCCGTCTCTCTGACAAATAAAATCTTTAAAAATAAAATAAAATGGTGAATTTTATGGTACGTAAACTATATTAAATGATAGCTTAAAAACAGATATATATATACAAATCAGTGGTGAAAAGAAAACCTCCCACACGGCCTCACACACAGAAGGCAGGCAATAAATGCTCACGAACATCATTACAATGGGCTGGATGAACAGAGTGGAGCCAGTTTTTAATTCAACCAACATCTATTAAGCACCTGCTGTGAGCTGGGTGCTGGGGACACAAATCCATGCCCTCAGGGAGCTGGCTTGCTTTCTCTCTCTCTCTTTTTAAGATTTTACTTATTCATTTATTTGACAGAGAGAGACACAGTGAGAGAGGGAACACAAGCAGGGGGAGCAGGAGAGGGAGAAGCAGGCTTCCCGCGGAGCAGGGAGCCCAATCTGGGGCTCGATCCCAGGACCCTGAGATCATGACCCAAGCCGAAGGCAGCCGTTTAATGACTGAGACACCCAGGCGCCCAGGGACTGGCTTTCTTAGTGGAGACACACAGATAAGAAACACAAATGATTAAAAATACAGTCTACCCTTGGGATTAGGGAAGGGTTCTCTGAGGAAGCAAGCAAGGCCCAAGTATATCCACCGGAAGAGCATTCTAGTAGCAGAGAGAGCCAGTGCAAAGGTCCTGGGGCAGGACTGGACCTGGAGTGTTGGAGAAAGCGTGAGAGGGCCCCTGTGGGTGGAGCACAGTGAGCAAGGGGGAGAGAAGTAGGAGGGGAGGGCAGGGAGGGGCCCAGGCAGGTCCTGTAGGGTCTTGGGAGCCTCAGGGAGGGTTTGGCTTTCACCCAAGGAGGTGGGAGCCCTGGAGCTCTGTGGACACAGAAGGGTGGGACCGGACTCAGAGGCCCGCAGGCGCCCTCTGGTGGCTGCTGCTGCAGGGAGGATGGACACCGTGGTGGCGGAGAGTGGGATCAGGACAGAGGCGACTCCGCTGCTGGTACAGGCTGGTGAGGATGAGGCTGGACCAGGACGAGACCTGGGAATGACAGGAAGTGGGCTGGTCAGTAATGGCCCGGATTCTGCACCCACAATTTCTGGGCCCACATCTCAGCTCCGCACCCACAATTTCTGGGCCCACATCTCAGCTCCATGACCTTGAGCCATGACTTTGAGGCCTCAATCTCTCTCCATTTCCTTTTTGGTAAAACAGATAGAGCAGTTACCTATCTCAGGAGATTTAATTTATGCAAAATGCTTAAAACAAGGCCTGGATTCACAGTAAACGGGCTGCAAGTGTTGTTTCTGTTCCAGTAATAATAGTGATAGTGATTGTGACCACTCATTATGCCCGTGGTTCAGCTGTCAGCCCAGGATCCGTTTCACACTGACCCCTCCTCCCTCAATACGCCTCCTGGGGAACCTTCGAGGACCACTCCCAGGCAGATTCCTGGGGGAAACTTCGAGGACCACTCCCAGGCAGATTCCTGGAGGACAAGACCGGACCTTTGTCCTTTTTGTGTCCCCAGCTCTCAACTCTGGGCCAGTATCAGGAAGGAGGCATGGCAGGAAGGGGTGCGTCCCCTGACTCTTGCAAACAGAGCCTTGCCTGCCCCTACCGGACCCCACCTGGGTCCCTTTCTATCCTGGATCTTTCCACGCAAACTTCCTCCCTAGTTCAGAGGCTGCTCAGAGGGACTAGCAAACTCCTATTCATCCTTCAAAACCTCAGCTCAAATGCTTGGCAGAAACTTCATCCCCTTCCCACAGACTCCCTAAACCCCAGACCCTCCCTCCACCTCAGTCCTGCATGACCAAGCTCCCGAGAATGTTAGCAGCCTAGCATCCCCCAGAAACTCCCCTTCTAGCCTCTTTCCTCTCAGTTAGACTGAACTTGCTGCAGTCCCCACAAACTCTCCGTGCGGGCTCATACTTTGAGCATTTGCATATGCTATTCCGTCTGCCAGGAACATCCCCTTCACCCTCCCTGCTTTGTCAACATCCAACAGCTCCTTTTCCACATCTTCCCCTCCAGACAGGCTTTCCTCCCTACCCCTGCACACAGAACCCAGTCTTCCGCTCCTGAGGATCCCAGCCCCAAGTCCCACCCTCTGCTCCAGCCCCCACCCTGCAGAGCTGGGAGCATCTGTGACTGACTAGAGTTTCTCAATAGCTAGAAGTGGCGAACTTCTATTTACCCTTCAAAACCCCAATTTGAATGTACCCACCTCTGCATCATCTTTGCCAGTCTCCTTCTGACAACGGTTTCATTCTTTCCGTGGAGTCTCTCCAGCCTCACGGGTCCCATGTCGGGCTCCATGCTGGCGTGAAGTCTGCTTGGGATTCTCTGCCTCTCCCTGCCTCCTGCTTACTCTCTCTCAAATAAATAAATAAATAAATCTTAAAAAAAAAAGGACATGATTAATTTAATCCAAGATCCTTTTGTAGGAGGGCGGTATTTAGAGCCCAACTTCTGAGTACTAAGGGTGCTCATTGCTCCTGGGGTATCTCTCCCGTGGCCTTCTCAGTGAACGGAGCTGGAGAACACATGATTGGAAATAAATGTATACAGAGCTGGTCCTCATTATTCATATATTCTACGCTTGCAAATTTGCCTACTCACTACCTTTTATTTGCAGCCCTAAAATCACTACTCAAGGCACTTCTCAGCTGCCTGCGGGTGTGCACAGGGAGCCAAAGAGCAGCAGCTGCCCCCATGCATATTCCCACCTAGGGTGGACAGAGGTGACACTCTGCCTTCTTGCTTTTTCTTTTTCCTTTTTTTTAATTTTATGTATTTATTTGTCAGAGAGAGAGAGAGAGAGAGCACAAGCAGGGAGGAGCAGCAGGCAGAGGGAGAAGCAGACTCCCCGCCAAGCAGGGAGCGGGATGCCAGACTCTGTCCCAGGACCCCAGGATCATGACCTGAGCTCAAGGCAGGCGCTTCACCCGCGGAGCCCCCCAGGCATCCCTGCCTCTTGTTTTTCCAGCTCAGACTGTAAACCAGCCTCCTTTTCATGGTGCTGAGTGCCCCACTGTTCGCATTTTTGCGCTTTTTGTGGGTGATTTTGCTCCCATGCTAGCTCCCATGTCCCTAAGCTCCAGAAGCCTGTGACTTGTCTTACAGAGAAAGTGCCGCCCTAGGACAAGCTCCATTTGTGGGGAGCGACCGCGTTGTGGGACGCGGGTCCGGGGTTATGAACGCACAACCCACATTAGATAGGGACTCTTTAAAGAGACGCGCACATGACCCAAGGTTCCATATCGATGGGTTGACAGAAGTGTTGGGGCCAGGGTCTCATCAGAAGCTCACCCCAAACCTCCTTCTGGAGCGCTTCTTCCACACTCACTAATTCCGTGTGGGCAGCGACAGGACTTGGCCGTGAATCACAAGCATGGACCCTGCTTACATCTTGTCTCGCTATAGGATGACCCAAAACAATTGCTAAACACCCACCAACCTCCCACCGCCCCGTGCATTAGAATCAACACTGCGCTTCCGGGATAACCATCGCTCATCCCAGAGCACATTCATCTGGCCCTGCCCGGTTCTCCAGGGAGGGAAACTGAGGCACGGAGGGGGGACCTGGGTCTGGCCCCAGCATCCGTCCCCAGCCAGCTGGCCGGCCTGGGAGCTCCCCGGGGTGTGACTGCAAAGGCGTTAGGTGCTGGGCTTCCTTAGGACTCCTTATCTGTGACCCCAGTACAAGTCACCAAGGTTCACACGGGGGCAGGGCGGCGCGCAGATAAGGACAGACCCTTGCGCCCTGCCTCGGCAGGCAGGTGCGGCAGGCTGGTGCCAGGAGCATCCCTGGAGCTCTCCCGCCGGCCTCCTTCCCCGCATCTCGTCCTGCGGACCGCCTCGGGCAGCGGCCGGTCTTCCCTTCTTGCCCGTGAGGGGCTCCCGCGGGGTGGGCGCACGGATGGGTGCAGTGCAGCCTCGGGAGGACCGCGGGACTGAGCCCGGAAAATCCACTGGACGCCCAGTTACAGGGCGACTCCAGATAAGCAGTGAATAACGCGTTCGAGTAAGAACATCCCTTGCTCATTTAACCGGGTCCCCCGTAGTCCATCTGGCAGCCAGAAGCCCAGGCAAAGTCCTTGCTCCGCCCGCACCCCACTCCAGCCGCGCCCCTGCCGCGCCCCAGCCCCAGCCCCTCCCTTGAACCCGCCGGAGTCCTACCCGCTCTTCTCCCCTACCCAAGTGGGTTTGGGCTTCTTCTTTGTGATAGTTTTTCTTAATACTGTTAAGTTGTAGTAAAATATACATAACATAAAACTTACCACTTTAGGGGCTCCTGGGGGGCTCCGTCGTGAGGCATCTGCCTTGGGCTCTGGTCATGATCCCAGAATCCTGGGATCGAGCCCCACATAGGGCTCCTTGCTCCGCGGGGAGCCTGCTTCTCCCTCTCTCTCTGCCCCGGCTTGGGTTCCCGCTCTCGCTGTCTCTCTCTCTGACAAATAAATAAAATAAAATCTTAAAAAAAAAAAAAAAGCAAAACCCAAAACTTACCACTTTAACCATCTCTAAGCGGACAGCTCAGTGGCGGGAAGCTCCCTCACACCGTCCTGCCGTCACCCCTGCCCTCCGTCTCCAGAACTTTCCATCCCCGCACACGGAGACTCCGTCCCCACAAAGCATAGACTCCCCACCCCTGCCCCAGCCCCGGCTCCCACCCTCTCCTGTCCGTGTGGACGAGACTCCTCGGGTGCCCTCCCGGGAGTGGGGTCCTGCGGGATGAGACCTTCTGGGTCTGGCTCCTCTCGCTGAGCCCCGTGTCCTCGGGGTCCCTTCGTGTGATGGCAGGGGTCAGGGTCCCTTCCTTTCTGAGGCTGGACCTGCGTGGGATGGACCACACCGTGTGTGTCCATCTACCTGTCGATGGAAACATGGTTTGCTTCCGCCTCTCGGCTATTGTGAGTCATGCTGCTGTGAACACAGGTGCGCAAATATGTCTTCACGTCCCCGCTTTCTTGTGGGTAGATACTGGACCGGAGCTGCTGGGTCAGACCGTCACTCTGTTTATTCTTTCGAGAGACCGACCACCAGACAGTTTTCCCCAGCGCTGCGTGGTTTCCCATCCCCAGGACTCTGGGTCCTCACCAACCCTTCATCCTTTCTGTTTATTATTATTATTATTATTATTATTTCTCTAGCTGTCCTAGTGGGTACGAGGTGGGATCACTACATGATGACTCATGGTAGCGAACATCTTCTCGCGTGCTTCTCGGACGTCAGTAATCCCTCTGGAGGAAAGTTCCTCACATGCATTTTAACCGGCTTAGCCTGACTTGCTCTCGAACCTCACGAATGGCTCACTCGGCAGTCAGCGTGCCTTCGCGTCATGCGTGCAAGCATGCCCACGCGGTCACCCCACCGCGCCGGCCTCTCCTGCAGGCGGAGAGCTTCCGGCCTGGGCTCCCCATTCGGGTCCCAGCCTGTACGCCGAGCCATCATTTTTTTCCATCTGCTGGTCAAGGGATCTATGTAGTGAGCGAGACCCACCATTTCTCTTTGAAATGACAGAGACGAGAAATCACCCCAGGGCGTCGAGCATCACGAGGGCAAGCGGCGTCTCATGTAACTTTTCCTGGGGTGACCCATGCGCTGAAATGGACGCCCCGAGTAAGTGCCCATAGGCGTATATATATGTGTGTGTGCACATTTTTAAAAGATTGTATTTATTTATTTATTTGAGAGAGCGAGTGAGAGACAGCATGAGAGGGGAGAAGGTCAGACAGAGAAGCAGACTCCCCATGGAGCTGGGGCCCGATGCGGGACTCGATCCGGGGACTCCAGGATCATGGCCAGAGCCGAAGGCAGCCGCTTAACCAACGGAGCCACCCAGGTGCCCCTGTGTGAGCACATTTTTAACTGAGTGGAGAGGACCTGGCCGAGAACATCTTGGAGGCTCCCCGCCCCCCAGCTTCTTCTTGCAGAACTTAATCTTCGCGCGTGTGATGGGCTGATTCATTAAAATGGTGATTCTCTGCAGAGACAGTCAGCGATGTTGGTGACCTTCTGACCTCCTGATTCTGCCCGCTGGGGACTCTGGGGCCACTGTGTCCAGGAACATCCACGGTCATCACGACTGGGGTGCTCCTGGCACCTGGTGGGTGGGGGATGATGCTCGGCCCTCCCCAGGGCCCCCCCAGGGGGATGTCCGGCCCCAGGGTCCAAGTGCAGAGGGGAGGACCGTGGACCAGACTGCCTGCGGCATGGGGCCCCCACCAGGCTTGCGCAAGCGGGGGAGGCACCGGTCCCTGTGCCATGCTGCCCCCGTGTGGACAGTCGTGCACACGCCGCCTGCGCTGCCTGATCTGGGGAGGGTCTCTCCACCCCACTGCCCCTACCTTTCTCCCTGGATGGAAATAATCTAGCTCCAGGCTGTCTGTCCCACATGCTGGGCTCTCGTGTCCGCCAAGCCCTTGCGATGTGGCCAGGGCAACGGAGAAACTGAGTTTTTAATTTTTTTTTTTAAGATTTTATTTATTTGAAACAGAGAGACGGAGAGCAGGAGCGGGGGGAGGAGCAAGAGAGAGAAGCAGACACTCCGCTGAGCAGGGAGCTGGACATGGGGCTCGATCCCAGGCCCCTGGGATCATGACCTGAGCGGCAGGCAGATGCTTAATGACTGAGCCCCGCAGGCGCCCCTGAGACCTTAATTTCTTGTCATTGCTGTTCATGGACTTTTAAGGGCTAACAGCGGGGGGTGCCCCCATGGGGACCCAAACAGACAGAAAGCGGACGTTCGCCCCTGGGCAGCAGGGGTCTACGTGTGTGCGGCTGTGGCGTCCCGGGGTGGCAGACACGCGTGCATTTGGACCCAGGTGTTGGGATTCTTGTATATTTTGCACGCACTGGAGCCAGACCCTGTTCTGAGCACTGAACTCCCATCGCCTCAAGTCTCGACTCAGATAAGCCCTGACAACACGCCCATTTTATAGAAGGAGAAACTGAGGGTCAGAGAGGCCAGCAGCCCCAGTGCTCATGCCTCGGGGCTAACCCCAGCTAAGGGACTCTCAGACTCATTTCGCTCCATTCCACGACTTTCTGGAGCTACGGGGATGACTCCCACTTTGCAGAGGGGAGACTGGGGCCCGCTCGCTCGGCAGGCAGAAGGCCCCCGTGACGGACGCCGGCGGCGTGGTCGGAAGAACGGGCGACTCCTGATCTCGGGGTTGTGGGTTGGACCCCCATGTTAAGGGTAGAAGTGACTTAAAAAAAATTTTTTTAAAGATTTTATTTATTTATTTGACAGACAGGGATCACAAGCAGGCAGAGAGGCAGGCAGAGGGAGAGGAGGAAGCAGGCTCCCCGTTGAGCAGAGAGCCCGAGGCAGGGCTCAATCCCGGGATCCTGGGATCATGACCTGAGCTGAAGGCAGAGGCTTAACCCACTGAGCGACCCAGGCGCCCCTAAAATATTTTTTTTTAAAAAAGAAAAGAAAGAAAAAACAGTGCCAGAGGGAGGATTTCCCACGAGTCTATTAACCATGGCGCTACCTGCCTCCCTGGAGTGGTCTGCAGGGTCCTGGGGAAGGTCACGGGGTGGTTATACTCATGGGACGGAGAACGGGGCTGCCTGGAGTTGGAACCTCGCCTCTGGCAATTCCTAGCTGTGTGACCTTATGGAGGCATCTTGCCCTCTCTGAGCCGCTGGGCCTCCTCAACGGTAACCACGCGTTCCTGGGGCTATTCTGGAGATTAAATCAGATCACTCTTGTCTTAGTTTGCCGGCCAGCATACCCCAGGCTGGGTGATTTCAACAACCAACATCTGTTTCCTCTTGGCTCTGGAGGTCAAGGAGCCGGAGGGCCGTTGCCTTTTCTCTGTGTGCTCACAGGGAGGGGTCCCTCATCCCCTTCCCAGGGCACTAATCGCCACGGGTCCCCAACCTCATGCCCTCGTCTGACCCTCGGCACCTCTCAAAGGCCCGACCTCCAAGTACCAGCCCCCTGGGGGCAGGGCTTCCACACAAGCCCCTGGTGGGGGACGCAATTCGTGACGCAGCGCGTGGACGGCTGACCACTTGCCGTAGGCGTCACGGGCTGGCCGGACTAGGACGGTGACTGAGGTTCCCGTCCTGGCTCTTCCACTCACCGGTCGTGTGCTCTGCGGCTGTGGCTCAAATCCTCTGGGCCTCTGGGTCTCGGTTTCCTCAGCTGTAGAATGGGAGAGAAGACTGTGCCCACCTCGAGCGCTTGGAACGACGCTGTGGGCACTTACATGGGCACTTACCATGGAGGGGGTGTTTATGGGACTGGGGCGGGTGGGGGGCACCTGGGCACCGGGGAGCCAGGACTGGGGCACTGGGTCCTGCGGGAGAAGCAGTAGCTTCTCCTCCACTACACAGTGGAGAAAGACGCCCAGAAAGGGACAGACCCTATCCAGAGCCACACAGCCCACCAGTCAC
This sequence comes from Meles meles, assembly GCF_922984935.1. NCBI lineage: Eukaryota > Metazoa > Chordata > Mammalia > Carnivora > Mustelidae > Meles > Meles meles. The sequence continues at coordinate 2,161,721 of NC_060085.1, read as the reverse complement.
AAAGCTGCAGTTGGCCCTTGCCCGTGGTATCTTTGGGGAGACAGCAAGCCCCTTTGGAGGGCAGGGCAGGTGGGCAGCCACGTCTCCTGCTCCCCGCAGTCCCCACAGGTCCCCACAGGTCCCCAGAGACCAGGCCCCTGGCAGCAGCCTCCTAATCGCTGTGCCTAATTACCCCACAGCCCCGGGGAAATGCTGGGAACAGCTTTTAAAGGCCCTTAAGCACCCCAAGAGCAGCTCCCGGCCCTGCCAACGCCTGGCTCCTGAGGGTGCCCCCAGAAGCTCCAGGGAAATGGGGAGGCACAAAAACAAGGCCCAGTCATTGTCAAGGGCAGCCGGGCTGGTGGCGGCTGGCCTAGAGGCTTGGGTGTCCCCCCACCGCCCCCAAGCAGGTGGGGCGGCCCCCGGCTGGGCCACACTCTCCATGAGCCTCTACTGCGCTCACGTGCAAAACGGGCTACTGGTGAGCGAATGAACACACGGAGCAGAAGTTGAGAGCGGCTCCCGGCACGTAGGAGACCCAGGCCCCCTTACCGTTAGGACTGTTGTCTGTCCGTCCCTGCCTGCCACCCTGCCTCTTGCCAGCCCCGTCAGGGCCTCCCAGCACCACGCCGAATCTCCATGACCCCGGCCGCTTCCCTGTACCCTGTGCCCCCCGCCCCCCAGCAACCAGCCCCCTGTGCTCTCTGGGCGCTCTCCTACCGGCCCAGCAGGTCCACTAGGCAGTGCCCGGGGCTCATGAGAATTTAGGGGCCTGTGAAACGTTTTCATCTCCTCCAGAATCGGGGGCGACAAGGAATACAGCAATCAGGAGTAGATCATCCCACATCCGCCCTGGGTGCTTCCGTGCACACACCAACGCTGTCCTGAGACACCATCTTTAATGTACTTTGTGGGGGAAGGGACCCCGGACGTGCTGATGGCTCCGTTGCCTGCGTCCTGCTCTCCTGGAAGCAGCCAGAGGGAGGTTTCGGAAGCCAACGGGACCATGTTGCCCTCTCATGACACCCTAAAACCTTCTGTGGCCCCCCCTGCAGCCTCCAAATGAACGCAGTGTCCAAGCTCCTGAGTGGCCTGTCCCCTCCTCTCCCCCAACCCCAACTCCTCCTCTCTCTGCCCCCCCCCCCCGCCCACTCCCCTCCAGCCCCTCCTGCTGCCCCTGGGCCTTGGCACCAGCCGTCTCTTTCAACCTATCACTGCTCACCTAGGTAACCGCCACATCCTTCGTTTTGGGGGAAGCACTCCCCACCAGCCTCCAGCCCACAGCCAAGGTCAGTTCCATTGTTATGAACTCTCCTGGAAAGAAGCCCCCCCCCACCAGGGCCTCCTTCACTCAGTTTGCCATTTGGCTCTCACTAGAGCAGCAAGGACCCCCCACCCCTGTGCCGCTGACACCTGGCAGGATCCCTCTCTGAGGGCACACCAGGCTGCAGGGGGGCCGAACAGCGTCTCGGGCCCCACCCGTCTTCGTGCCAGGAGCCCTGACCAGGGTGACAACCACAGAGGTCCCCAGATCTTGCCAAACCTGTCCAGCAGGCAGAACCCCCCTGGGGACTGAGTTTTCCACCTTCCTCATCGGCCACAGGCACCTTGATCATGGACTCTCCAGGCTCCGAATGGTGAGAAATCAGTTCACAGTTGACGAGCAGGCCGGCCGCGGCACTCGGTTACGGCGGGGGGCCCCAGGCTGACCAAGACTCAGGTCGCTTTGCTGCAAGGCCTCATCCTGAGGAAGACGACATTCTGTCGAGCAAGATTTACTGAGCACCTACTGTGTGACGGGCTCTGTGCGGGGAATGAAAAAGCTTCAGTCCCCACCTTGGGGAGCTGACCTTCCAGAGGAGACAGTAAACACATAGAGGAAAATGTCAAGACAGAGCTGTTCCTATCAAGAAAAATAGAGACGGGGCCCCTGGGTGGCTCAGTGGGTTAAAGCCTCTGCCTTCGGCTCAGGTCATGATCCTGGCGTCCTGGGATCGAGCCCCGCATCGGGCTCTCTGCTCAGTGGGGAGCCTGCTTCCTTCTCTCTCTCTGCCTGCCTCTCTGCCTACTTGTGATCTCTGTCAAATAAATAAATAAATAAATCTTTTAAAAAAAAAGAAAGAAAGAAAAATAGAGACAGGGGACTGAATGCAAGTCGGGCTATTTTAGGGAGGCTCACGGTAGCCTGCGTGAGGAGGTGTGGGTGTGCCGGGTGATCTCAAGAGGAAGAGCCTCCCAGGCAGCAGGAACAGCTGGTGCAAAGGCCCTGGGGCAGGACTGTAGCTAGTGGGTTGGAGGAACAGCGAAGGGGTCCGAGTGGCTGGAGCAGAGTGAGCGAGGCAGAGAGAGGCAGGAGGGGAAGGCAGGGAGGGGACGGGCCATGTGCTGAGGGGCCTTGGGGACCACGGGGAGAACTTCGGGTCTCACTGCGGATTCATCAGGGGCTCTCTTTGGCAGCACACACACGAACACCGGAATGCTACAGGGAAGGTCAGCAGGCCGCTACACAGGAACGGCACGCAGATGCATGAAATGTTCCACATTTTAAAAAATTTAAGTCAAAAAAAATTTAAGCCAAAATTACAGGTTTCTTTATTTTTCACTAAATGGCCCAACGTGATACATGCTATAATGAAATGGACAGAATAAATATTCATTTAGTTTTCCCTCTTTGAGAATCCCACAGCAAAATCAGTTATTTGGTCAGAAGGAAAGAAAGTAATGAAACCTATGAGGGGATCCAGGGAGGAACACCACCTCGTCTCTGGGTTCCAAACTCTCCCTCTGAGCCTTGTCCCCCTGCCAGAGAAGGGGTGAGACTACGGAAAGGAGGGAAGGAGTCATCGTGGGGCTGTGCAGTGGGACTGCAGCGATCACTGGGAACTCGCTGTTCCTAAGACAGACTGCTGAGGGACAGACAGACGGCCAGTGGGTAATAGATGATACGGTATGTGGCCGGTGGCCGGAGAGATGGTCCATAACCACGTGACGGATAACAGATAAAATCAAAAGATGATTGACAGGTGGACAGGTACGTCATAGATGGAGGTGAGTGGGGGGTGTGTGGACCCGTGAACTCCCCTCTGCTCCCTGGAGAAGTCCTGGAACAGCAAATCCCCCAAGTCTGAGCTCACGCAGCTCCCCGTTCTTGGTTCTCGGTCTCCAAACACCGTTCTCCGATGAAGGGAAGCAGACTCGTGCAGAGAGGGCTCAGACCAGGAGCAGGGCGGAAGCGACAAGCTGGGCTCAGAGAGTGGAGCACAGATCCAATGACCCAGCGGGGACAGAGTCGGGGACAACTTGATTCTGAGTGTATTTGTGAAGCTGGACCCACTGGGGTCCAGTGGGGTCGCTCCTGGATCTTAGCAGTTTACCTGCTTTTGGTACTGAATTAACATTAAAGGGGCGCCTGGGTGGCTTAGTCAGTGAAGCCTCTGCCTACGGCTCAGGACATGATCCAGGGTCCTGGGATCGAGCCCCTCATCGGGCTCTCTGCTCAGCGGGGAGCCTGCTTCCTCCTCTCCCTCTGCTGCTCCCCACTCTCTCTCTGCCAAATAACTAAATAAATAAAATCTTTTAAAAAATAAATAAAGTGTTGAAATTGTGTTCGTCATGGACATTTCTTCATTAACTTTGATTTGTTCAGATATTGCCGGACGCAAGTCAAAACTGCAATGAGATACCACTCTATACCCACTAAAATGGTTATTGTATTTTTTTTTAAGAGGACAACAGGGGCACCTCAGTGGGTTAAGAGACTCTGCCTTCGGCTCAGGTCTCCCACTCCCCCTGCTTGTGGTTTCTCTCTTTCACAAATAAATAAATAAAATATTTATTTTATTTTATATATGTTATTTTTATATTAATATAGATATACACTAATATATGTTAAATATATATTTTTTAAATATTTATATATATATATTTTTTTAAATAAAAATAAAACATGGGGCACCTGGGTGGCTCCCTTGGTTAAGCGACTGCCTTCCGCTCAGGTCATGATTTCAGGGTCCTGGGATCCAGCCCAGCATCATCGGGCTCCCTGCTCAGCGGGGAGCCTGCTTCTCCCTCTCTCTCTGCTGCTCCCCCTGCTTGTGCTCTCTTACTCTCTCTGTCAAATAAATAAATAAACCATTTTTAAAAAATAAAAATAATAAAAATAAAGAGGACAACAGCAAGTGTTGGCAAAGATGTGGAGAAATCGCACCCTGCCTGCCAGGCTGGGGGGCAGGGTAGGGCCGGAGACGGGCCACCCTGCGGGAACAGGTGAGCCGGTCCTCACTATTGAAAGCAGAATTACCATGGCGACCCAGCAATCCCACTTCTGCATGTATAGCTGAGAGAAATGGAATGATTCATCCCCAGAAAGACAGAAACAAACAGCCACAGGATTCACAGGCCCTCAAAGTGGGAATGGCCCCAGTGTGCGTCAGCAGGGGGACGCACAAGCAGGCCTGTGCACCCCCGTGCAGGAGGTCTCTCCGCCGGGAGCAGAGGGAGTGGGAGACGCTCGGGGGGTGGGGGGGGGGAGGCAGACTCAGGAGGCCACACCGGGTGTGAGTCCACGCATGTGACACGTCCAGACCAGGCTCCTCCCCGGACGGGAAGGGGGCTTATGGGGGCTGGGGGGGGATGGCTGATGGGGATGGCGCTTCTTTTTGGGGTGACGGAATGTTCTGGAACTAGGTAGAGATGATCATTGCACAACATGGTGAATGGATTAAATGTCTCTAATGGTGAATTTTATGGATATTTTACCACAATTAAGAAAAATAGATTGGGGGCGCCTGGGTGGCTCAGTGGGTTAAAGCCTCGGCCTTCGGCTCAGGTCATGATCCCAGGATCCTGGGATCGAGCCCCGCATGGGGCTCTCTGCTCAGCGGGGAGCCTGCTTCCTCCTCTCTCTCTGCCTGCCTCTCTGCCTACTTGTGACCTCTGTCTGTCAAACAAATAAATAAAATCTTAAAAAAAAAAAAAGAAAGAAAGAAAAATAGATTGCCCTAAAATAGTGTGTCTCATGGATGGAGATTTTTGGTGGCCCCTTAAACTTTATGCCTGAAGGAAGTTCCTCACCAGGAAGGGCACTTACCCTGGTCCCAGCCCTGCCAGAATTAAGTAGGGAAGTCACAATGAGGCCTCATGGAAGGAACTGGCCAAAACCCATTTGGGAATGCCTATTGGAACAAAGGAAGTAGCCCACGCAAAGGCCCTGGGGCAGGACCAGGCCTGGCCTGTTGGAGGCACAGCAAGGAGGCCCGGCTAGAGCAGAGTGAGGGAGGGAGACAGAAGAGGAGAGGAAGACAGGGAGAGGATGGCCCAGTTTCAGCAGGGACCTGGGGGCTTCGGGGAGAATTTGGGCTTTTATCCCAGGGAGGTCGGAGTCCTGGAGGGCTGCGGGCAGAGGACAGACAGGACTGGAGTCAAGTTTTTAAAGCCTGTTAGCTCTGCAGGGGGAGGGATTTTCTTCCTCCCTAGTCAGGCCCTGAACCTCCACTTAGAAGCCTACTTGGTACACAGAAGGTGCAGCTTCTTAGGGAGGGAGGGAAGGAGGAAGAGCTCCGTCTGGGCGTGGGTAGGGAGGGTGAAGCACAGGGCAGGCAACTCAGGCTGCCCCAGCCACCAAGCCAGGCTGTGGCAGGCCAGAGGCTCAAACCCAGAGCCGGACAGCTGAGGCCCCTGCCCCACCAAGCCGACCAGAGGGAGGTCCCCAGCGCAGCCGCCGGTGGCCACCTGTTTCCTCCCCAGCCCGTGATTAATGGCGCTGCAGTCCATCCATCACGCACCAGCCAGTGCCTGGCTCTGCCCCGGAGCCTGTGGGGCCCAGCGCTCATTTGTAAGCAGGCTGCAAGCCTGCTCTCAGACGGGTGGATCCAGGAGACAGATCCCCGCCCCGCCTGGCTCCCAGATATGGCCCTGGAAGCAGGATGCAGGCCCAGAGTCGGGGGTGGCGGGAGCCGAGGGGCGGCCCGACACAGTACGGTCCTCGGAAGCCCCAAACCCCCCATATTAATTATCTAGTCAAGACTGTTCCGTCCTGGGCCACGGCACTCTCCCTGCCTTGCCTTCACCCACCGCGCCTCCCCGCAGTGGCCCAGCCGGGCCTAGTCCCTCTCCTGAACCCTAGCGTGGGCGCCCCGCCCCATCTCCCAGACTCCTGCCTTGCCTTCCTGCATTCTGGCAACCAGCAGCGCCTTTTGCCTGGCAGACCCTCGGTGCTGCTCTAAGCCAGGGCTTCTCAGCTGGGGGTGAGTCGGCCCCCAGGGACACTCAGCGACGTCTGCACACGCTTCTGCTTGTCAAGACTGGGCTCCGTGCCAGGAGCAGGGCGGCGGGGGGTGGGTGCTGGGGATGCGGCTCAACACCCCAAGTGCCCAGGATGGGCCCTCGCAGAGAACGAGCCGGGCCAGAATGCCAGACACGCAGAGGCTGGCTCAGACACTCTGCTCTAAAACCTTCCATGGCTCCCTAGTGCCCTCCACGCAAAAAGCCAACGTCACAGTCCAGAATGCAGGGTTCTGCTTCCTCAAGCCTCCTGGCCCTCTCCGACATACCCCACTATGCCCCGGCTTCATGCCCTACCTGGAGGAGTGTGTCACCCAGGGTTAAAGACCCAAGGACCCGACTTTTTTTTTTTTTTAAAGATTTTTTTCTTTATTTGGCATAGAGAGAGTATAAGCAGGAGGAGCAGCAGAGGCAGAGGGAGAAGCAGACCTTCCCCCCCACCCCGCCACCGCCTCCGCCTCCGCCTCCAAGCAGGGAGTCCCACCGATGGGGGACTCGATCCCAGGGTCCTGGGATTGTGACCTGAGCCGAAGGCAGCCGCCCAACTGACTGAGCCACCCAGGCGGGCGGACCTGACTTTTACGTCCTGGCCCTGTCACCTTCCAGCTGCGTGACTCTGGCCAGGTCTTTACCGTGTGGTGACTTCCTTTCCCCATCTTCCCAACGGTCCGAATACCTAAGGTTAAAATCCTTAAAGCAGAGCCTGGGACGTAGTAAAGTCAAGTGAGGTTGATTGGTTGATTCCTACTCATGGTCTGGGACACAATCCTGGGCATTGTCTGCCTGCAGAAAGGCCCAGGCCTGACCCCACATTAGGCGGGTCGGGGTGGGGGGGGGCGGGCGGTCTCTTGTGTTCGGCTCGGGCCACTGCCAGCCAACCTGGGGTCTGCGAAAATGGGAGTGTTTGGTCCCCAAATGGCTAAATACTACATCAGCTCAGACACGGGCTGGAAAAGGGTGTCCCAGGAGAAAGGGTACGTGGCATGGGGCTCATGCTGTCCCACAGGACCTGAACTCTGTTTAATGCTCTTGTCAACATCTCGAAATTCCTCAATCCCTAATAACTTTCCAACAGGAGACCCTGCATTTTCATTTTGCCTTGCCCCCAAATTTGATAGCCCATCTGCTTCAGGGACTCTGGTACAATTTGTGGGGCCTGCGTGTTCCAGAACCCAACAGGAATACTGAAGAACTTTCCAAAAAAGGTTTTCTTTTTTTTTTTCTTAGGGCATCGGGACGAGGGGGTACCACGTTTTCCTTATCTCTGGCCCCATACTTAACGCACTGATATTCTGCTCATAGTGATTTTTTATTTTTTGTTGGAATTTTTATTTTAAAAAACACGGAAGTACCATGTATCTGAAAGGGTTTTGTTTTGGGGGGGGCGGGGGGATAGGAGGAACCTTAAATTTTGCTTATTCATCTCATTCCTGTGCGGCCTTTCGTCTGCCCAGGAAAGGTGTCTGGGGTCATGACTGTCCGTTTCACAGTTCGGGAAAACCCAAGGCCCAAAGAAGTCATACACACGGGGAGAGGCCCGCGGCGGAACTGATAATGATGGCTACGGTGGTGGTAATTAAGAGATTGCCTTTAGTATTTGCCGGGTTAACTGCACATTCCTTCACCAGCTTCTTTGGGGCCTGTTCTCCACATGGCAGCAAGACAGAGCCTATCAAAATCCCGGTTGGGCCGGCCCCGTCCAGGGCTTTCACTTCCCTGCCTCTCTTGGAGTAAAAGCCCAAGTCTCCCCCCACTCCCCAAAGGCCTACATCATTGCTCATGCCCCTGGCACCAGCCACAGAATTCGCCGGGCCCCAATGGAGAACCAAATCGCCAGACCCCTTGTTCAAAAACTAAGGAATTTCCAGACCACAAGAGCAGGTCATGAACCCAAGCACAGGCCCTTCTGAGTGCGGGCCCCCTGGGCCAAGGCATGAAGCTGCTGGCCCTGGCTCCCCAAGCTGCCTCAGGGCCCTTGCACTTGCTACCCTGGCTCCTTGACTAAGCCTCCCCTGCCCCCACCCCTGGCGGGGCTCTCTCTCACCTTCAGGTCCAGGAGGCCTCTTGGCCTCTTGACCTCCGAGCTGCTTCATTTGCCCCAGAGTCCTTAGTTACCACCCGCTGACCTGCGGGGTTTTGGCCTGAGCATTTGTGTGTCTCTTGTCACCTCGGGCGGGGGGGGGGGGGGGGGGGGGGGGGGGGGGGGGGCGGAGGGCTGGGACTTTATACCCCCCAACCCCATGTCTTGCAGCAGGGCCCGGCACACAGTAGGCGCTCATGCTTGTCGAAGGGCCGGCGCCCACGAGGTCGGCGGGGTTAGCGGCCTCTCTACAGGAGAGGAAACCGAGGCTCGGAGAGGAAATAGCCAGCGAGCCAAGGTTACAGAGCATGTCCCTGGCACGCGTCCAGGTCGCGCCATGACTGAGTCGGTGGTTTCGATGGGGGCGGCCGGGCCCTTTCTCTGCCGGATGGGGAAACCGAGGCCCGGCTGCGGCCCGGGCCCACCCCGCCGGGAGGGGCCGCGGCCCCGGGGCGGGGCGCGCCGTGCCCAAGGTCACCGCGGGGGCCGGCGGGGGAGGCGGGCTGGGTGGGGATCCGCAGGCCTCCCCGGGCGCGCGCCCCCCTCGGCGGCGCGCACGGGGCCCGGGAAGCAGCGGCGGCGGCGGCGGCGGCGGCGGCGGCGGCGGCAGCAGGTGGAGCCGGAGCCTCCGCGCAGCCGAGGCCGCGGCCACTGCCGGCGTCGCCGCCATTAGACAATAGGAGCGGCGGCCGGGCGTGCGGGGAGGCGGGCGGCGGGGAGGGGCGGGGAGGGGCGCCGGGCGCGCAGGAAGCGGGGCCCGGGGCGCGCCGGGGCCGGGCGCGCGGGGAGGGGGCGCAGGAAGCGGGCGAGGCCGGGCGCGGGAGGCTGCGGCGGCGGCCCCGGGAGCTGCCGATCGGCGCCGGGACAAAGGCGCGGCCGCCCGGCGCCCCGAGCCTCCCGAGCCGGGGCGCACAGCCGGGGCGCAGCCCGCGCCCCCCGCCGCGACTGACATGATGTTTCCACAAAGCAGGCATTCGGTAAGCGGGGCCCGCCGGCCCGGCGCCCCCACCCCCCACCCCCAGGTCCGGGCCCGGCATCCCCCTTAGGTCCGCGCCTGGCACCCCCAGTTCTCGTGCGGGCCATTCCTCCCCGCCCCCCGCCCGGGTCCGGGCCCCGCGCACCTCCCCCAGGTCGGCGCCTGGCACCCCAGTTCCCAGCCGGGCCATTCCCCCCCCCAACACCCGCCGGCTCCCTACTCGGCGCCTCCCCCAACTCCTGGGCCGGGTCCCCTCCAGCTCCCGGCCCAGCGCTACTCCCCCGCCCCCACCACCCGGGCTCTCCCCCACCCTCGCCCCGTAGGTCCCGGTCCCTCTCCCAGCTCGCGACCCGGATTCGCCCCCTAGTTCCCAGGCCCGGTCCCCTCCAGCTCCGGGCCCGGATTCCCCCTCCCCCAGCCCCTGGGGCATGCTTACCCCCCCCCCCCCCAACCCAGCCAGGCCGGGCCGCGGCGGCCTTGGCCTCGGGCCTGGGGCACCCGGGGAGCCCCACCGGGCACCTCGAGCACCGGAGCTGGTTTTGGGGCCTGGGAGTGGGGGGAGATCCGAGGCGCACCCCTCCCGGAAGAGCGCGGCCGGGAAGAAGGGTGCTGGGAATCTGGGGTGGAGGCCCCCCCGGGTAATTTGGGGCGCTGGGAGAGGATCCTTCCCCAAGGCGACTTTGCAGGGGGCCTTGCGCCCCCACCAAATTGGGGAGGGGGACTCTAGGACGCCTTCCCCCCCTCGCAGAGGCAGTTGGGGTTCTCGGATGTGCACCCCCCCGCGCTTTGGAGGGGCGGTAGAGGGCGCACGCTGCCCCCCACTAAGGGCGGACCTTAAAACGCACCCCCACAGCCTGGGGGTGGCGGGGAACGAGGCGGCTCCGGGCGCACCCACCCCCTCGCCTTCCCCCGGGAGAGGCGGGGGCAGGAAGCGAGGGCGGGGGCCGCGCCAGGGGCTGTAAACACGGGCCCGGGAAGTGGGGCGAGAGGGGGGGCCGCGCTGCAGCTGCGCGGACTGGCCGCTGCCTTGGGGGTCGCCCCGCCCCGCCTGGCCCTGACCAGGCCCGCTCCCCCGCCCCGCAGGGCTCGTCTCACCTACCCCAACAACTCAAATTCACCACCTCGGACTCCTGCGACCGCATCAAAGACGAGTTTCAGCTGCTGCAGGCTCAGTACCACAGGTGAGCAGGGGCCCAGAGAGCCCGCAGGGGGGATGGTGGACCGCCCCCCCCCCCCCCCCCCCCCCCCCGCCCAGGCCTGGAGGGAAGCTTGTGGCCTCAGCTACATACTCATATTTGAAAGAAATGGAGGTAGAGAGCGTCCTGTTATGGGGTCGGCCCCGTCGTGAGCACGTTCTAATATTAAACTCACATAGACCTCAAGACAGCCCATTTCACAGGTAAGAACACTGAGGCACAAAAAGTTACGATTATTTGCCCAGAGACTCAGCTATCTGTGTGGCTTCAGAGTTCCTCTCCCCAGCCCCCCCAATCCCCCTTGGTTAAAAGACCTCCCAAGAAGTTGGGAAATGGACGGACCTTCCACGTCCCACCCCAAAAGGAAACACTCTGTAGCCTGTTAAAATCTTTCTGCTTAGTTTCGGAGGAGTTCCTGGCGTCCTAACAGATTCTCAAAGGCGGCTCTTCCTCCAGAATTGAAGGTTCTAGCATTGTAAAGGGCTTGCCAAGTGCCGGAGCTAAGGGGAAAGACGTGGTATTATTTTCATCTCACAGTTAAAGAAATTTAAGCCCAGAGAGGTTAGAGATTTTCTGGGGCAGCACAGCAGAGAAGTGGCAGACTCAGGTTCGCAGCCAATCTCTGGGTTGAAGAATGCAGATTCTCAAGGCTCTGTTCCAGAGTCGGGGGGGCTGTGCCTGGGAATCCGAAGGGAGTCCTTGGTCACGGTCACAGATCCCCACCGGGCCTTGGACCCCCTCGGGACCTCAATTTGCCGACACCAGAGTGTTCCAAGAAGGATCCTGGGTTTTCTCCTGAGAAGAAAGAGAAATAACAAGATACAGATTTATAGATAAGTTTTCAAAAATCTCACCTTTGGGGGGGTACTGGCTGTGCTTCCCCACACGCTGAATCCTGAACTGACATCCTCTTGTTCAGTCTTCCTCGTTGTCCTGTTAGTGTGCCCGTTCTTCAGACAGGGAAACTGAGGCACAGGCAGTTGAAAGGCAGGCCCCATGAACTTTGTTCTGGTTCCCCGGTTGGTTAGGGACTTGGCTTGGCAAACTTGGCTCTTTCTGAGCCCCTCCAGCGATCCTTCCCTCCCAACCTGGCCCAGGCCCATCTCAGTGAGCACTGGCCCCGGTCCAGTCCCATAGCTCCGGGTCAGAGTGCTGTCGTGTGCTGGGTGACCTTGGGGAAACCAGACACCCTCTCTGAACTTTGGGGTCTCCATCCACTGGGCCTGGGTTTCTGTCTGCACGGTGAGGGGTCCTGCCACGTTGGGGGCACACCCAAGATTTGCCAGACCCTCAAGAAGAGCCAGAAATTCAGAGTTTGGGCTGAAATTGCCTGATTGGGGTTTTTTTTTTTTGCCAATGGTGTCAACAAATAGCGTTTTTTAAAGAAAATGAGAGAAAAAAAACTCGTTTTGTTTGGGGGGGTTGGTCCACAGCAACACAAACTATGGCTCATCTCTGACTCTGGGCGTATAAGTCACAGCTTGGTGGAGTGAAGCGCCAGGCCCCTAGGAGGACTCTAAGACCAGCATTTATTGGGTGCTTACTGTATACCAGGCATTGTTCCAGAAGATTTTCTTGTCTTTTTTTTTTTTTCCTTTAAGATTTTATTATTTGACAGAAAGAGAGGGAACACAAGCAGGGGGAGTGGGAGAGGGAGAAGAAGGCTTCCTGCTGAGCAAGGAGCCCAATGCAGGGCTTGATCCCGGTACCCTGGAATCATGACCTGAGCCAGAGGCAGAGGCTTAACAACTGATCTGCCCAGGCGTCCCCAGATTTTCTTGTCTTAATCCATTTCCTTCTCACCACCCCACCCTGGGAGGTTAGTACTTGGTGATACAGAGACCAAGGCCCAGAGAGGTAGAGGGGTTTGCTTAGAGCCACACAGCATCAAGGGGTCCGGGCTGACCTTTGAATCCAGTGCGCCTGGCTTGAGCCCGTGCAGTCTTTCTAGGTCTTTCTCTGCTCTTCTCCTTGGGGACGGGTGGGTAGGCTTTGAGAAATGGCCTAAGCTCATCCCTGCCTGAGAGAGGCCTGCGGCTCCCAACAGTGGGAACTTTTACCCGCCAACGCAATCAAGGCTTAAGAGACGGACCAGACCCCCCTGGAGATTCCTTGGTGAATCCGACCCAGAGCCCTGCCAGCCAGCCCTCACCCCCACCCTCTCCCCACTTCTGTGGTTTCCGTTCCTTCCTCCCTGGCTGGATAGTTTTCCCCAGGGATTGGGCCTGTGGCCTCGGAAGCCAGCTTTCTGGCTGTGTGACCTTGAGCTAGTTACTCAGCCTCTCTGGGCATCCATTGCATCATCGGGCAATGAGGGTGACAGCAATATTACTGATGTCCTCGAGGCTCCGGACAGGGAAGAGTTTTCTTTGAGTCCCTGGCTGACCCGGAGTCTGCCTGTTCGCTCCGATTTCTGTTATTAGGAGGCCTGAGCCGCGCCCCCCCCCCCAACCCTCCCCTCCCCGCACGGCCAAAGCTCTGTGCCTCTCCCCCACCCCCCCGCCCCGCACAACGGGCCCCTGGTCTCTCTCCCCTTGCTCTTTCTCAGCCTCAAGCTGGAATGTGACAAGCTGGCCAGCGAGAAGTCGGAGATGCAGCGTCATTATGTGATGGTGAGTGGCTCCCGTGGGGAGGGGCGGGGAGACCCCTGACCCTCCTCCAACCCTGGCAGCTGCCTGAACCCTGGCCACCTCCTGTGGGATGGACAAGGATTCGGGGTCTGCTCTCCATTCAGCTGGGCCCCTGGGGCCTGGCCGAGGCCGCCTTGCTGGCCTGGCCGCCGGCCCAGGCAGTGGCCCAGGTGCCAAACCACCGGGTTGCAGCCCGGGCCTGCCAGGTCCCCCGGCTGTCCTTGGCAGCAGAGGAGGCAGCCGCCGTGTAAGCCAAAGCCAGGAACTGACTGGGGGAGCGGCCGGATCCTTCCCTGCCCCCACAGTTCGGGCATCCCAGCCCTTAACCCCTCCTTGCCCGAGCTTCAGAAGGAGGACTCCTGGGGGCGGGGGGCATCGGGCAGAAAGCTGACATCCTTTGAGGTTGGAGGGAGGGAAGGGGTGACACCCGCCTTCTTTGCTTGACATCTGAGACCCTGCCTGTGAGCGTGAGAAAGGTCTGAGACCTGCCTGTAGAAATCCCTTGCTGGGATTTCTGCCCACCGGGTGGCAGTTCCGACAGCAAAAAGCCCCTGCCTCAGTCCAGCCCAGAGCCCAGTTCTCCCCGGCTGCGGGGGAGGCAGAGCCAGACGCTGACCCTCCTAGCTCCGGAGGGCCGGGGCTGGGACAGAGAGGACAACCCAGGATGGGGGTGTTCGGTAGGGGGCACACTGCCCGGATGGCTGCATGGAGGAAGGGGCATGGCGGCTAGGGTCTTGAAGAATGAGTAGGAGCTTGCTGGGCAGAGGAGAAGAAACCATAGAAAGTCCTGGGAATGAACTTGGCTTCCCCTGCCCCACCCCCAGGGATGATCGGGAGCCATGAGGGGCTTTCGAGGAGGGGAGGAGGCAGGGTCAGATCTGGGGCGTGAGGAGGGGGGGCTACTGACCCCAGAGCCAGACCCCGCAGGCTTCGTTTATCCTGGTTATTTATATCCAGGAAGGCAAACTTCCCCGGAGTCTGGGGCCACCCGCAGACAAGACACATAAAGATAAAAGATTAGGAGTCCTGGAATGTATGTGTGTTGGAGAGGGGGCTGGATACTTATTCCAGAAACCAGGGGATCCAGGCCTGGCTGGGGCCCCGAAGCTCCCCACATGCGGCCCCGCCAGGTGCCCTAGATCCTGCTCCAGGTGTGGGGGGCCCCCCATGTGCCCTCCTGCTCCCACCACGCGGGCGTGTGTGTCTCTGTCCCTCTGTCACACACCCCAGTCTTCGCCCACCGCCATTTCTCTGTCTCTGTGTCTCCACCACGCAGTACTACGAGATGTCCTACGGCTTGAACATTGAGATGCACAAGCAGGTACGCCCCCCCCCCCCCCCGCTTCTGCAACCCCAGACAGGCGGGCCCGGCCCCTTGGCTGTGCCCCAAGTCCAATCAGGCCTCCACACCTGCTCCTGTAACCTTCCCAGCCCCTTCCCCGGTTCCTTCTCAGGCCTCCCTGGGAGGTTTCTCCCTGAGGTGGGGGGCCAAGACCTTTCCTACCCACTTACTCCCCTTTCTGGCAGTGGGGGGGGGGGGCATGCCAGCCCCCGATTGCTCCTCTCCCTCTGGCCTTACTTTGCCCTCCCCCACCCGCAAGCCTACCCTCTTAGCTATAGGGCTGAGAGCTGGCCTCGGATCCCACCTTGGCTGCTGACCCAGTGCCGGTGGGCTCCAGGTGTTGGTCTGACCCTGGGCTGAGTTGGCCTCCTCGGAGGGAGAACCTCACAGCCTCCCGGGGCGGGTCTGCACCTGCCCCCCGCTGAGGGCTGAGGCTCGTGTGTGTTACAGGCTGAAATCGTCAAGAGGCTGAATGGGATTTGTGCCCAGGTCCTACCCTACCTTTCCCAAGAGGTGAGTGGCGCCCTGGGGCTGCAGGGAGGAGGAGGTAGTTGGACCATGAACTTGCCCCAGGGCCTGTCTCCCTCCCCCCCCCACCGCCCCCCTGCCCCAGCAGCTTCTGGATGCCCAGGGCACACACCACTCTGTGGACCTTCCAGACACAGGAGAATCCCCAGGTTGGAGAAACCCCAGGGGTTCAGGGCGCTGGAGGGAGGGGGCCTCACTCTGCTGCGGAGTTCCCAGCCCGAGTGAGTCATTTCACGGGTAAAAATGTCAGATATGCCCCAGACAGTACTGAGATTTTTTTTTCCCCCTTTTGGATTCTGCCTTTTACCCTCCCGAGGTTTGCCTGCCAGGCCCTGTGAGCCGCCTTAGGCCAGAAACCAGAGGCGGGGTGTGTGGGGAGGGCGCTCAGCTCGTGTCTGCAGACAGACAGACGGACAGACGCGTGCAGGTGCAACACAGACCGTGGGGACACGTGCGCCCTGGGGAACCACGCGCTTTTGTTTTTTGGGATTTTGAGACTTGGCGTGAGGTCCATTCCGCATTCCCTACTCTGCCATTCCTGCCCTCCGCCAGGTTTCCTGTCTGTCATTCATCGTTTCCTCTGTGATCCCTGACTCTATCTTGGGGTCCTTGCGGGTGACCTGCATGCCCAGAAGGACACTCTGAAAACCCTAGAGAAGGGGGTTCTTGGGGCCCTGAAGACTTAGACTTGTGCTTTCCTTTCGTGACGGGCTTCCTGGAAGGCAAGGCGAAAAGGGAGATTGGCAGAGTCTGGCATCTGAGGGCAGGAGAGATGGACTCATAGGGAGGGCTGGGGTGTGGGCGGCAGATTGCCCCAGGAGGGACTGTCCTGAACCTAGACTCTTACTCCTGTACTGCCAAAATCCACTAGGCCTTCCTCAGCTGTAGTAGGAGAGGAGCTTGGATTAGCAAATCTCAGCACAGTCTGAAGCTTTTAGGATCAAGACTTCCCTGTACAGTTGGCCAGGTTGTGCACTGTACATTTACTTCTTCGCACTTGACATTGAATAGGTCATGGTCCAGGGTTTCTCTCAGACTTGCACGATGGCGTTTTCTTAACTATCTGGCACCAGTCCCTCTGTGTCTTCTGCGAATCTGGCTTGGTGAACAGAAATGGCTGGAGGGAGGGGTTTTCTGGTGGGATGGAAAGCCGCAGTGGGGGGTGCCTTCCCCTGGGCTCTGTGCCTCAAACCCTCACAGAGATCAGGGCATATAGCTCCTGGCTCCTCTCCTTACCCCGTCCCCCCTCCAGCACCAGCAGCAAGTCTTGGGAGCCATCGAGAGGGCTAAGCAGGTCACCGCTCCTGAGCTGAACTCCATCATCCGGGTATGTCTGGGTCTTGGGCCTTAGGTCTTGGGTCTTGGGTCTTGGGTCTTGGGTGGGCGGCCCAGACAGCTCATGCTTCCCTCCCGTCTGCCCTGCAGCAGCAGCTCCAAGCCCATCAGCTGTCCCAGCTTCAGGCTCTGGCCTTGCCCCTGACCCCACTGCCCGTGGGGCTGCAGCCGCCCTCGCTGCCCGCGGTCAGCGCCGGCACCGGCCTCCTCTCGCTGTCCGCGCTGGGCTCCCAGGCTCACCTCTCCAAGGAAGACAAGAATGGGCACGACGGGGACACCCACCAGGAGGATGACGGCGAGAAGTCGGATTAGTGGGCGGCGGGGACAGGGTGGGTGGGGGGGACAGAGGAGACAGACACGGAGAGAGAGAAATGTTTAGCGCAAGACACAGTGTAGCTCGGGATCGGCCGAACTTGGTAGTATTTATGGTAGCCGCCTGCTGGGGTCCTAGCCCTGCCCGTGCGCCACCCCTAGCTTCGCTCACACCCCCAGCTCCCGGCCTCCCCCCCTCCTCTCCTTTCTCCTCTGCCTCCTCCCTCGTCCTCCTCCCCTGCAGCCCGAGTGGGCGAATGCCCGCTCATTCCACACAGGAGGCAAGCTGAGGCCTGGAGGCACAAATGGGAGGCCAGGTCAGAAGACAGCAAAGCCTCAAGCCCAGCACCCCTGCACAGCCCTGTTCCGCAAACGTGCACCTGACCGCAGGGCCGCCAGGTCCCTCAGGGCACACGCCCCCCCAGCCTCCCACCCTGGCACCGCATGCAAACACCACTGCTAGCCGACCCTTCCTGCCCGCACCCCACGCCCCTCCCCACTCACCTCCTCTGCTAGTTCCAGAGCCCACGCCCACCTGTCCTCTCCCAGAGAGGGGGCGGAGACAGTGAGCCTAGCCAGGAGCAGGGGTGGGGGTGGCGGGCGGGCGGGCGTCCCAGAATTCCCTTTCTCCCCTCCCCGAATAAAGATGAGGGTACTCAAGTTGTCTTGGTTTTTATTTTATTTTTTTTTCCCGTTTTCCAGTATACTAGCTTGTCTTTTAAGAAAAGGGATATTAAAAAAAAAGAAAAAAAGACAGAAAAATGTTTAAAAAAAAAAACAAGCAACACCCACACCTGTGTCTGTATATAGCCTCTTAGACTGTCAGCTTTTGTTGTGTTCAGTCGTTTGATCGCTGCGGAGAGAAGGGAGAATGCTGTATCGAGGGTGGGCTTAGCTGTGCCTTTCAAATAAAGATGTGAGAAGGTTGATTTGCCTTGTTCCTGCCTCTGTGTTGCCGGCTGCCGCCGCGGTGCCCCCTTCCCAGGGGAGGAGGGGGCTTCCCTCATGTCTGAGCTCCCTCCTCCTCACAGGACGGGATGGTGAGATCCTCCCCGCCCCGCTGCGGGAGTCCGGCTTGCCAGTGTGGTCTGTCTCCCCAACTTGATGCACAGACCAGAGAGGGTCTCCTGGAGGCTCCAGGTCACACAGCCAGGCCCAGGTGTGTGCCGCTGAGCAGAGCTGATCTGGATCGCCAGGCCAGAGGGCTCCCAAGTGGCCGCCTCTTTCCTTAGAAGATTTTAACACTGCGGAATCCATCCGGATCTGAGAACACAGACACCCCCCTACAGGACCAGCTGAACCTGACCCTCAAAGGACCTCTTGATGGTCTCCCTGCCACAGCCCAGCTGGGCCGCCTGGGGGAGCCAGAAGGAAAAGAGAGTCCCCCAGTGAGCCTGGCATGGGGCCAAGATGCCTCAGGCTGCCCACCAGGATATGGGGCATGGTCCAACAGCATGGGATTCCTTACCCTCAAGGACCTGGGCCCCCCGGGGGACTTCTGTTAGAATCGATAAATTCTCACCTGCCCCCCCATCTAGTGGCTTCTCAAGGTGGACCCAGGGCACAGGGGTGCAGGGCTGGAGTGCTTCCCTCTGGGGAAATGGCTCACAGGGGCGGGGGGGGGGGGCAGGACTGGGTGGTCCCACCAGCCTCCCACCGGGGCCCAGCCCACCTCCACGGCAACCGCAGCACCAAAAAGGCCCGTGTGATGGGGTCCCTCCCTGCCTAGCCGTTATCCTTGGGCCAAAACCCAGAACTCACCCAGGCCACTCAGGGAGTAAAAACTCACACCGCCAACCGTCACACCCTCTTGGAAGGCTGTCCGGCACCCAGCGCTTCCCCTCCGGGATCCACCCCCAGAGCACCGGGCCCCTCCTCCACAGAGGCACGGGACAAGGGTGCTCAGAGCTGCTGTGCTTCCTCCCCACTTGCCCCCACCGGAAACCACCCACCGCCCATCAACAGCAGAATGGCTGAGCCGTAGTGGAACCAGGCCTGGAAAACACTACGCAGCCACGAAAAAGAGGGAAGGCACCGCTCTGCTCAGCACCCGGGACTCGCCATTGCGCCCACGGCTCGCTGACCCAAAGGAGCCGGGACGGAGGAAAGCGTACCTGCCGAGTGGTTCCATTTACATAAGGAACAACATCAAGCCCAAGAGCCCTATAGTGTCAGGTGTCATGGGGTCACCCTTGGAGAGGGAGGGGGAGGGGCAGAGGGCGCTTCACACCAGGCGGCGCATGTTGGGTTTCCTGACTCCTGGGGGCCGGTGAGTGCGTTGTTCAGTCTTTAATCATCCGGTGGTTCACTTGCAATGTGGGCCCTCTTTGGTGCGTTACATTTCACAATTTAAAAATCCTACGGGGCACCTGGGTGGCTCAGTGGGTTGGGCCTCTGCCTTCGGCTCAGGTCACGATCTCGGGTCCTGGGATCGAGCCCCGCATCGGGCTCTCTGCTTGGCGGGGAGCCTGCTTCCTCCTCTCTCTCTGCCTGCCTCTCTGCCTACTTATGATCTCTCTGTCAAATAAATAAATAAAATCTTTAAAAAAAAAAGATTTAATGCTTTAAAAATCCTACAAAGTGGATTTGGGGGGTGCCCATGGCAGTGGTCCTGCTTCTCACCCCTCCAGTGACTCCAGACTGAAGCATCTTGCTGTTCCTTGCTTGGAGGACTTTGCATATGCTGTTCCCTCTATTCTGGAACAGTGTCTCTCTCTCTCTCTCTCTCTCTCTCTTTTTCCCCCCTCCCCAGGGTAGTAAGCTTCCAAGACTTCCAGATGTCACTTTCCTCAACTCCTCCCCAGACCCTACCCCAAAGCAGGGGTCTGTGATCCCTCCACCCAGGTCCCATATGTCATATGATGGCTGCGGGCACGGGGCCTCCAAACTCGATTTATTTTTTTAAAAGACTTTATTTATTTGACAGACAGAGATCACAAGCAGGCAGAGAGGCAGGTGGGGCGGGGGGGAAGCAGGCTCCCTGGCGAGCAGAGAACCCAATGCCGGCCGATGCAGGGCCCACGCGGGACAGAGGCAGGGCCCCATCCCTGGACCCTGGGATCGTGACCTGAGCCCAAGGAGGATGCCCAGCAACTGAGCCACCCAGGTGCCCCTCCAGCCTCGCTTTAAATTCTGGCTCTTGACCTCTCCGGATCTTGGATTCCTGATCTGTAAAATGGGTATGATCTCAGAACAAACTATTGTTATGAAGACCAAATTATTTAAGCCATGGAAATGCTCCTAGCATGTTCATTCATTCATTCATTGGGACCGCCTCTGAGCCCCAGGGACGCAGAAGACAGAAATTCCTGCCCTCTGGCTGCAATAGACAGACAACTAGGGAAATCCAGAATGTCAGCACCCCTGTTGAGAGACAGCAAGGCCGAGAAGGGATGGGGAGTGTTGGCTGCATTTTTTTTTTTTTTAATTTGCTCATAGAAGCAACTCAGTAAATGTTCGCAAATTTATTGAGGGCAGACCTGAGTTTGTACCCGTCTCAGACCCTAACTAGTGACTGGAGGCAAGTGGAGTCACTTGTCTGATCTGTCTCTGGGAAATTGTTCCCGGGAATTAGCAGGAAGCGTGCGAGGGCTCACAAGCTGTCAGCCGACGTTATTACTGATGCTGCCGGGAGAGGAAGGGCGCCGTGGGTGGGTGGGTGGGTGGGTGTCACAAAACCGACACCCTAAACCAGGGTGAAGAGGCGCCCTGGGCAGCCGCGAAGGGTGTGTGACCTGAGGGGTCTTCCTCTGGGCCTCGGAGCCCCTCCCCGCAAGCCCGCCTGCAGGGCCGGGCTGGCTCTCCCGAGGGTCCAGGAGCCCCCGGCGGGGCGTGGGGACCAAAAGGTCCTCGGGGCGCGCGATCGCGGCCGCGGAGCCGGGGCGGGCGGAGGCGCTGCCTCCGGAGCCCCCCTCCCCGCCGCGGCCTCCCGCGCTTAACGACCGCGCCGCCGGCGACCTCGGCTAATTGATCCGCTAATGGGCCCCGCGCCGCGGCCGCGCCTAATGAGGCGGGAGGAGGGGGCGGAGGGGGCGGTGGGGAGAGCGCAGGGGAGGGGGCTCGGGAGAGCAGTGCGGAGAGGAGGAGGGGGCGGCGGGAGAGAATGCAGGGGGAGTGGGGAGAGGAGGGAGGGGTGGGGGCTAGGCGGGGAGGAGGGGGAGAGGGAGGAGGAGGACTAGGGAGGGGGTGAAGGGGTGGGGGGAGGAGAGAATGGAGGGGTGGGGGAGGTTGGGCGAAGGGGAGGGAAGAGGAGGGGGAGAGAATGGAGGGAAGGGACGGGAGGGGGTTCGGGGACGAAGCAAGAGGAGGGGGAAGGCGATAAGAGGGGCCGGGAGGAGGGTGAGGACGGGGAGGAGGGAAGGTGGAGCGCGGGGGGGCACGGGTGGGGGGGGGGACCGAGAGGGAGGGGCCGAGACGCTGGAGGAGGGGCCCAGGGAGGAGAGGGGGGAGGGGCGATGCCCCCAGCTCTTCGGGCACAGGACCTGAGGAGAGGGGAGCAGTGGGGACAGGATGAACCCCGCTTTCTGACTACTCAACCCCACTCTGGCACCATCCCTTCAGGGGGGCCCGGCTGCTCAAAAGCTCCTGCCTGTCTCCTTCCACTCCCCTTCGGAGAGTCTTTCTAGCAGGAGGATCTGGGCGCCTCAGGGGTGTGAGCCCCCCCATTTCCTGTCCCTACAATGGTCCTAACATTCTCAGTGTCCCACAGTCCCCAGGGGTCTGAGCCGGACCCAGCCCCCGGCCCCATACACCCCTCGGCATGTGGGCATGTCCGTGGATGCCCGTAGACCCTGAGGTCTGAGAGCGCCCCAGGCCCAGAGAGCCAGCCCTCTTCCTCCTCCTCCTTCTTCTGGTTTGAGCTGGAACTCCCCGCGTGACGCACCGAATGGCCACAGTCCAGGCTGGTCAGGGACACCTGCTGCCTTCCTCCTTCCTGAGTTCTCCGGCGGTTGGCAGCTCGGACACCGTCTTGAGGGAGAGGCAGAAAGGAACCGGAGGCCACCGATGGTGGAGTCTGGGACCTGGAGATGACGTCACTCTGCCCATTTTGCAGACAACAAAACTGCAGCAAACTGCCAAGGCCACAGAACAGGGCAGAGCCAGGGCAGGTCCCCCGGCCGCCGCTGAAGGCGCTCCTGGCCCTACTGAGGAGCAACCAGAAATGGTCAGGAAGGCCAGGCGGGTCCTAAGGATAACAGAAGTCATCAACAGCTGTGCTCTGAACTTCTGTTCCGGCACCGGCCTTGCCTAAGGGTTTGGAGTAGTCTCTGTTAATTCCTTTTTTTTTTTTTACATTAATGTATTTATTGTTCTTCAAATCTACGCCCAATGTGGGGCTCGAACCCACCACCCCAGAGATCAAGAGTCATGTGCTCTTCTGACAGAGCCAGCCAGGAGCCCCATCCCTCAATTACTTCTTGAAAATAGCTGTGAAGGGGACGCCTGGGTGGCTCAGTTGGTTAAGCGGCTGCCTTCGGCTCAGGTCATGATTCCAGCGTCCTGGGATCGAGTCCCGCATCGGGCTCCAGGCTCAGTGGGGAGCCTGCTTCTCCCTCTGCCTCTGCCTGCCTCTCTGTCTACCTGTGCTCACTCTGAGAAATAAATAAATAAAATCTTAAAAAAAGAAAGAAAATAGCTGTGAAGGAAGGACCGTTTTACAGATAAAGAAACTGAGGCTCGAGGTAGGTAGTGACTTGCCCAAGAGCACACCGCCAGGAGCCTGGGTCCCGATGTAGGGAGGCCCGAACGACAGGGTCCAGGATCTTAGCTGTTCAAGAGAAAGAAGAAGCTTCTGGAGCCAGTGCTGGAGGGGAGGGCTTCAAGGCTGGGAGTGGGGGGCAGGGCTGAGGAGGGTGTGAGAGGTAGACAGGGGTGCTCCTTGAGGAACTGCCCCCCCACCTTTGTGGAGGCCTTCATCCTAACCATTCTTGGCCTCTTTCCTGTGCCTGGGGGTGACCAAGCCTGATAGAAGCTCAGGGCCTTTCCCTCTGCCTGGAACACACTGTTCCCAGCGCCGGACACTCATTACCATGACCACCACCAGCACACCCTCCGCTGCCGGCTCTGTCTCCCGGCATCAACCGCTGCGCACGACTTAAGTCAACAGATAGTCCCTCGTTCTCCACGCGCCCCCCCCCCCCCGGGTTCCATGACAAAAGGGACTTGGTCTGATTTGGTCTTCAGGGAAAATCTCCAGGCTTAGCATCCCTCCCGCACGCAGTAGGCGTTCAGTGAGGATTTAGGGAGCAAGAGAGAAGATGGCAGAGGACCCGGCCCCTGGGAGCCATGGCAGGTGTTGGAGGGGAAGAGGGGCACACCCAGGGACGCGGAGGGGCCAGGCTGGAGGGGAGGCCGCGGCAGGGGCCGAGGAGGAGGCCTCGAGCGTGTAGCTGCTTTCTGACAGCAGGAGCTGCAGGAGAGCCCACGCGCCCAGCCCTGCCCGCCAGGGACCTCCCTCCCCCAGGGTCCCTCTCAGTATCTTCGCCCTTCGGTGTGTCTCCGCCCTTGGCTCTGGGTGTCCCAGAGTCTCTGTCTCCCCGTCTCTCTCTCTCTCGCCCGCAGCGCCTCCCCCACCGTCCTTCGAGGTCTTTCCAGATCTCTCTCTCCTCCCTATCTCTCCCTCCTACTCTCCCCGTGTGCCCCCCGCTCTGTGCCCCCTCCCCGCCATCCCCGCCTGGAAGCCGCCCCCCGCCCTCGATCCCCCCCCCCCCACCCCCGCCTCTCCGCTCAGGCCTCTCCCACCCACCCCTGCCCCTGGGCCAAGGAGCTGGGCGCCAGCCAGACCTGGAAGCCCGCCCCTCCCCCGCCCTTGACCCTCCGCCCCCCTCCCGCCCCTTCTCCCCCGCCCGCCCGCCCGCCCCTTCCTTCTCCGCCCCCTTCACCCTTCCCCTCCCTCCCACCCTCCGCCTCCTCTCCTTCCTCCCTCGCCTCCCCCTGTCCCCAGCGCTGCCTCTTCCCCGCACCCCACTCTCTCCTCCTCTCCTCCCCTCCCCGCCTCCCGAGCCGGGCCCCGGGGAGGGGCGGGGCCCGCGCTCCCTCTGCCCTGCCGGGCGTGACTGGGCCTGTCGGGGAAGGAGAGGACGCGGCCCGCCAGGCACTAGCCTGGCCAACCCGGCGGCGGGGAAGGGGATGGCCTGGGGCCCCTGAACAGCAGGCGCTGTGAGCAGACCCCAAGCCCCGGTGCTGTGTGACCTTGGGCAGGCCCTTCAGCGTCTCTGGGCTCGGCTGCCTCTACTCTACTGGCTCTCGAGCCAGATCGACTGGCCACCGGCCTTTATTGGAGGCCTGCTGGGTACCAGGCCCTGTGGTGGCTGCCCAGGGACCTGGGACAGAGGTCCTCTTGACCCTCATGGAACCCAGAGCATCTAAGGAAGACAGATAACAAACCGGCAAATAAGAAAATTTCGGAGAAGAGTCAAATGCTACAAAGAAAATCCAGCAGAGGCAGGAGACAAGAGAATGACAGGGACCTCTCTCGGAGGGGCTGAGACCCAGATGACAGGAGCCTGCGGGGAAGTGGGGGGGGAACGACTTCCGGCAGGGAGGAGGATGAGGGCAGGAGCCCAGAGGCAGCCGGCAAGTTCGCATCCCCTACTTTGCAGGCCTGTTGTGAGCATCAGACACCAGGTCAAGGGAATAACCTGGTGGGCCCAGAGATCATGGCCTCGGCCTCGGGAGGCGGCGCTGTTAGCCCCTTTGCAAGATGAGAAGACTGAGGCCCATGAAAGGTCTCACAGCAAACCAGCGACCAGAAAAGCAAGATCCAAAATGCCCACACAGTCTGTTCCACACGCACACATCTGTGCAAGGCCTACTGGGGCCTGGGCGGATCTAGGGTCCACCAAGGAGCCCCCTGAGAGCAGGGAAGGAGGCAGGGCTCACGGGGATGCAAGCGCCGGGCAAGGCCGGGACTTGGGATGGATTTGAACCCAGGCCTTCAAGGAAAGTGTGACCTTGGGTGGCCACGGGTCCCTGCAAGCTAGGTTAGCAGTGGACCCCCTCCCTAGGCTTTGCCTCTTCGTCCTCCCCACAAATACGGGGCCGGGGGGCGGGCAGGCCTTG